>NW_008346548.1:9422120-9424766 GCF_000622305.1 Nannospalax galili
GGTTCTCATACTATAGCCCGGGCTGCCCTTGAACTCAAAATCTACCTGAGTGCTGGCCACATGCTTGGCTTCAACTCCATATTTCATGTCTTCAGAAAAGCCATTTGTATGAAAAAATGCTATGCAGAAACCCATTCCTTTGTATCCTAACTTAATAAATTATTAAAATGGTCCAAAGTTGTTAATATTGACTAACAATAATTAGTAAAAAAATCTTGTTGATATTGACTAATAATAATCTACTGGCTGATCAAATAGCCACTTTAATTCTATTGCAATTTTTAAGAAGCAAGTCTTACAAAACAGAATTAAAGATTTTAGCCTATATCCAAGAGCATGAATCATGAATGGCAGCCCACCCCTTTGATCCCAGTACTCTGGAGGCTGAGGGAGGAGGACCAAAAATTCCAGGCCAGCCTGGGCTACATAGTGAGACCTGATCTCGATAAAATGAAATAGGACAAAATAAAAACTCGACCTGGGGCTAGAGAGATGGTTCAGAGGTTAAGAGCACTGGCTGTTCTTGCAGTGGATCTGGTTCCATTCCCAGCATCTACATGGTAGTTAACAACCATCTGTAACTTCAGTTCCAGGGGATCCAATGCCCTCTTCTGGCCTCCATGGGCATTACATGCATGTGCTTCATTTACATTCATGCAGGCAAAATGTTCATAGACGTAAAATAAAAATAAATAAAATATTTTTAAAGATTTGTAAAAGGCCAACCTGACTTTGGATGCACAGATTAGCACTCCCCTTCAGTTGTGCATTCACCTGGCTATTGGAATGTAATTTTATCTTACAGGCCTTTCAACACTTCTTTATTCAATTCTTGAATATGGTTCAGTTCTTACCACTTGTTGCTGAATTCCTGGGCAAAACAGACACCTAAAATTGCAGTGTATCAAAGGACCCTCATAATTGTCAGGTTGCTCACAAAAGTAGCCAGAACAATGGCCCCTAAAGACATCCCCATGTCACGACCCACAGAATCTGGACTGAGCTATGTTAACGGCAAAGAGTTAACATAGAGTTCCACAATGGAATGTGGAATTAAGATCACTAATGAGATGATCTTGAGATTGGAAGAGCATCCTGGATTATTCAGGTGGGTCCAAGGTAATCTCAAGGGTTCTTACAAGTAGAAGAGGGGAGCAGGAAGGTCAAGGTCAGGGTCAGAGTGGTCTGAGGATGGTGTGCTGCTGGCTTTGCAGATGAAGTGACCATGAGCCAACAGAAGCAGACAACGGAAAAGGTGAGGCACATGTTTCCCTCTGTGTCCAGCCTGCCAGCACTGTGATGTAACCACGAGACTCTTGTGGACTTCTGACCTTCACGAGTTTAAAAGACACACGCATGCTGTGTGAAGCCTCTGAGTCCGTGGTAACTCCAGCACTAACAGGAAACCATTACACTTACCTTTTCTTGGTCTCAGTTTTCTAATGTGTGGGAGTAGGTTTCCCTAATCTGACAGTCTATGGTTACAAGGCTTCTAAACCATAAAAGAATCATCCAGACCAAAAGACTGTGGCTTCAAACCACTGCCACTTCTGAAAAACCTTACATGCTGATCGGAATTAGCTGTCGTAAAATTAAACACTGTGAAGGAAAATCCAACAAATCCAAGATACTGGCACATAAAGGACCACTGGACTGGGGCTCTTAAAAGAAATATATACATTCACACATACTCAGTACACACAGTTGCCCATCCTCTGTGTGCTGGTATTATAGGTGTTTGTGTGTATGTGTGTGTGTGTGTGTGTGTGTGTGTATGTGCGTATTTTTTAAGGCCTTTCTAGAGCAGGGGTAGAACACTTGATAATGCCCTGAATTTAATCTCCTGTACCACGAAAAATGTAAATAAAATAATAAAAAGTCTTTCTCGATTATATGAGTTTAAAGGAACGCAACATCATCGAGCATGATGTGTCAGACTTGAACTTGGGAAAAATGCAAATGTGGCCTTTAGATGAAATTTAGGAGGTTTTATGAATTTTCTTAAGTATTATAATGTGGTTATATAAGAGACAATCTTTATTTTTAGGAATCATATGATGAACAGTTTAGGGGTGAATGCTCATAACAACTATAACTTGCTCTCAAATGTTTCACAAAAAAAATTTTCCCCAAAACACATACATATTAAAATATATATGGGAAAATATTAATAACTAAATTGGATGTGAATATTAGTTATTTGTTGTACTGTCTTATTGAATGTTTGAAAGTCATATAATAAAATTTTGAGGGATGAGGTTGTAGATATTGCTCAGAGGTTAAGAGTGGTTGCTGCCCTTGCAGAGGACTGGAGTCCAGTTCCCAGCGCCTACATCTCGGGGCTCACAACCACCTAACTCCAGCTCCAGGGGATCCAGTACTCTCTTTTGGCCCCTTCAGGCACCCTTACATACATGTGCACAAACACACAGACACAGACACACATACACGTAAATAAAAATGAAAAATGAAACAAATATTTCTTTAAAAAAAAACTTAAGGGGCCAGGCATGGTGGTGCTCGCCTTTAATCCCAGCACTTGGGAGGCAGAGGCAGGCAGAACTGGATCTCTGTGAGTTCAAGGCCAGCCTGGTCTACACAGTGAGTTCCAGGACAGCTGGGGCTACAGGGAGACCCTGTCTCAAA
>NW_008346548.1:9424778-9429937 GCF_000622305.1 Nannospalax galili
AAAAAAAAACTTAAGGGATATGTAAAATATATGAAGACTTAAAAAATTTTTTTAAGCTAAAGAAATTTGCTTTTAAAATACTATTAAAGGGGCTGGAGAGATGGCTCAGAGGTTAAGAGCACTAACTACTGCTGCAGGGGACTGGGGTTCAGTTCCCAGCACTCATATGACAGCTAACAACAGCCTATAACTCCAGTTCCAGGAGACTCCAAAATCCTCTTCTGATCTCTGTGGGCTTTGCACTACACAGGTGCACTTACATACATATAGGCAATACACTCATACACATAAAATTTTTTAAAAATCAAAATAAAGTAAAATTTAAAACTATTAGGTACTTACTGACCTCTTGCTTGGAAACTTTACATTTTAGCTTTAAAATTCTCTGTGAATAGAATTTTCCTTCTAAACTTAATTGTATCCCCAATACTGTAAGAAATGAATAAATAAAATTAATTGCAGTAACTCAAATTTGTGGCAAGTATGATCACATGTAAAATAGCTGAAATAAGTTTCCAGTTAGAAAGCCCATGGGGAAAGGGTGATGTCACACTCTGAATTCGTGGTTATGCAAGCGAATGCTACCCTCCGAATAAAGTCTAACTTGGTAGAAGGGGGATTTTTTTTTGTCTCAGCAGATCATAGATTTCATTTCTTGATTTTTCCAATAGAAGGGATAAAAGTGAAACTCTGAAAAGAGTCAATGGAAACTTACAAGTGAAAACAGCAATCAGGACAATTATTCCCTACACCTAGGTGTCCTATACCCAGCAGCAGACAGAAACTATAAGAAATCAGAGTATCAAGTTTAAAGGCCCAGAGCCATGCTTCCTATTTCTTAATATACTACCATAAGAGAGTGTTAGAGAGAATAAAGGGGTAGCATTCCAGTTACTCTAAAGATAAGAATAGGTTAGAGACCAAATAAAAGAAACTTTATGTAATTTTCTTTTTAAAAATATTATATTTATTATTTTTATTTTATGTGTATGAGTGTATTGCCTGCATGTGTGTAAATGCACCCATGTTGTGCAATGCCCGAGGAAGACAGAAAAGAGCGTTGAATTCTCCTGGAACAGGAGTTAGGGACGATTGTTAACCAACATGTAGGTGCTATGAATCAAACCTGGGTTCCCTACAAGAGCAACCAGTGCTCTTAATCACTGAGCCATTTCTCCAGCCCCATAATTTGCTTTTTTAACTTTTTTTTCTGTGAGTGTTTTGTCTTACATGTACATAAGTGCACCCATGTCATGTAATGCCCTTGGAGGTTAGAAGAGGGTGTCAGATCCCCTGGAACTGTAGCTATGGAAAGTTGTTAGCTGCTGTGTGAGTGCTGGAAACGGAACCAGGTCCTCTGCACCAGTTGTCAGTGCTCTTAATTGCTGAGCCACCTTGCCAGTCCCTGTTTTTTAAGTTTTTTAAAATACATGATTTCTATTTTTTAACAATAGCTAATAATGTAAATTTTTAAATACTCAAGTGTTGTTTTAATTTTTATTTGAAAAAATAAGCATAATCTATAATATCATCTATACAGAAAATTTTGAGTTTATGGAGGGTGCCACAACCAAGAGATCTGCTGTCACCTAGTGGAACATATCTGAATTGCAGGTGCAGCCTGAGGCGAACTCATCAGCACCTTTACCTCTTTTTTAAAAATATATTTTATTTATTATTTTTATTTTATGTGTATAAGTGTATTGCCTGTATGTAGGTGAGTGCACCCATGTCATGCAATGCCCACGAAGGACAGAAGAAGCCATCAGATCCCCTGGAACTGGAGTTACGGACAGTTGTTAGCCGCCATGTGGGTTCTGGGATTCGAACCTGAATCTTCTGCAAGAACAACCAGTGTTCTTAACCGCTGAGCCATCTCTCCAACCTCACACATTTACCTCTTAAAGCAGAGAAATTCCTTCTAGTTTTTCCTTCCAGACATTCTATCATTTTATAGTGACACGTAAAATTTTAACATTTCTTATGATGGTTACAGAATATCCATCTTATTGAATATTATAAGCTACAAACCCAAATAGTTCTGCTTTTTTCTCATTATCGCCCTTGACGGCCCTTCGAGTCTATTTAGCTTAGAACTTCAGTTAATACCCACGCCCATCCTACCCCATTTTCAGGTGAACTTTGGATTGGGAAGCTGAGAATGAGGTGGAAGCACTGATAATGATAAAACTAAAGAATGAAGAAAGGCAGCGGGGCTGGAAGACAGCATAGCCAGTAAAGCACTTGTAGTTCAAGCATAAGGACTGGGTTTGAATCCCCAGCACCCACATAAAATCCAGATGTGGGCAGTGTACACCTGTAAACTCAGTGTTTCAGAGGGGACAGGAGGATTCTGGGAGTTTGCTGGCCAGCCAGTCCCCCCAAATTGCAAACTCTAGGTTCAACAGGACACCTTGTCTCAAAAAATTAAGTGGAGAATAATTGAGGAAGACACCCAGTGTTGACCTTCACACATACATGTTCACCTACACACGTACATGCAAACACATACACATACAACACACACAAAAATAATGAATGAACTGGGTGTGATGGCATATGCCTTTAGTCCCAGCACTTGGGAGGAAGAGGCAGGTGAATCTAAGTGAGTTTGAGACCAGCTGTTCTACACAACCAGTTCCAGGCTAGCCAGGGCTACATAGTGAGACCCTGTCTCAAAAACAAAACAAAATAAAATGAAAGAAATAAATAGAAAAACCAAAAACCTAGCAAAAACGTAACCTAAAAGAAAGGGGGAACTAATAAGTCTAAAAGCCAAATTAACAAGATAGAGGCTACAAAGAACAGGGGCTGGGGAGATGGCCCAATGGGTAAAGTGCTTACCAAGCAAGCCTGACAACCTGAAGTCAAATGCCCCGTACTATTTAAAAGGTACAGTAGCACAATCATCTCTAATCTCAAGTCTGCTCCTATCCGGAGATGGGAGGTAGAAACAGGAGAATCTCAAAGCTCTGGAGCCAACTAGTCTGGCCTGTGCAACAGCAAACCAAAGACCTTATCTTAAATAAGGTGGAAGATGAGCCCCAACACAGTTTGTCCCTGACCTCCATACATGCACCATGTTAGGTGCCCATCTGCATTCACACTCATGAACACACACACACACACACACACACACACACACACACACAAGAACTAAGCAATAAAAGGAAAGTAACCATTTAAGTAGGGAAAATATTTTTTACATCACCATGCTTGAAAAAGTAGACAAAATAACTTCCCAAGATACAGTTTACCAAAATAGGCTCTGATGAAGATAGAAAGTATAAGCAAACCAGTGTCCATATAATCAATGAACTACCAAGAAGAAAAGCACCAGGCTTAGTTTCAAAGAGAAATTCTATTATCCCTTCCAAGACCAGGTAGTCCAGATATAATCTAAATTATTCTAGAGAAGAGAAAATGTCCAAATTCACAACATTGACTTTCCAAAGTGGCACAGGAAAATGAAAGAGTAGCATCATTTAATGTATGTTGTGTAAAATCCTAAAATAAAATATTATTGAACAGGGTCCAATGGCCCATTAAGAAAATAATATATCAAACAATACCGACCATTGCCCCTGCTGTTGGTTACCCACCAGAACTGGAAGACACTACATACATGAGCTTTAGAATAAACAAGGCAAAGTCAAGTTGGTGCTGACTTTAGAGCCTCATCTCTACTGGCTAGCTTTCGTAGTGCTGGAAGGTGCTATGCATGCTACTGGAAGGAAAAATTATCATCAAACTTACCCAGCTGTGCATCCTGTGAGCTATAAAAACTGGCCTGGCAAGATATGCCTACCAATGTAATCATGGTATGGATATTATGGGAGTAACCAACCACTCTTTACTTGGATTTAAGGCCTATGTCCTAGAATGGAGCCCATACTGTACATTGCTATCAGGCTTAGGAACCTGAGATTAGACAAGTCACAGGACAAAAGGGAGAGCCTAATACTAGTTTTCTACTAGTCATCATATTAAAGTGATTCTTAGTGACTTGTTCTTAGATTACTACATCTCTCAACTCTCACCAGAGAAGTTTCCTTATGTAACAGATGGTGATGAACACAGAGACCAACAACTAGCCAACAAGCAGAGAACAAGAGGTTGCAGCATGCTTATCCTTGAATAGGACACCTATATCAAACTTTTGCTTCCCAAGGCTAGGGATCATTGAGAAAGAGAGGGCAGAAGTGTTGTAAGAGCCAGAGGTGGTAAATGACCAAAAGGAAATAGAGTTTTTCAGACAGCTAGTCAGTTACTCATATGAACTCACAGTAAATGGTGACAGCATGCACAAGTCTCATATAAGCTCAAGCCAGACAAAATCCCAGCATAGACATGGGGAAGTGGGTAAGAACCACCCCCCAACCCAACCTAAGGAACTTTGGGAAACAGATGGAAGGGGGAGACATAGTCTCTTTCAAGTATGGAAATCTTGGTAAGCTAACCAGATTCTAGTGGATGAACCCACACTGCAGGACATTTGGGGGCACAAATTGGACTCTCTAGGCCTTATAATATATATAGTAGATTACATTAAATTGGGCAGGAGGAAATAAGGAAAGGTGCATATAGGGGAGGGGATCTAAATATCATCTAAAAAAATTAACTTAAAAAAATTTTTTTAAAGTAAGTAATATACAAGGCTAGAGAGATGGCTTAGTGGTTAAGAGCACTGGCTGCTCTTGCAGAGGACCCAGGTTTGATTCCCAGCACCCACACAGTAACAAGCATTCATAACTCCAGCTCCAGGAGGTCCTATGCCCTCTTCTGGCCCCTGCAGGTACTGCATGCATGTGGTGCAAATAATATACATGAGGCAAAATACTCATACACACAAAGAAAAGAAATAAAAATAAAATAATATACCATGTCCAGTGAGCTTTGTAATTCGCCATATCGATAGATTTATGTAGAAATTAATGATTGCTAGAAGTGATATAAAAATACACAAACTTCAATGCCTATTTCAGGTATTGAAAAAACGCTTAAGCTGACCACAGAGCTGTATGCCTGTGGTCCCAGCTAGCTACTGGGAGGCTGAGGTGGGAGGATTACTTGACTTGGGAATTTGAGCTGATGAACCTAGCAGACCCAGAAAGAAGAAAGGAAGGAAAGAAGGAAGGAAGGGAGAGACAGAGGCAGGG
>NW_008346548.1:9429968-9439876 GCF_000622305.1 Nannospalax galili
AAAATGAAAAAGTTACAAAAGCATAGCACTATCAAATATTAAATTATATATATACATATATATAGGTCTTTTTGAGACAGGGTCTCCCTGTAGCCCCAGCTAGCCTGGAACTTACCATGTAGACCAGGCTGGCCTTGAACTCACAGAGATCCGCCTGCCTCTGCCTACCAAGTGCTGGGATTAAAGGTGTGTCACCACACCCGACTTGAATTGTATTTTTAAATTCTCTATTATGTAAGCTTTGTATTGATATCTGAATAGACAGTCAGTGAAAGTCCAGAACTAAGTCTAATGCAAGTGGAAATTTAGAGTATGGCACAAAAAAATTATAGAGTACCAAGAAAATCTCTGGGACAAACATGACGGTTTAATATATGGTGTGAGGACAACTTGATAGCCACTTTCTAAAAAGATAAAATTAAAATTTGCACAAAATACACACTAATGGATCAGAAACCTAATGCAAAAATGATGTAAGCAAGCCTAAAAGCCACTAGGAGAATCAATAGTGTGTTCCTTTATAACCTGGATTTGAGAAAGACTTTCTATGACTCCAAACCAAGACTTGGGAAAAGAAAACACTGATAAATTTGATTATGAATAAATAAAAAAAGAGATCACATCATAAATAAATAAATAAAAATAAATAAATAATAAATGTAAAGTCAAATGGAACATCACTGAGAAAAACAATGTTCACCATATTTATCACAGATCACAGTACTATCCCTAACAGGTAAATTGTTTTCAGCAATCAAAAGAAACAGCCAGACACGGTAGCCATGGCTATAATGCCAGAACTCAAGGGGGGTGGGGTAGGAGGATGATAAGTTTGAGGCTAGTCTGGGCTACTTGGCAAGAGCCTATCAGAAAGAAGGAAGAAAGAAAAGAAGAGGAAGGAAAGAGAGGAGCTGGAGTGTGGCTCAACAGTAGAGCTTGTCTACATGCACGAAGTCCTGGGTTCACTCTCCAGCGTCATAATAAATAAATCTCGAGGAGGGGAAGGTGGGAAAGGATGGGACTAAAAAGAGAAACAAAGACCCGGCCAGGCGTGGTGACTCACACCTGAATCCCAGCACTTGGGAGGCAAGGCAGGCAGATCTGAAAAAGACCACAAAAAAGAAAAAAGAAAAAAGAAAAGAAACAAAGATCAAAACCCCAATAAAAATAGACAAAAGACATGCACATGTAATTCCCCATAACATAAGATGAGAAAAAGGCTGTAGAGTGAGCAGACTCCTGTCTCCATGGGTTGTAAGCAGAGCATCAGTGATCAATGCCCTGCTTTCAACAAAAAGATAAAAACAGGGCTGGGGGGATGGCTCAGTGGGTAAAGCACTTGCCACACAAGTTCGAGGACCTACATTCTAATCCCCAGAACCCATGTGAAAGCTGCATACAGTAGCTCACCGGAAATCCCACTGATCCTACAGGGACAGGGAAGCTCATGAGCCAACTAGCCTGGCTGCCCAGGGGAAAAAAAACCAAGAAACCCTGCCTCAGAAGAAGGCAAAAAACAAGCACTGACAGATGAGGTTGTCCTCTGACCTCTACATGTGTGCATGGCACCCACACCCACACACACGTGCACAAACAGATTTAAAAAGATAATCATGGTCAGCTGCAAGGTCTTTTGATAGGAAGTTGTTTTAAAACACCTCTGTGGAGAACTTAACTGAAAACAACAGTTAGAAAGCTGTAATATCGTCTAACAACCGAGTCAGACAACAGTCATCAATGATTAGTAACAGCTAAAATTGAGGAGTCCCAAGCTGCCTTTGTGAGCTGCATTTCTTTTTATCCCACTTTATATGTAATAAAGTAAGCATACAGGTTTATCTTTAAAAAAAAAAAAACCTGTTTGGGGCTGGAAAGATGGCTCACAGGTTAAGAGCACTGACTGTTCTTGCAGAGGACCCAGGTTCGACTCCCAGCACCCACATGGCAACTAACAACTCTCTGTAACACCAGTTCCAGGGGATCTGACGCCCTCTTCTAACTTCGGCAGGCATTGCATGACATGGGTGCACCTACCTACATGCAAGCAATGCACCCGTACACATTAAATAAAATTAAAAAAAATTTTTAAACGCTTTTTTTATTTCCAGCAGTTGACTAGACAGTATTATGATCTCTGACCAATGATGAAGTGGTTGGAATTTAAGTTCCCCTCTGACCATGGGATCCTGTGATGTTATGATTCTGTGATAGCTCATCTGGGCAACAATAGCTACAGTGCCACCGGCCACACGGTGGCAATGCCGTCTAACCTTTGTGAAAGGTTCTGAAGTGCTAATGAACAATCTGCTCATAGATTTGGAAACTTACTGTGAAGACATTCCTGGCAGACTGAAAGATGTTTTCATTGGACAGCTCAGAAAATGACTGAATAAATAGCTTTTAAAAGAAACAAAGCAAAACATACTCTTTCTTTGCCAAAAAAAATTGTGGGTACAATCTAGAAAACTCTATTAGAAAAGATCTTTCAAGTTAGAAAATGTTCCACGAGAGAAGAGAATTGCTGACATAGTGATGACTAAAATAACACGGACTCAATGAGAAGAGATGTCCTTACTCATATATAAAGAGCCAGATAATAAATATATTAAGCGGGGCTGGAGAGATGGCTCAGCAGTTAAGAACACTGGTTGTTCCTGCAGAAGAGCTGGATTCAAATCCAAGCACCCACATGATGGCTAACAACTGTCCAGAACTCCAGTCCCAGGGGATCCAACAGCCTCTTCTGACCTCTGAGGGCATTGCATGACACAGATGCACCTACCTACATGCAGGCAATACAGGCATACACATAAAATAAAAATAATAAATAAAATTTAATAAATATATTAAGCTTTGCCGGTCATACATTGTTGGAACTACTCAACTCAGCCCTGGAGCACACAGGCAATAACTGGCAATTCCTGAGCAAACAGTGTGGCTAGGTTCCAACACTTTATCTGTGGACACTGAAATTTGAATTTTACATTGTTTTCCTGTGTCATAAAAGCATTTTCAACCATTTAAAAATGCAAAAACTGGAAGCTGGAGGGATGGCTCAGCTGTTCAGAGCACATATTGCTCTTGCAGAGGACTAAAACATCCGTTGTTCACAGCACCCACATCAGGCAATTAACAGTCTCCTGTAAGTCCATCTCCAAGGGATCCAATGTCCTCTTCTGGCCACCAGAGGCACTGCACTCATGTGCACACACACACACACACACACACACACACACACACACACAATTTAAAAAAATAAAATCTTTAAAAATGAAGAAACTATTCTTAGCTCAGATGGCATTTTAAAAAAAAATCAGGAAACTGGGCTAGATTGGGCTCAAGGGGCAGTGCTTCGACAACCCCACGGCTGGCAGTTCTCTAAAAGCTCTTCCAGGTTACTCTCTCAATGACTTAACTGCTGTGGTTCCCCCATTTAGGGAACATGAGGGGCAAACTTCTTACACAGCACCTTGGACCTTCTCCACCTCGCTTCTTAAATCCCCATTAGATAAGAATTAAAAAGTAATCACATCTTCCATATAACTCGTATCATTTTTAAAGGAGTAATGCTCTTCCCAGGATTGTACTCATACTTCTGAGAACTGCAACCTTCCAGGTATTTAGACTTGAAAATTTCCAGTGGGAAACATCCCCTAAAACTCTTTTGTACTGCTGAAAAGCATCTGTTTCCAGGAACTCTACATAGAATAGCTCATTTACACTGACTTCCTGAAACAGCAAGTTCCAGGTACAACCTCTGCTTGATGTCCCCTCGGGTCTATCTTTCTTCAACATGACCAGAATCTAAAGTATGAGAAGGATTGAGAATGCATGCCTTGCATATCTCCCTTTTTGCCCAAGACAGTGAGAGCCTCACCCTTCAACCAAGGTCTTGGCAGTTCCATCACACACCTGGTTACACAGATGCAAGAAGATGGTAGTGGGAACTTAAACTTCTGGTAGGAGTGTGCAAAAGATGTAAACTATGGAGGACAGGTGGAAGGTAGCAGTGACCAGAGCCATAACATGACTCCTAGGACAGAAGACCTCATCTCCACAAAGCAAAGAGCCTCTTAGGAAAGAGGAGCCCTGGGGAGGTGAGTGTCCCACATGGGTCAGGGCCTTGTCATTTCCAGCTACATCATCTTCCCACAAGTCTGTCCACATCTAAAGTCAGAAAAGACTGTCGCAACCTTGGGGGTGGGTTTCATTCCCACTTTTCTTCCTTCCAGGTCTCAGAGATTTTTTTTACATTTGGCAATTTCCTTCTACTGAGCTGAGAAAATGTTTTCAAGTAGCACTTTGATTTCAAGCAGACCCCTTGTTTCTCTCTCTCCTCTCCTCTCTCTCTCTCTCTCTCTCTCTCTCTCTCTCTCCCCATTCTAGAATTCAATCTCTTAAAACAGAAATCAGAAATTCTTGCCAACTGCTTTCTGATGCATAGCATCCCTGCCTCAGACAATGAGGACAAACTGACCATGAGCTTGAAGTTGGGGAAAGGCCACAAAGAAGGAGAAGAAGCAAATGTCAAGCTGTGAAAGAATGAGTAAGGAGTAAGAATGCTGACAACACAGATAATGGAGACAATATGAACCATGCAGTCACAATGTGACACTAGTCAGACAGTCCCTCAATTCCACAGGAATTAGCTCCAAGACTTCCAAGGACTTCACAATGCTCAACTTCTCAAGACCCTTGTATGAAATTACGTAGCATTTGTATATAGCTTTCTTTTTTAAAAAATATTTTATTTATTATTTTTATTTTATGTGTATGCGTGTATTACCTGTGTGCAGGTAAATGCACCAGTGTCGTGCAATGCCCTCGGAAGACAGAAGAGGCTGTCAGATCCCCTGGAACTGGAGTTACGGACATTTGTTAGCTGCCATGTGGGTGCTGGGATTTGAACCTGGGTCTTCTTCAAGAACAACCAGTGTTCTTAACTGCTAAGCCATCTCTCTAGCCCCTTGCATATAACTTTCACCACACACCCTGCCATTGATAATAAATCGTCTGTCTCTAGATGGTTTATAAAACCTAACACAATGTAAATGCAATGGAAATAGTTGTATTATATTATTTACAGAATAATTATCCAAAAAAAAAGGTCTCTGGGGCTGGAGAGATGAAGCAGAGGTTAAGAGCACTGGCTGCTCTTGCAGAGGACCAGGTTCAATTCCCAGCACCCACATGGTGGCTAACAATTGTCTGTACTCCAGTTTCAGGCGATCTGACACCCTCTTCTGACCTCCATAGGCACTATACGACACGGGTGCACCTACATGTAGGCAATACACTCATACACACAAAATAAAAATAATAAATAAAAGATTTCCTTTTAAAAAGGTCTCTGGGTCAGCAGTAAAGAGTCTATTTTCCATATATATACATACATATGTAAAGGGATTATGAATGAGATTATTAATAGTTATTAATACTTTACGTATTTTCAAATTTCTACAATGTACATATTGGCTTCATAATCTGAGAAATAAAGTAATTTTTTACTTTATTGTTTGGTTTTTGAAATAGGCCTTCATGTCTATGGCCATACCACCCTGAATGCACCCGATCACGTCTGATCTCAAAATAGGCTTTCATGTAGCCTAGGCTGGACTTAAGCTTCACTGTAGCTGAGGTTGACCTTGAACTTCTGATAGTCCTACCTCAACTTCCCAAGTGCTGGGATTACAGGTGTGAACCACCACACCAAGTTTTATGCATTGCTGGAGATCAAACCCATGGCTTTGTATGTGCTAAGTGAATACCAACCGAGCCACACCACCAGCCCTAAACTAAGGCTATTTTAATTTTATTTATTATCATTCTTGCTGTGTATGTGTGTAATGTAGGTGTGTGAGCGCAGGTATGCATGTGACATGGAATATGAATGGAGAGCAGCCAGTCCTTTCACCTGAGTCATCTCACTGGCCTAAGAGTAATGGCATTTAAAATCTGAAAGTAGCCGGGCGTAGTGGCGCACACCTTTAATCCCAGCACTCGGGAGGCAGAGGCAGGCACATCTCTGTGAGTTCAAGGCCAGCCTGGTCTACATAGTGAGTTTTAGGACAGTTGGAGCTACAGGGAGACCCTGTCTCAAAAAGACCAAGAAAAAAAAAAAGGCTAAAAGTTGGCTGGCAAGATGGCTCAGCATTAAAGGCACTTGCCACCAAGCAAGTGACCTGAGTTCCACCCCTGGAATCCACATGTCAGAAGAAAAGAATTAACACCTGTAAGTTGTCTTCTGACCACACACATGCTGTGGTGTGTGTGTGTGTGTGTGTGTGTGTGTGTGTATGGGGGGATAGATGCATGCATACTTGAGTATACATACACAAATAAGTAAATGTAGTTAAATAAACAAAAAGCTAAAAGCAGCTGGCCGAGATGCTTATAATCCTAGCCCTTGTGAGGCTGAGGCATGAGAATTATGAGTTTGAGACCATCCTGGGCTACATAGCAGGTTCTGTGTCAAAAATAAACAATAAATAATAAATATAGCTGAAATAATTTATTGAGGTTATGGTGTGTGCATTGTATGTGCACTGTAATTTAATAAAAAGGCTTTAAAGAACAGGAGCAGGTATCCTCACAACAGAAGTCATTAAGAACAGAAACATCTCTGGAGTTCGTCTCAGACTGTGGCTGGGCTTCCCAGCTCATCAAATAAGCCTTTTGTCCTAATTACATTTCCTGGCTGTTGATGGAAAATATACTTAATAAAAGTATTTTACAAATCACAATTACATGAATTTCTGACCCAAAGGGACATTATTCTGTTGTACTGTTTTGACCCCAAACCAGCCAGTAATCCCTATTTGATTTGGGGGGGGGTGGCTTGGGGTTTTTTGTTTTGTTTTGTTGTTGTTGATTGTTATTGTTTTGCTTTGATTTGTTTCATTTTAAGACTTAGTCTCAATGTGTAGCCCAGGCTAGCCTCAAACTCATGGCAATCCTCCTGCCTCAGTCTCCCCAATGTTGTGATTATAGGCATGAGCCACCATGCCCAGCCCTGAATTTGTCATACAGATTGTGAGTGTCTTGGTTTATTGAGTGAGTCACCAATAATCTGGCTACACATCCGGTCTGACTACTTTTCCTGGACTTCGCAACACCTGATTCTGCCCTGTGTCTCCAAGCTCTGCTCCATCTTTTTTTTTCTAACCTCCATGAACAATCAACAGCTCCACCTTCCTGCACAGATTTGCAGGTGAGATAAAGTGGAGTCACAGTGCCTAGAGGGAGACATGGCACTGGTTCTAGGCGTAACCAGCAAAAAGTTATGAGGACTCCCCTGTCACTGCTGAATCTGGTCTTGATTTCACTTGCAGCACATAAATTACCTTCAGTGGTCACCCTCAGTTATCTTCTGGCCCTCTGGAGTTACAATGTGGTTTGCATCAGCCTCAACGTTTTCTTCCCTGTGACTTTGGGGGTTGCTATGTAACCAGAGAAGCAGAAGATGCTTCTGTGATTTGCTCTGAAAACTGTAACCTACCTGATGTCAAGATATGCCTCAAAATTTTACAGTGGTCTCTAGGTCTAGCTGACTTTTGGTTCCCCTTACTTTAACCTCCCAGATGTTAACCACTCATAGTTTATTCATTCATTCTTTCAACTATTTATTTAATGTCTGCAAAATGTGAGACAGTATTCTATACACTGGATATGAAATGGTGAAAAAGATAGACATAATTTCTGCCTGCCACTGTAATTGCACTATCTGTGATTTCAATAAAGGTAAAACAAAAGTTAGAAACAAGCCAAACAGCTATTCCAGTGGACTATGGAAAAAACTGCAGTAGACTCATTATAATAAGACAGATGTTGGGGGAAAGTAGATGTGTCCAAGAAGAAATGGCGTTTCAGCCTAGGCCTAGTGCTGGGGCTGCCAAAACCAAGCACATGGACCAGTGGCCTAAACCACAGAGATGCATCAACAGTTCTAGAATCAGGGGTGCAGGAGTGCAGGACTGCTTTCCTTTGAGGCTCCTTTCCTTGACCTGTCGTCACATCTGTCCTGGGTCTTCATGTGGTCTTCCCTTCCCTATGGGTGTTGGCATCCTGCTTTCCTCCTCTCATGAGAACTTCAGTCATGCTGGACGAGTGCCCACCCTAATGACCTCTGCAAAGACTTCTTCTCCAAATACAGCCACATTGAGATACTGGTGTCTTGGTCTTTGGGGAGAGGGGTGCTCAATACAGGTCACCACAGGCTAGAAAGAAAACAGCATCAGCCAGGTGAACAGGGAAGGGATTCTGGCATAAGTGAAAGAAAAGATCCCTGGGAGAACCTGACAGAAGCCAAGTGTTAAAGAGGCACAGCAGACACACACTCAAGATGTTATGTGGCCACCAAAGCCTCTCTTTCCTGAGCTGGCCACTAAGATGACATCTGCTCCCAGGCCAGCACCTGCCAACCTTCTGCAGTTGTCTTACTTGCCACTGCACCGTGGCAGCCAGGCTCGATGGCCCAGATGGTAACCACTACAGCTGCTGTGGCTATGGGCTCTGCAGTGGGGCACACACTGGATCATACCGTCACTGGGGATCTCAGCTGAGCCCACAAAGCCTAACGTCACTCACCAGGAGCCTCAGGAAGCCCAGCAGGTTGGAGCAGCAGTCCTGGTGGTCCTGGCTTTAAAAAAATTTTTTATTATATATATTTTTTTATTTTTTAGAAGATGCATTTCATTACAGCTTTAACATACTCAATAACAGTCTCCAGAGCAAAGATATATCTCTTTCAAAAATGGCTATAAAATGTTTAGGTTCACTGTTGAATTAATACAGTGATACCATATTGAATTCAGTATAAACCCTATAAGACATAAAATTGAATGAGTTTTTTAAAAAGATCTCCATTTCATTTTAAAATATACTGTTTCTTATAGAAAGACTCATTGTTTTTGTTAATAACACTGTGATGTTGGCACATGAGTCTCTAATCTGTATGTATCTGATTATTACTAGTCATAATTGGTTGCACTTGAATCCTTGGCACCTGTGTATGTCTATAAAGTCATCAGGTATATTTCAATGGTAATATTTCTCACCTCTACTAATTAACATGACGTAAGTTTTTATGTTTTTCCTCAAATATAATTCATTTTTTTGAATTTGTTGATTTTTTTGTGTATGTGTATATCACACAGAACACCCAAACCATCTTATTCATCTATACACACACTTCCCAGATGGCACCCTCCCATAGTCCTCCCCACCCACTAGAGCCCTGTCATTCCCGTTACTGTCTGTTGTGTTGTCAGCACCCCTAGCCATTACCCACTACTTGTCCATCCGGTGAATCTAGTCAGCCTATCTAGAGGTCTTTGTTTTAGGAGGGTCAGCTGTTCCTCATCTAGCGGTAATCAGTTGTCAATATTCCTTTGGATAAGATTGGGGTCTGCTGTTCATTTTCCTGGTTCCATGCTGGGTTACTATCTGGGAGTCCCTTTGGCCACCCTGGCCAACAACTCAAAAGAAGGTATCTCCTATCAGGCATTGTTGCTTGTTATGTAGCCTTTAGCTATACATATGGACTCTTAAAAGATTATATTGGCCCCTTTAATCTTTGGTTATACTTTCCTTTTGGGTGTTTAAGGCCATACAGTTGGCCCAGATAAACCAGTTTATTTTTATTCTTGAAGCCGTTTGAAGATCTGTTCCTCAGGGGTCACACGGGCTTGGAAGGAGTCCCTGGCTCCTTCTACCAGTTCCGCCTATATGAAGATAAGTCAAAGTTCCTGTTCAACCATGGCTGGCTTCGCTTGGAAGCATGGAGGAAATGATTCCTCTGTGTTGACCCTCCTCTTTGTAGACGGACAGTGGTTCAAGTCCATCTCATAGGGTATCCACACCCTCCTTGATCAAGAGGACAGGTGACCCACCACAATTACAGGACATTT
>NW_008346548.1:9440894-9484033 GCF_000622305.1 Nannospalax galili
ATCCCACAAGCAGTGGATGAGTGTTCCCCTTTCCCCAAATCCTCTCCAACATTTGGTGTCATTTGTTATCTTGATCTTAGCCAGTCTGACTAGGGTAAGATGAAATCTTAAACTGGTTTTAATTTGCATTTCCCTAATTACTAGTGATTTTGAACAACTTTTTTTAGGAGGGGTTCTTTTTGAGACAGATTCTCCCTGTAGCCAACTGTCCTGGAACTCACTATGTAGACCAGGCTGGCCTTGAACCCACAGAGAGCCCCCTGCCTCTGCCTCCCAAGTGCTGGGATTAAAGGTGTGGGCCACCATGCCTGGTGAACACCCTTTAAGATGCTTCTTAGCCATCTTCTTTTGAGAACTCTCTGTTCAGCTCCTTAGACCATCTTTTAATTGGGTTACTTCCTTTCTTGAGAGGCAGGGCACAGAGAGATCACCTAGCACCACCCAGCACCCTCTCTGAGGACCACATCTTATATCAGGAAAGGAAAGAAGAAAGAGGGACCTAGGAACTCAGCCTGTTCTGGTTACATTTTATCTCACCTACTTCAAGTATTAAAAATCAACCAAAAGTTCAAAACGAGCCTGGTGTGTAGTGATACACACCATTAGTTCCAGCACTTGGGAGGCAGAGGCAGGCAGACCTCTGTGAGTTTGAGGCCAGCCTGGTCTACACAGTGAGTTTCAGGCCAGACAGGGCTGTACAATGACAGCCTTTCTTTAGAATGGATGGAAAGGAGAGATGGCTCAGAGGTTGTTCTTGCAGAAGACCTGGGTTCGAATCCCAGCACCCACATGGTAGCTAACTGTCTAGAACTCCAGTCCCAGGGGATCCAACAGCCTCTTCTGACCTCCATGGGCATTGCATGACACGGGTGCACTTACCTACATGCAGGCAATACACATAAAATAAAAATAAAATTTTAAAAAAAAGCTAAGAAATAAGCTGGGCATTGGTGGTACACCTTTAATCTCAGCACTCAGGAGGCAGAGACAGGAGGATCTCTATGAGATCCAGGCCAGACTGTTCTCTGTAGTGCGTCCAGGTCAGCTGGGACTACCGTGAGACCGTGTCTCCAAAAGACAACTATAAAAGCAAAGAAACCAAAAATTCAAAACATAAAACCTCAAGTGCACCCTTCTGCCCTGTTTTACTTTCTTCATTTCTCCTTATGCATGGAGATGCAAAATGTGAGAACGGTCACTGCCATTTTAAAATATTTTTAAATGAGCCAGACATGGTACTGCACATTTGTAAAACTTGAGAGGCCAGGAGGATCGGGGGTTTGAGACCAGCACCAGCTGCATAGCAAGTTCAGGGCTAGAACCTGTCTCAAAACAACAAATAACAAGTTACCTGGAAATGAAACTAGGGCTATTTTCCATTTGTGTAATGCTGGTCATATGTATGGTGGACCCAAGCCAATACATGCATTTTCCATGTAATACCCACAGCCCTGTAAAGTAGTTATCATTATCTTCAGTTTATAGACAAAGGAGCAGTTGATCAGAGAGATAAAGGAACTACATGAAGGTACTGGCTTATATCAAATCAGCAAACCCTTGTGTGCTGGATAGCTTTAGTGTCAACTTGACACACCTGGGTTGAGGGAGCCTCAATTGGGGAGCTGCCTCTATTGGACTGGCCTGTGGCCATGTCTGAGGGGCATCTTCTTGATGAGTGATGTGGGAGGGCCCAGCCCACTGTGGGTGGTGCCACCCCTGGGGCCTGTGTTGCATAAGAAAGCAGGCTGAGCAGGGGCCAGGGGAGCAAGCCAGTAAGCAGCATTCCTCCATGGCCTGTGCTCCAGCTCCTTCCTCCAGGTTCCTGCCCTGAGTTCCTACCTTGGGCTCCCTGATGAACTGCAACCTGGGAGATGTAAGCTGAATAAACCCTTTCCTCCCCAAGTTGGTTGCGGTCAGAGTGTTTTGTCACAGCAATGGAGAGACAAACTAGGACACCCTGGTAATACCTGGTAGACAGACTGACAAACTTCTCACCTATAAGGAGCTGGAGAGATGGCTCAGCAGTTAAGAGCACTGGCTGCTCTTGCAGAGGACTTGAGTTCAGTTCCCAGCACCCACATGGGGGCTAACAACCATCTATAACTCCAGTTCCATGGGATCCAACACCCTCTTCTGGCTTCCACCAGCATTGCATGCATGTGATGCACTTACATGCAGGCAAGACACTCACATACATACAATAAAAATAAAAAATTTTTAATTGTGCACGCCTTTAATCCCAGCACTTGGGCGGCAGAGGCAGGCAGATCGCTGTGAATTCAAGGCCAGCCTGGTCTACATAGTGAGTTCCAGGACAGCTGGGGCCGTAGAGAGACCCTGTCTCAAAAAGACCAAAAAAAAAATTTTTTTTTAATTAAAAATTACATAGTCCAGGCATTCCCAGCAGCCTCCAGTAAGCATGCAGAGAACCTGGGCCCAGATGACTGTCAGGCAAACAACCTCAAACCCCAGGCCTCCCAGCTGTGTTTTCTTTGTTTTGGATCATTAAAAGATTATTTAGACTTGGAGCTAAATTGGGCATGGTGGCACATGTCTGTAATCTTAGCACTTGAAGGGCAGCAGGGACTGAGGCAGGAGGAGTGCTTCAAGTTGAAAATCACCTTGGGCTACATAGGGAATTGCAGGCCAACTGTAACTACATAGAAAGACTTTAAAAAAATTAATGAATAACTAATTGGCAGCCAAGTCTAGTTTCAGTTCTCTGACAAGTGTTGTGAGAACAAGACTCACTTGTCATCAGGGGCAGTGGTCTAGGCCCAGCACCTGTGGTCTTCTGGCTGGTCTGAGACCAGCTGTGTTGGGTGAGGAGAGCCATGCCAAGGGTCCACAATGCTTTAGTTCACCTGTGCCCCACACATTTGGGGACAGATAGACAATTTCAGACTTGTAAAACCTGCTGACTAAACAGTAATTAATTTATATTTGTGAAAAATGCCACTGTCCTATTCAGTGGCCACCCTATGGAGGACCCCTCTCTGAGATGATGGATCGGAGGTGCAGGGTGAAGACCCTGGGGATTTTGGGTCTGGTAACAAACCCTTTACCAAAAAATTCAGAAGGTTTTTATACATTATAAGGAACTGGTAGTCACATGGGGCTTGGCAGTTACATACAAAATTATAGGGCATAATTAGACAAGAAACAGGACATATAGCTTTCAGCTGGTGCCAGCTAGGAGCTGTTTGTAAAGCAGGATGTTTGAACTTTTATTCAGGGTTACCAGTGCCTATCTGGTACTTTATTGGCCACAATGTTTTCTTTCTTAGGGCTGAAAGCATAGTAAACTGTTAGCTTTTAGCCCAGGAGTAAACTTTTAACCTGGCCTATTCTTTTAGCTAGTGATAGCTAAGAGTTATTTGTTCAGACAAAGGAGGTAGACTAAGGGCTGTTGACTAAGATGCTTTCCCTCAGAGCAAGGAGCTTAAACTTTTGACCAGACACTTTTCTCCTGCTAGTCTTGCAGTGTTCTTCAAGACAGGGATTTGAGGGCTACTGTTTTCAGCGTCCCTCCCTTCAGCAGAGATTGTAGCCTGATCTTAAAATTTCAGATCTATATCATCCTAAAGCATGTCATCCCGGTTTCCTACAGTCCTAGTGATTTCTGATATAAATAATGTTGTTTATATAGTAGTATTAAATTTTCCTACATTGTGAAAAAATGCCATAATTTAAAACTGATTCTAGGTTTTCTCAACTGTAAAATGGAAAGTTTGACTAAGACATGCTCATACAGTGACTTCCCAGGACTCCAAACATCTCCACAGCCTGCTTGTTACCTTCTCCCACAGGACAGGGTAAGGTCTATGAATTTGCTCACATATTTGCTGGCAATTCTGGTGTTGATGATCTAGGAGATATGAGAGGTAACAGCCAAGACAACAGTCTGTATAGAAGAGATTACAGTCAGATCCTAGGGGAGATACACATGTAAACAAACAAAAATATAGATGGAATGGATAAGGTAACAGGCATGTGTGCTGCAAGACAAGAGAGGGGAACCAGAGAAGGTTCTGGGCCGTGTGGGTTTTGAAAGCAGAAGAGGATGGAGATTGATGGAGAGAGGAAAGAAGCTATCCTTGTCCTTGGGCAATATGTGTACAGGGGGTGGGCAAAGGTGGAACTGAAGAGGAGGTGAGACACACTAAGACCCAGATGGAGGGGATTTCTGAGGGATGGCTGGTTCAAATGACCCTTGAATACTTGAGCATGATTCTCATTATTTTGAAGGGATTTGATAGATGACAGGAGGTACCCATGCCATGCAGCAATATCCATTTTTAGGTGTGTGAGAACCAGCATGGTTTTCAGGAGGAGCTAGGTGGGTGGGATGCATCCAGGAGGCGTGAGCAAGGGTGAGTAGGGAGTGATGAAAGCTTTGCTGAAGAATGGGGCAAGAGGGGTGAGTTTGAAAGAGCTTGTGAATTCGGACCTGTCAGTGCACTTGAGCAATTCCTGGCAATGTGCCCCGGGGATCTATGCAATAGCTTTGGAGTCAGAGGTTCCTAGCATCTCTGAGGGATTATGCCAAGACTTCATCCCATTAGTGCCAGGTAAGATTTGGAAGGCAAACGTTGTTGGTCTTTACAAGGCTCCCTGCAAGAATGCAATATGGATATAAAGAAAGAGACATTTTAATATCTAACTCTGCATTTTTTTTCTCCCCAGTAGTTGGGTCAGAGAATGAGAAAAGCACCACTTGAAAGGTTAGAATGGAAATGACGCAGAAGAGACTGTGGGCATATGGGGCACAAGCTGTGCAGACACATTGAATAGCTTGGGTGTTTAAATTTATTTTTAATTGTATTTTACAACATGGCCCAACAATGTGGCCATCCTATGACCATTTTTTTTTACATCCTGTTGATTACAAAACTCCACCTGGGTACAGAATCCTCGGCTGGGATCTGGGACATGGCATTGGGCTAGGACAAACACTGGAAGGCAGGGCCCATCACAGGAACCCAGAATGGACCTACATCCTCTCACTATGAGTGGCACACAGGGCCAGCATCTGCTTTAGCTCTTTCCTTGGGTTTCTTACACATGTTTTCTCTTTGTAGAAATGGCATCTTTCTAACAATGAACTACTCTCCTGGTTTCTACCTTTTCACTGCCTTTCTACCTCTATAGACTTAGGAGGCCAAATTATGAGTTACTGGGCTTCTAAATTTAATGCATATAAGAATCACAAGGAAACTTTTTTGAAATACAGATTCTTTGAGGGGATTATTTTAATTGTTTTTAATCAGTTTATAGGAAATTTCAATATTTTAATGACTATTTTTTATTATATTTATTTTTTGAGAATTTCGTACATGATTATTGTATTTACATCATTTTCACCCCTCCCGCTTCCCTTCCAACTCCTCCCATGTCCTCCCACCCCTCAATTTCTTGTCCTCTTCTTTGATTATTGTTACATATACGTACATACATTTATAAATATACATGTGTATATGTAATGCACTGAGTTCATTTAGTGGTGCTCATGTGTACTTGTGTTTAGGGCTGCCCACTTGGGATTAGATAACTGTTAGATTTAGGAGGGCATCAAAAGGAAGGAGTTTAAAGTTTAGAAATAAGAGTCAGAGCCAGACCTATAACAGGCAAGGAATGAGTACCCTTGATTCTGGAAACCCAGCAAAGGGCTAATAAAAGCTGCTCCTCAAGGAATGATTATCTGCACTCTGAAGAGGGAGCAGTCTGGTCTTCTGTAGGAACTCTGCTGTACACAGCTGCGAGAGTTAACTCCGTGCCTGTCTCTTTTCTGAAGATTATTTGCTCAGGCAGGCAGATGAGTTATCCATAGCACTAAAGGAGACAGGTGGGCTCCACAAACAGTCTCTCTCAGTCCAGGGAGTGACCAGTTGATAAGGCTTGAGCAAGGCCAGACCCCTGATTTAGGGCCAGTTAGCCACTCTAAGGAATTTATGTCTTTATGGCCTCCTCTAATGAAGCTTATGGCTCTCCTGAAATTCACATATTCTATCACTAACCTATCAGGGAGCTCATTCCTAGAGAAAATGGATTCTCCCTCCCTCCTATCCTTTGACAGTCTGTAGCTCGTCATCTTGAGGTGGGACCCTGTGAAATTTCCCCAGCTACATTGGCATGACAACTGGTCTTGTCCTTATGCAGGTCTTGTTAGCCTACCATATTGTGGAGATGAAATATGGATTCTAAAGCTCACCACTAGAGTAATTCAGCAGCAGGAATGGAACTCAGGAGTGTGCCTTGAGCCAGCGACCCAGCTGGCTCTGGTGTAGGCAGTCCCAGACATAATTGATCCACATCAAAACCAAACTCATAAATTAACATTTATCGAGGCTGGTAAGATGGTTCCATAGATAAAGGCAGCTGTCTCCAAGCCCGATGACCAGGGTTCAATCCCTGGGACCCACATCTTTAAAAATATTTTTTAAAAAGAAGCCCTTGAGTGTTTTCCTTATATTCATATACAAATCTTTTGGCCTACTTTTTCCAAGGCATAAGATGACATATGTTGGGAGGTGCTTGTGTCTGGCAAATTTACAATTGTCTTCCAGTGATAGAGCCAACAAAGTTGGTTCCAGAACACAACTCCACCCTGTCATTTTGCATTAATCTTAAAAATTGGCTGATTCAACTTCAGTACACCAGGTCGCTTGATGAATATCCAGTGTGGGTTGGCTCTCCTCCATCTCTCTTTACTTGACAAAACCACACCTCAACTCACAGACCAGGCTATTGAGTCAAGACCTGAGCTTATACACACTTCTATGCATTGTTTGGAGGGTACTCAGAAGCCAGTGGGGTTATTGAAATTACTGGCTACTTTATCCTGTAGAAAAGGAGGAAGAAAAGAATTACTATTGCACTCATATTGACCTAAGTTAGGAAGAGGGAGACATACCATAGTAAACCCAGTATTTTCAAGGAGGTGGGAGTAAGAGGGAAATTTTAAAGGCAAAGTGGGGAGGATTACATAAATTATTCTGAAGCAATAATTCTTGGTTACAAGGATCAGTAACAGGTTGGCACTGGAAGGTCAGAAGGGCACTCATTGAACAGAAGTCCTTGCAAAAGGAACTTTACAGTGGCCTCTGGACAAAGTTATGGTTCTGGCACTGTCTTCTGGGAATAATTGTTGTTATTAGACCTAAGACTGAGATTCCTTCCTACAGAGTCTCCCAGCCTCAATTATTTATTTATTTGTTTAGGGTCTGGCAAAAATGACTCCATTTTGAGTCATAACTTGCATTCTGAAATAAGTTTTGGGTTGATGAAAAATTTGGGGGGGAGAAGAGTTGATGAAAATTTTTATGATTGAAAATGTTTGGACCAACAAGATGGCTCAGCAGGTAAAAGTGCTTGTTGCCAAGCCTGAGGACCTGGGTTCTATCTCTAGAACCCACATAGTAGAAGGAAAGAACTGACTCTCAAAAGTTGTCCTCTGACCTCCACACTCACTCTGTACTCCGTGGCACACATGCAATTAAGTAAATAAATAAATAAAATAATTTTTAAAGAAAATATATGACCGTGTAATGACTCTACAAATTTCTAAACCTTGCTGTCATCCCTCACCCTTTGTGTCCCAGCATTCAGAGAGGTGCCCTGGGGTGGGCACAGCCACAGGACACGCTGACTTTAGCTACGGTGTTCCATCCACACTCTCCATACATCTACAAATAGCTCTCTAAAGTTAGTCAGTCCAGAGCCCACCACAGCCTAGTCCCTTCCTTCCCCCAGTGCAGCCCACCTCTAACCCACTGTAACATCCAAGCCTTCCACTGTAGAGGTTTGTGACTCAGCTTCTTAGGGCCTCAACTTTTAGCCCTTTAGAAGCTACATATTTAAAAGAAAAACCAGAGCCCTCTGTAGACAAATTGTTTTGTCTTGCTTGTCTACAATACTGGTTACTTTTTGCAATAGAAAAGTTGTTCTTGAAGTTTCAGGAATTTCCCAAGGTCAGAGAAGTGAGGAAAATTTTTGTCTAGGAATGTCCATGTACCCAGAATACCTTGAGATTGAATATAAGGAGTTAATTCTGACTGTATTTTATACTTAGAAAAAAAACTTCTACCCCATGAAGAATAATTGCTAAAGAAGATTTAATATATAAGTCTCTGAACTGAGTATAAACAATGTGGTCTAGAAAAAAATTAATATAAATACTCAGGAATAATTAGATATATCTTTTATGTTTTCAACTCTTCTCTAGATTTGATCCAACATTGTTTTCTCCACATTTTAAAACTGCCTCCTCCCCTGAGAAGAAGCTCCTAAACGGTCATCCTCGCCAACTTTAGACTGTGGGAATGGGGAGGGATGGTCTTAGGAGGCTGTGTAAGAAGAGGAGATGCTTGTGGTTTAACCTGAATCAAGAAAACACCTGCTCTACGTGTAAAAAGGTGAAGCAATTGCCTAAGTGTTGAGATTCATGTTGTTAACGCTCAATTCCCAAATCACATTGTTCACCTCATGCATAAGATTTCGCCATGATATTTCTTCATCCCTCTGCACTTACTGCAGTCAAACTACAGATATCCATGTGATTTTTTTTTTCATCTGTAGCTCATGTTGTGAAAGATGTGCATGTTGAGTCTCTCCTCCATGACAATTTTAACAAATGGGATGGAGAAATCAGGTAAGTACGGTGATACCTAGGAGGTTAAAAGACCACATTTCTACAATTTGAGCTATTGTCATAATAAGATAGTCTTCAGTTTTGTTGATTGATAATGTGTACCACATGCCTGCATCACAGATTCACAAACCCTGGAATTCCTGTCCTAGCAGGAGCGTTGGGTGAGTTTGCATTGATGATGCTTTCTGCCTTGAGTGCAGGTGACTTTGGCTGTTGGCAAGCGTTAGACAGACACTTGACTCCAGTAATCTGAGTTCATTTCCTCTGAGTCTGGTTCATGGTGAAGTTAGCACAGGCTGAAACCATTCCCCACAGAAAATATTTTTAAAGCATAACATACAATAACCATGAAAGGAAAAAATAAATAAACTTCATCAGAATTATAAATTTCTTCTCATCAAAAACAAGAAGGCAAAAATAAGAAGGCAAGCTGTAGCCTGACAGGACATACTTGATACACACAGTGTTAGTGAGCCTTTCGTCACCATGATAAAATGCACGAGATAATCAAGTTAAAAGGACAAAAAGCTTATTCCAGCACATCATTTCAAGATTCTCAGTGCAAGCCACTTGGCCAAGTTGCTTTGGGCCAGTGACTGCTCAGTGGATCATGGCAGGAGTACATGGAGGAAGCACCTGTTGACTTCATGGTGACCAAGCAGCACAGAGGGTAGGGGGGGGTGTCCCAAATCCTCTTCAAAAGTGTGGCCCTTGGAGCTGGAGAGATGGCTGAGCAGTTAAGAGCATTTGCTGCTCTTCCTGAGGACCCTAGCTGGGTTTCCAATACCTACATTAGATAGTTGACAACTGCAGAAAACTCCAGCTTCGGAGGATATGACACCTTCTTCTGGCCTGCGTGGGTATGCCACATGTATGTGGCATACCCACACACACATATACATAAATTTAAAAATGAATAAAAATAAAATAAAAGTAAATCTGCCAGGCCTGATGCCACATGCCTTTAATTGGGAGGCAGAGGCAGGCAGATCTCTCTGAGATTAAGGCCAGCCTGGTCTACATAATGAGTTCCCAGCCAGCTAGGGCTACAAGGAGACCAGCAACAAAAAACAAACAAAAAAAAATCTGAAAAGAATATGTCTCTTGGGACTTAATTTCCTCTTACTAGGCCCCCAACTCTGAAAGGTCCCACCACCTCCCAAAAATGCTTGCAGGCAAACCTGACAAGCTGAATTTGATCCCTGTTATTTACTGAGGAAGTAGAGAATAGATTCCCAAAAGTTGTCCTCTGAAATTTACTTGTGTACCATGGCATGCATGCACACACACACATACACATGAAATAATACATAAATATTTTTAAAAACAGCATGTGGCCAAGTGTGGTGGCACATGCCTTTAATCCAAGCACTTGGGAGGCAGAGGCAAGCGGATCTTTGTGAGTTTGAGGCCAGCCTGGTCTACATAGTAAGTTCCAATACAGGGAGATCCTGTCTCAAAAAGACAAAAAACAAAAAACAAAAACAGCCTGTGAAGAAACATGGAAAAGTTTGGAGTCTGTATGCATCTATGTTGAAATTATCAAAATGAACATTTTTCTTGTAAGTCAATTATAGTTCAGCAAAACAATCATGTTTTCAGTTTTTAAATGACACTTAGAGAAGCTCAGTAATAGATACTATGTTGCTAGCCTCCAAGGCTCAACTCAGCCATCTCCTCCTCTAAGGGTTTGCCCCAAGCCATTTCTCAAGCAGTAACAGTGGCACTTTGCATGCATTCATCAACTTTCTGAACTGTGCGGTACATCTGGGTACAGTGGGGGGAAAAAGCAGTAGCAATGTGTTGACTGGAAGATCTCCCTTCCCTGCACAAGATAGATGCCAGTACTGTCAATGGGCTTTAGTGGGCTAGCCTAGGGGTCTCCACCCAAGTGGCATTTTTGAGGGAAATGGCCTAGAAGCAAACTTTACTCAGCAACTGAGAACAACTTGGCTTTAGCACATGTACCAACTGCTCAGGGAGAGAGGGACTAAGAATCATTCTCTTACCTCAGAATTCCCCAGGAGGAGCCTCTCTATGGGATGGTAACTGCCATTTGCCAGCCTTTTCCTTCCCAAGTGTGTGCACGCTAGAGCTTCCCAGCTCCTGTGGATATGCTCCTGTGAGCTCAGAGCTGTTCAGGAGATAGCCAACGGCCAAGCTGATTGACGAAGGGGCATTCCCAGAGGGGTCCTATTGCCCCCATGCCCTCATGGTGCACACAGAGAGACAGACTTTGCTCAGATCATTGTCAACCATTCTCTGGACAGGCCCGAGGAGGTCCCCTGAGATGAGGAGTCCAGAAGAAAGCAGAGCCAGTTGACCTGGACTCTGCCTAGCTCTGCCAGACACTGTCTCTTGGCCTCAGTGTTTTTCTTCACGTGTGTGAAGAGGAGCTTAGTCTACATTGGCAGCTTTACTTTAAAAGAAGTGTGTGTGAGGGGGTTACAGGCCTCCTAGCTAATTGTGTAGAATGTCAGTGTATAAGACAAATAAGATCTGCTCAAGTTGAAGCACACAGAGTTGGAGAGAGCCCCATTTCTCTGCCTCTTCTTCTTTACCACAGGGTCCTGGAGACAGTTCCAGGTCTCACTTTTCCACATTAGAGAGGGGTTCTGTTGGGTAGACCCACAATCCATTCCCTATAGAAAGCTTGAGTATGTGTCTTTATTCAACCAATATTGACTGAGCATTTACTGAGTGATGATCTTTGTGCTAGGTCCAGGAAAAGAATGAGGAAAAATGGCCAGAGCTGCTGCCCCATATGTACTAATGTCTACATGTGTTTAATGGCATGAGACGGAAAGTCAACAATTACTTTACTATTCATTCAGTGAGATTTGCTGAACACATACTGTCTCCTGAGTATTATTCTAGACTCTGGGCTCTGGGAATATAGCAGTTATTCCAAGCAAAAAAGAATATAAAAATATAAGCATAGTTTGTGAATAGCACATCTGATAATGGTGATGTACTAGAGACCAGTGGGAGGTGGGAGAAGTCCTCTGTTAGCATGTGCGACTTCTGCTGCGAGGAGGGACAAGAAGAACCTGAGAAGAAATGCTCCTGTCTCACAGAACAGCAAGTGCCCAGAGTCTGGGATAAAGAAGAGCTTTACTTTTCTTGTTAGAAGTGGGTGAAGCCAGAATGCTCTACAGGGGAAAGTGCATTGAGGCTGAACAGTTAAGCAAAGTCTAGTAGTTCACTGTAAGGAATTCATTTTGTGTCTTTATTTGCTCTTGGTTTTTTTTTGGGGGGGCGGGTTCTTCTTCTTAAATAAGTGGAAAGAAAATCATGGGATTTATTCAGAAATGTAATGATACCTAATCTGTGTTTACAAAAGCTCATCCTGACCAACACACAGAGAACAAATGGCACATAGCAGGTTTTTACTAGAAAGGGAAAAATTAGCCAGGCGTAGTGGCACACACCTGTAATCCCAGCACTTGGAAGGCAGAAGCAGGTGGATCCCCATGAGTTTAAGGCCAGCCTGGTCTACATAATGAGTTCCAGGCCAGCTGGGGCTATAGGGAGACCCTGTTTCAAAAAGACAAAAATTTAAAAAGGGCAAAATTTTCTCATGGATCAAATTAGGAAATGAAAAAATAAAACGTGACTTTCTGGCTTCCAGATTGAGTGGCTGAATGACGGCAGTGCCCTGTACTGGAGGGTGTGCGTGCATGCGTGTGCGTGTGTGTGTGTGTGTGTGTGTGTGTGTGTGTGTGTGTGTGTAGAATTTCTCTGGAGAAAACAAATTAGGAGCAGCAGTTGTTTCTGGAAAGTGGAAAAGTGGCAGAAGCTTTTAGTTTCATGAGATTCCGCTTGTTAATTGGCAGTCTTAATGCCCACACTACCAGGGTCCTGTACAAATAGACCTGCCCTGGCCCTATAGAAGCCCTGCCCAAGAACAATATCAAGCCAGGCACAATCCCAGCATGGATAAGGGAAGGGCTCATGAAGTTCCACACCTAGCTGAGGAGCTATTGGCAATTGATGGCTGTTGGGGTCAGAGAGTCAGTTTTCTTCAAGGATTTGGCCCCTGAGAGGCTACCCATGATCAATAGATGGCCCCACACCCATATACATAAAAGCAGAGCTAAGTGACCTCAGTGAGTTTTTAAAAAACAAACACACGAATCTGCGAGGAAAAAGGGGAGGTGCTGGAGGAGAGAGAATGGGGGAGTGGGTTTTATCAAAACATATTATATGCATGTATGAAATTCTCAAACAATAAGAAAATTAATGTGACAGAGGAATTGAGTTGGGGAAGAATTCCTTGTATTGTGAACTCTTTGGTTCCTTTTAAACACTTTTATCATTTGTGTGTATTCATAGTCCCCAAATTGAATAAAATGATATAAATAAATATTCATATCATACAGCAGTTTTGCTTCTATATTAGCTGCTGAAAGAAGCTCACACATACACACAAAAGAAACACTGGAAATAACTAGAACCCTGATTAATAAGGCTCAGGGTGTTTAGTCTGTGGGATAGCATATCACAGAGCCAATAAAAAGACCTAGCACAGAACAACTAAAGGAACTAAATAGATCTATCTGCCTATCAGTGTGGAAAGACTCAAAAACATGCTAAAAAAGAAAAAAAATAACACAGAATATGTGGTTAGCATGCAATTTAGTAAGAGTTATAAAAATGGGCTATTGGGATCCAGAACTTACAATGTGACTCAGTTCTGAAGACAAAGTGGGGGTGGGGGACTTCCTCTATACCTGTAATATTAACAACTACTACAAGACCAGGAGTGGTGTGTTCTGTACAGTACTCAGGAGGACCATGACTTCTAGGCCAGCCTTGGCTACATGTAAGTTCTAGGCCAGTTTGAGCAATATAGTAAGACCCTGCCTCAAACAAAATGAAACAAAAACAACAAATTACAAAAATAGACAAGAAACAACACAAAATGTTTTGAGTGAGAGAACTATAAACGTTTGGAACTGAGACATAGCTTAGTTGGAAGAGGGCACACCTGGCATGCACAAAATCCTGGGTCTAACCCCCAGTACCACAGAAAATGGACATGATATAGGCCACTAATCCCAGCGCTCAGGAGATAGAGGCAGGGGGAGCAGAAGTTCAAGGTCCAAAGAAAGTTTGAGGCCAACCTGGGATGCATGAAATCCTGTCTGAAAAAGAAGTGGGGGAGGGGGGCAGCCAGGGCAGGGGAGGCAGGGGAGGTAGAGGAAGAAGCAAAAACAGAAGCAAGAATAAAGATGTTTGTTATTTTAGTCTTTGTAGTTCTGTGCAAACATTCTAGAAATTGAAAATAAAAATGAAGTGTACATATCCGGCCAAAGTCCTCCATAGTGACCCTCTTATTGTCTTTATAAAGTCAAATAATTTCTAAGCAATCAGTTTGGGCACTATTAAGTATTCCTTTTAAAAGTTGTGTTGGAGCCGGGTGTGGTGGCGCACGCCTGTAGTCCCAGCACTTGGGAGGCAGAGGCAGGTGGATCTCTGTGAGTTCAAGACCAGCCTGGTCTACATAGTAAGTTCCAGGACAGCTGGGCCTACAGGGAGACCCTGCTTCAAAAAGACAAAAAAAAAAAAAAAAAAAAAAAAAAGTTGTGTTGGAGGTTTAAAATATGTGTGGAAACTGTGGCTATAAGCTCACTACTCAGGTGACAAACAGGATATAAATGGGGCGCGCCCATGTGTTCACACCGCCCCTCCCGGGCCCCACTCCCCAACTCCAGTCAGCTTCTTCTAAGGAAGGCAGACAAACTGCCCTGGGCCACACTTGCTTTTCCAGCCTGTCTGTTCACGATGGGATATAACACCTTGGCTAGGCGGAGTTTATGGACACCTTTAAAACCTGAGTCTCCAGCCTTGCCTCATCACTTCTCTCCAGCATCCTGCCCAGCAAGGAAGCAGAGCTCCAGAATGGTCCCTGGAGGTTTGTCAAAGGCCAAGCCAGCCACTCCGGAAATCCAGGAGATGGCTAATAAGGTGAGTCGATGCATTTCAGAAAAGTTTGGTCCAAAGATCAAACTTTCATAATTTGGTTCATAATACAGCCGTGTATTAAGTATAAACACGGGAGCATAGGGAAATGTGTGGTTGTGTAGCTAACAATGAAGTATTAAGTCTCTCAGAGAATCTCTCAAATAATGCCAGCAATTCAGGAGTGACCTAAACCAGATCACCTTGGTCGGTGCAGCCTCAGTTTCTCCATTTTCTAAATAAGACTTTGTATTGGATCGTCTCTAAACCATTTACTCAAATGTATGATTCTAGAAGCACTAATTCAGTTATTCATGAATTTTTTCCAAGCTCACTCACTGAAGCCAGTATGTGAGGAGAGTCTAAGGTGTTACCAATTCCATGAACTAGACTTTGAATACACTGCAGAGATGTTTATAAATGGGGTAGCAAACAATACAGTAAAGGTGTCAATTATAACGTTCCTTCACATCTGCCTAAATGGAGAATATTTTCATTTTTCAGTAGAGGGTGATTAAAGTTGTAAAGAACTGAAGTAATAGAGCTGTGGGTGACTCCAGCATGTTTTGGCCACCTAATGGATGGCAGTAAAAAGCAAGCTCAGTGTTTTGTTTTATTTATTTTATGTGTATAAGTGTTTTGCCTGCATGTACGTATGTGCACCCATGTGTGCAATACTCATGGAGGTCCAAAGAGGGTGTCAGGTCCCCTAGAGCTGGTGTAATGGGCAGTTGTTAGCCTCCTTGTGAGAGCTGGGAACCAAACCTGGGTCCTCTGCAAGAACAGCCAGTGCTCTGAACCATCTCTCCAGCCCCAAGCTCAATGTTTTTAATAAGTTAGCACATCTTTTTAAATATTGCCTAACTAGCACTCACACGATAAAAATAGATTATGTTGCATGTTTTGTCAAGGGAAAATACATGCAAATGATGGGTGCAGGCTTTCAGTTGTTGCTTCATTTTCTTCTCTCCTTCCTTCTTGTTTTCTCTCTGAAACATCATTTAATGACGTGGCAGAGCAGATCAGCTTTGCTTGCTGTTTTTTCTTTTCTTTCTCTCTCTTTCTCTCTCTCCCTTTCTTCCTCCCTCTCCCTCCTTCCCTCCCTTACTCCTTCCCTTTCTCCCTTCCTTTCTTTCTTTTCTTGAAACATAGTCTTGCTCTGTATTCCATGCTGGTCTAGTACTCACTACGTACATAGCCCAGGATGGCCTCAAACTATGCCACTCCTCCTTCCTCCCAAATGCTGGGATCACAGGCATGAGCCACCGAACCAGGCATGGCCAGTGAGTAGAAGAGGTGGGATTCCTTATGTTTAGGGCACTGAACAGTCTAGAGGAGACCACCTGAAATTCAGTGGCCAAATATTTAAGGCTAAATATTCTCATTCATAAGTTTGTTTCAATAAATATCTTCGAGTGCTTTATTTTCAAAGAAGATAATATTGTCTTTAATACCCTCATTAGAATCCTTGCATCAGGCTCAAATGTTCTCAAACTTGAATATGTACATGAGTCACCTGTTGTTCCTGATAAAATGCAGGTCTGAGGAGGCTGGATGGGCCTGTGAGTCCGCATTTTCTACTAGGTTGTCAGGAGCTGCTGTTGTAGCCACCCATACTTCAAACCAGATATCTAGTATCCTCAGAGGCCTGCAGGACCTAAGGCTTTAAAAATAGGGTACCAAGTAAAAGTTCTCAGTTTCATGTGCTGAAAAGCTGGCTCAGTGGTTAAGAGCACTGGCTGCTCTTGCACAGACCCGGGTTCAAATCCCAACACCCACATTTGGCCTAACAACCATCTTTAACTCCAGTTCCAGGGAATCTGACACCCTCTTCTGGCCTCCATAAGCACTGCACACATGAGTGTACTTACATGCAAGCAAAACACTCTTATACATAAAATAAAAATAAGTTAATCAGAAATGTTATTTTAAAATTCTTAGCTTCATTTATAAGAAAAAACTAACACATCTTGCTCCCCAACTCTCAGAGCTAAAAGGGCTAAAATAATATACATAAAATGGTTTTGAAAATACATCAGGCATCCCCTTATTGTTTGCTTTAGCCAAAAATATCCCCCAACCTGAAAAGTCTCCCTGAGGCTCTCCAGGAACCAGAGCTGCAAGGGGCTATACAGGGAACCACAGAGAACTATAGAAACCTGTCACCTGGTTAGCTAGAGTTCTGATTTTATTTATTTATTTTTATTTTATATATGAGTCCTGAGTCCTCTGCAAGAGCAGTCAATCCCCTTAACCACTGAGCCATCTCTCCAACCCCATATAATTCTTTTAATTAAGAATCTACCAGAAGGCTTTTCCTTGTTAATGACACCATCTGTGGATCATGTCCAGCTATTAGTCTAGAAGCATGTTCTTTAATTACTCATCTCCACCGTTGTCAGAGAGATAGAATGAACTAGATACTAACAAGGCTACCTTACCCCAAAGGACCTATGCTGTTTTAAAAGACTTAACCTCTATTTGATCTTCATAGCCCTAGGGCAGGCAGGGCATTATGTCCAACTTTTATATGATGAAATCAGGATTCAAAATGATTAAGAGTCATCCAGTTAAGAAATTAGCCCTCCTCCAGATTTTGCACCCCCTTCCCCATCATCCTTTCCACCACATGGTATCAGTACACAGGGAAGCTTTGTGAAGTTGGGGAGCTGGGGATGGCAGACTTACCTTCTCTGGAAGCCCCTGCCTGATGCATGTCATGATAGGGTATTTTCTGAGTCTTTTAGATGGCTAGCATTGAGCTAAATGTGGCAGAAGCTACATAAGGTGGTGAGATAGGGCCTCTGCTCCTCAGGAGTTAACAGTGTAGTCAAGGTATCTAGGGTGCAATTCAAAATAAAACCTAATTAAGTGCTTTTTCATAATCAGGGGTTTGGGACTCAATGACATTGGACATTGCTGTCAGTCTATTTACTCTCAGAGGACAAGTGCTGAGTCAAACTCCCAGTCATCACTTACCTGCCCTCTCTGCAGCCTTAGGGGACAGTTCCCAGATGAGATTTGGCAGACAGAGAAGGAAGCACTTTTTTATCAGTTATATCAGTCATTCCCCCTCTAAGCAAGCCCAGGAAGTAGATATTTTTAAAAGTACTTGCTAAATCAGGAAATTGAATTAGCTCCTCCAGGATTATTGAATTGGTTGGGTCTACACACAGGGTCAGCCAAGAGGGTAGGTAATGGTCATCATAGCCCTAGAATGATTTGAGGGGCCCCAGGGAAGACCTCCACTACCTGTCATTTACTTGGTACTTTTATTCCTTAAATTTTTAAATACATTTCTGTCAGGCGTGGTAGTGTACACCTTTGATCCCAGCACTGGGAAGGTAGAGGCAGGAGGATCTCTGAGATCAAGGCCAGCTTGGTCTAAATAGGGAGTTCCAAGCCAGCTGGGGCTACAGGGAGATCATGTCTTAGAAAACAAAACAAAAATTAAATATATTTCTGTTTTTAAAACCTCAGTGTTGGTACTAGTGGTTAAGAGCACTGACTGATCTTGCAGAAGACCTATGTTCAAATCCCAACACCTTCATGGTAGCTAACAATTGCCTGTAGCTTCAGTTCCAGGGGATCTGACACCCTCTTCGGACCTCCTCGGGCACTACATGACATGGGTGCACTTACATCCATTCAGGCATGACACTCATACACATACAAATTAAAATAAAAAAATAAAAATAATAAACCTCCAGTGTTGCTGGGCGTGGTGGCGCACACCTTTAATTCCAGCACTTGTGAGTTTTAATTCCAGCCTGGTCTACATAGTGAGTGCCAGGTCAGCTGGGGCTACAGGGAGACCATGTCTCAAATAGACAAAAAACAAAACAAAACAAAACCTTCAGTGTTGAAATGTTCTTAGAAAACTCTGTCCATCAGAGTGTCTCACTGAAGTGACAAGAAGGAGGAAACCCCTAAGAAGGAGGGGAAGGAGGTCAGGGGAAGAAGGGTCACCACTTAGAGAGGGAAAAGTATCATACAACAATGTACCTGCTTGGGGGTCCCAGGAATTTGACATCAAAGAGGAAGAGGGATGTTAGATGAGGTCAGAAACAAAGGAATGGGTCATTGCCGTAGTTCAGCACTAAAGGATGCTCAAAGTATTCGGGGGCAGAGTATGCTTAGAACATGTCTCCTCCTCCAAATTCTCTGTATCACTTGAGGGTCTTTCCTATTTGGGGAAGTAAGTAGTCCCCAAGGAAAATAATCACAGTCTTGTTATTCAGAAACATTGATGGAACCAATGAGATGGCTCAGTGGATAAAGGTGCTTACCATCAAGGCTGATGACCTGAGTTTGATCCCAGGACCCCGAATGATGAAAGGAAGAACGGACTCTCACAAGTTGTTCTCTGACCTCCACACTTAAATGCCATGGAGCATGTGCATGCATGCACACACACACACACACACACGCATGCACACACACACACACACACCACAAAAATAACGGTGTAAAAACAAGTAAAATAAAAAGAAAATGTTGATTATGTGTGTAGACAATACTATCTGAACTCCTAATCAAGAGAAGAGGACATAAAATAGTTCCTGCCCTCAGTGACGTTTACAAAATACATAGAAAGTCACCTAACAAAATAAAGAACCATACACAGTTCCATCCATGAAAAACCATACTATGCAATACACAATGAAAAACCAAATAAACATATGTCCCCAACAGCAAGGGCCTCCAGATCATGGCTGCATATTGATCATCTTCTATGCGAGTACTCTGCGATGAGAATTCCAACCATGTTTATGTGGAGGAAGGAAATGTTATTTTAATGATTATTTTGTTTTGTTTTTGGTCTTGTTGAGACAAGGTCTCCCTATGGCCCCAGCTGTCCTGGAACTCACTATGTAGACCAGGCTGGCCTTGAACTCTCAGAGATTCGCCTGCCTCTGCCTTCCAAGTGCTGGGATTAAAGGCATGTGTCACCACACCCAGCTAATGATTATTTTAAGAAACATTGGACACAGCCCCTCACATCAGAAACCTGATTGCTGAGTACCATTCCTGGCAAACACACTAAGCTTGAGTTCCGTTGGCCAGGATACCATAAAGCATCTCATGAACACACCTGACACCATCCTAGGCTAATCATATCACAGCTCTCATTCACCTCATCCACAGATATATGTTCCTGTCTCAGACCTAAGCCTCCTGCTGGGTCATGTCTCCCATTGCACTAGTGCCTCACCCCCCAAGTACCCACCACTCAGCTACACCACTGTCTTTGGGCACCTACCCTCCCATCTTCAGGAGAACTTGCCTGGGCCCTTTTGGTTACCCATCTGTGCTTCACACCCTCCTCCACCCTGATTCCCATGATCCTTTGAGCTCTGATTTGCCAATCCTGTTTAGGGATCACACCTACTGGCTTCCTCCTCCAGGATGCCACAGACTGCAGGAAGCTTGCTTAAGTCAGGACCCCAGGGATACTTTTTCTAGAAACCTATACCTACTCTCTCCTCAGTTTTTCTGTCAGTTTTTCTGTCCCTTCTGTCCCCTTCTGGTTCCCCAAGCAGAAAAGTCTCACTTCCTACTCTCTGGCATCTGGCTAAGCCCCTGTTGAACTAACTCCTCCCCTAGCCCTAGACAGCCCTTTCTGCAAGAGCAGTATGCACTCTTAACCACTGAGCTACTTCGCCAGCCCTTACTTTTTATTTTTTATTATTTATTTATTTATTTTATTTATTTATTTATTTATTTATTTATTTATTTATTTATTTATTTATTTATGTGTCTATGTGCATGTGCCTGTGCATGTCTATGGTGGTCAAAGGACAACTTGCAGGAGTCAGTTTTCTCCTTCTGACTATATGGTAATACTATACTGATTTGATGTTAATTCAGCCTAGAGCCATGTAATTTGACTTTTTAACCCATGTACCATTCTTAAAGATGTATCATCTATGGAAATGCTGACAACAGCTCGTGGGTTTTATCAGCATTCTGTTTGCTTGTTTTGTTTTTGTTTTGTTTTGTTTTGTTTTGTTTTGAGACACGGTCTCATTCTGTAGCCCAAACTGTCTTGGAATTCACTGTGTAGCCCAGGCTGGCCTTGAACCTGTTTAGACCCCTCTGCCTCAGCCTCCACAGGCTGGGATTGTAGGTGTGCACGACCAGACCAGGCTTTATTAGCATCTCTGAGGACTTTCAGATTTGTCAGTCATTTAAACAGAATCCAATACAGCTTTAACAATATTTCTTCTTTTCTCCTTTTAAGGTTAAAGCCCAAGTTGAGGAGCAAACGAACCAGACTTATGAAGAATACAAAGCTGTAGAGTACAAAACTCAAGTTGTTGCTGGAATTAATTATTTCATCAAGGTTAGACTTCAACTCTGCTTAGCATTTGATGTGATGAGTCCTATTTCCCTGACTATACCTTCATCTCTTCTGGTTGTTTTTGATTCAGACACAAGCTTGATACTTTTTAAATGGAAGAGTCTCAAATTTGGCAGATGATGTGATATTTATTGCTTTGTTTTGTTTTTTTCCCTTGTGAATTTAGAAAGTTCTCTTACAGTGAGTCTTAATTTGTGGAAACTGGGTAGAAAAAGACTGCATAGCAGTTTAGTGCTTACCTGGTTTGTAGTCATGAGTATTTATGTAAGGTGTATGTGGAGGATGTGGGGTTGACCAGACAGTGTCTTAGAATTTACTCCACCTCAGACCTCACAATTCTGTGTCCAAATTAAGTGGGTTTAAAGAATGATTTGAATCATTAGGTAAGAACATAATTTAAACCACTTTTGTCCCTTAAATAAAGGTTTTTATTAATATAATTTAAATAATTCTTTTTACAACTCAAGTAAATACAACTTATGCCATTCTAAGTACAGCGTAAAGCACTATTTAAAGTATTTTAAAAATAAATGTTATCACTGTATAAAAAATTAAATTGGGTTGGCGAGATGGCTCAGCAGGTAAAGGCACTTGCCACCAAGCCTGACCACCTGAGTTTGAACCCTGGGACCCACATGGTAGAAGGAGAGAACTGAGTCCTGCAAGCTGTCCTCTTCCACTAGCATGTCATGTCACAATTGCATGTACACACACACACACACACACACACACACACACACAGTTAATAGATAAATAAATATTAAATGATGCACTGAGTTCTAACAGAGGAAAACATTTTTGATGTTCTTTTGATGTTTTCAAGGAAGAACCAATCCAACAAGTCACTTGTGGATATGTACTACCATTATTGCCCTTGTGTATTAAACAGAGTGGTTCTAATTAAAAACAGTAACAGATAGATATTCAAATGTATATGCCTACTCAACCATCTCACCAGGGCACAGTTGCATTATTTCTCTTTAACAAATAATGAACTACTTAAGCTATAATTTCTTAATGTACGCAGCAAAAATAATCTTGAGGATTATAGGCATGCACCATTTGGTTCTTGTGGTACTGGTAACCAAATCTAGGGCCTCGTGCATGCTAGGCAAACACTCTACAAACTGAACTACATCCCCAGCTCCAGAAAATTAATCTCTTTTAATCTACTTCTGGCCTCTTTAAAGTTGATACAGTTCCCCTTTTTTTTTCAGGCCTATGATAAGAAGTCAATGTAATCACACACACACACACACACACACACACACACACTCACTCACTCATGCATGCACATTCATGCATACACATGCTCATAAACATAGGTGCGCACATATTATTATATGATTCTTGCCATAGTGTCATCATATAATAGTAAACTTTGATAAGTAGCATTTTTAAATTAGGATAGGAAGGGACATCAGAGCACAATATATAGTATACAACACAAAGCTTTTATTGTCCCAACCAAAAAGCAAAGTGACAATTTTTTATGATGTTTCAGGTCCTGGATTCACATCCAAACTATCACCTGGACCTGGGGAGGCAAGACACCTTCAACCCTGCTCAGCTCCCAAATAACCAATGGGATTTAGAAAAATAGATTCTAATACAAAATAGATATGGGACTTACAGTCCAAGTTTTCTAAAGAAATTCTGACTTTCTTCCCCCTTATCAACGTTTATGGCAAATGAAATTTCCCAATTTAGATGTCAGGAAACAGAATCACTAAAAATACAGGATGTCTTCTATCCTGCTCTGGGCATCTGTGAAAATAAATTGCACCTCTCAGGCTGTCATGCATGCCCAGTTTGTAAGAAAATATACAATAAAATAAATCTAGGAAATAACACTTCCTGCCATGCAGTTACCTGCTCTTTCTTATAAAATAAGTGATGGGATGATGGAAGCCAAGCTCACGAATGCTTGCCTAGGGCCAGAAGCACAGGCCCAGAAAGACTTACCACACTCGTCTTTATAGGAGAGTAGACCTTTCCTACAACATACATAGGAATAAATCTTTTTCTTTCTTTTTTATACCTTCCAGATGTGTGTAGCTGGTGATCAGTACATACACCTGAAAATCTTCATCGGTCTTTCTGGACAAAATGATTTGGTATTTGGTGGCTGCCAGACGAACAAAACCAAGGATGATGAGCTCACCTACTTTTAGTGGCATACTCCAAAAGTGGTCTGTTTCCTCTCACTGTAAAAACAATGCAGTTTATCAATAAACTTTCTTCCTCAGATAGTTTTTTTCTTCCATGATTGCTTATTTGTTGTATTTAAATGACCTTTCTCTCTCAAAAATCAGTGTTTTTGCTTTATAGCAGAAATTCTGGGCAAAAGATTGTCAATTGGAAACCTTATAAAAACTAATCAGGCCCAGTACAATTGGCTAAAAGTTAGAGTTTCCCATTCCCTGAACATAGGCTAGCTCAGTGCGCAGGCTAGCCCAGTGATTGGCAGGGATGCTCCCTGTGATTGTTTGGAATCCAACATGTTATCTGCACCCTCATATTTGTGAAAATTAAATCAGAATTTTTCAAGATACATCTTGAAACAATAGTAAACTTACATAAAAGCTGCACAATCTGTTTTCCCATAGATACTTGAAAGTCAGTTACCTCCAGTGATTCCCCACTACCGGATGCGTGCTGGTGCAACTGTCAAACAGTCGTGCACATTTTCCACTAACAAGCACGACTGAAAAATAACCATTGAAATCAGGTGAACACTGAAGTCCTGCTGGCATCTCATCCCCAGACACCACCCACGTTGTCCTAATAATGCCCTTTATCATAAAATGTTTAGGCCCATACCATGTGTTTCATTTAATTTTCATCGTGTGTGTGTGTGTGTTTGAGGGGGGGGGGGAGTCAGAGCACACATGGAGGTCAGAGGTCAGCTTGTGGAAATCAGTTCTCTGATTCCACCACCTGGTCCCAATCGAACTCAGGTAGTCGGCCTTGCCAGCAAGTGCCCTTACACACTGAGCCACCTCACGCCTATTTCTTAAATAGTTTCCTTGAAAGTTTTACATGCCATCCACTTCGCTCATTTCCAGTGTACAGTTCAGGGTCCTTTTGTATACTCACAAATGTGTACAGACATCACTATGCCAGCTCCATATTTTCAGCTCCTCACAATGTCCCATATCCTGCAGCTGTCCTGTCTTTCTTCCTCCACTTCCCCTAATCCTTCATTTCCAAATAGCCACTAATTTCCCTTTCTGTCTAGATTTGCCTATTCTAGATACTTCATATACATGTATGTATACACACATGGAATCATATATTAGATCTTTTTATACTTCTTTTTTAAAATTTTATTATTTTTATGTGTATGCGTGTATTGTGTGCATGTAGGTAAATGCAACCGTGTCATGCAATGACCGTGAAGGTCAGAAGAGGTTGTTGGATCCCCTGGAACTGGAGTTACAGACCGTTGTTAGCTGCCATGTGGGTGCTGGGATTCGAACCCGGGTCTTCTGGAAGAACAGTCAGTGTTCTTAACCACTGAGCCATCTCTCCAGCCCCTAGATCTTTTTTAATTGACTTCTTTCACTTAGCACATTCTTTTCAAGGTTCATCCATGTTAGACCAGGCAACATCATTTTACTCCTTTTTATATTTACTGGGATAGTTTCTATCTTATTCACTAAATATATTTGTGATTAATGCTTTTATGATAGTTTTATAATAGTTTTGTTTGTTCTATATAGCCCAGGTTGAATTCACTATGTAGCCTGGGCTGGCCTCTAACTCATAATCCTCCTGTCTCAGTTTCCAGTCCAGGCAAGATTACAGGCGTCTATTACTATGCCTGGCTCACATTTTCATATTATTTGAAATTTATAATTGTATGTATTTATGGGGTACAAAGTAGTGTTATGGCTCTGAATACAGTGCGGGATGATTAAGTCAAGTTCATTAGTCCACTCCTCACTTCAAATATTTGACATTTAATGAAACACTTGAGATTTGTTCCTTTAATAATATTATAACGCAGTCAATTACTAGACTCAACATGTGCGATGCTTTCTTGAGCAGCTTCTTCCTCCTACCAAGCTGAGGCGCTGTACTTTGGTCATGGCCTCCCTGTTCCCACCATCCTTGGCTTAGGTAGTCACACTGCACTGCATCTATGTGTTCAGTTGTTCCCCAGGTAAGTCTGTCTTTCAGGTTGGCTTATTTCACCTAGCACTGTGTCCTCTAGGTCCACCCACATTGTCACACATGACAGAATTTCTACCTTTTTAAAGACTGAACAGTATCCCATCTAGTACCCATACCACATTTTCTTTAGCTATTTATTTGCTGATAGACACTTGTGAATAGTGCCTCAGAGCATACAGATACACACTTACCTCTTTGGAGCACTGATTGGAACTCTTTCAGGTAAATATAAGGATGCAGATTTGCTGGATCATATTTTTTGCTTCTTTTTTATGCGTATGAATGTATTGCCTGCATATGTGTAAGTGCACCTGTGTCGTGCAATGCCCTTGGAGGTCAGAGAAGGTGTTGGATCCCCTGGAACTGGAGTTATGGACCATTGTTAGTCACCATGTGGGTGCTAGGAATTGAACCCAGGTGCTCTGCAAGAGCAGCTAGTGCTCTTAACCATGAGCCATCTCTCCAGCCCCTATTTTTTGCTTTTTGAAGAAGCTTCATACATAATGTCCACATTCATTTACACTCCCTCCAACAATGTAGTGTTCCTTCCTCCACGCCTTTATTTATACTCACGTTCATGAGGTGATTTCTCATTGTGACTTTAATTTGTATCTCCCTAATAACTAGTGATTTCAATCATTTTTTTTCATGTGTCTGTTTAGCCACGTGCACAACCTTTTTGAGAGTTGTCTATTTAGGTCTTCTGCCCTGGTTTTTTATTGTATGACTTGTTTCCTTTTCAGAGTTATTGGAGTTCCTCATATATTTGATATGCTATTCTCTTATCAGAGGTATAGCTTACAGATATTTTCTTCTAAATACAGTCTTTCAACCTGTTTCCTTTATTGCATGACACTAATTATTTTAATGAACTCCATTTGTCTAGTTCTTTTGCTGCCTGTGCTTTTGAGTTCAAATCTAGAAAGAAATCTACCCTCAAAGCAATGTTGTGTGATTTTATTCTTATGTTTTTTTCTAGCAGTTTTTTTTTTTTTTCAGTTTTAAGAAAGAGCTTCACTAAGTTGCCCAAACTGGACTTCAATGAACTCTGTATCTCAGGTTGGCCTTGAACTTACAACTTATAATTCTCCTTCCTGCCTTAGCCTCCCAAGTAGTGTGAGAAACACTACTGATTTTTACATGTTGACTTTGTATCCTGCAAATTTACTGAATTTGTTTATATATTCTAACAAGTGTTTTTGGTGGATTCTTTCAGATTTTCTGTATAGAAAATAAGATGATGTCATCAGCAAACAGTGACAATTTTACTTTTCCCTTTCCTAGCTGGATGACTTTATTTATTCATTATTTTTGTCTATTACTCTGGCAAGGACTTTCTTTTTTTTAAAAATAGTAATTATATCTTCTATTATTTTTATTTTGCATTTTCATACATCCTTGGTTTTGACGACCCCCCTTCCTCCAGCTCCCTGCCCCATGAGTTCTTAAACCCTTCCACCTTCAGTATTCTCCTTCCATTTTTATATCACATGTTCTTGGTACGTCTGTGGTAGCAGTTGTGATGTCTCCGCTTTCATTTGTGAATTCAATTGCTGGAATCTTTTTGTAGTTTAGTCAGCGTGATCAGCTTTTCAATCTTTTCAAAACTTGGTTTTTTCTGTTTTCTGTTCTTCATTTATTTCTGTTCTGATTTTGATTATTGCCTTTGCTAACATTGTGCTTAGCTTGCTGTTTGTTTCTAATTCTTTCAGTCATAATATTAACTAGTTTATTTCTGATCTTTCTTTTTGAATGTAGGTACTTAGTGTGACAATCTGCTCTTAGAACTGCTTTTGCTGTATCCCATAAGTTTCGGTATATTGTTTTTCAATTTTCATTGTTTCAGGTATGTTTTAGCTTCTTTTAAAGTTTATTCATTATGGGGCTGGAGAGATGACTCAGTGGTTAAGAGCACTGGCTGCTCTTGCAGAAGACCCAGGTTTGATTCCCAGGATTCACATGGAGGCTAAAAACTATCCTAACTCCTGCTGCAGGGGACCCAACGCCCTCTTCTGACCTCTGAGGACACTGTATGACATGGGAGCGCTTGCAGGCAATACACTTACACACACACACACACACACACACACACACACACAAAATCATTGCTTAATTGCCATTTGTGAATTTCTGAAATTTTTCCTGTTATAGATTTCTACTTTTATGATGTTGTGATTTTTTAAAAGGTGTGAGGCATGTTATCAATCTTCTAAGTTACCAGGACTTGTCTTGTGGTGTGGCATATGGCCTATCCTGAAGAACGCTTCATGTATGCTTGGGAAGAACACATCCCATTGTTGGGTGGAAAGCTCTCTGTATGTCTGTCAGGTCCATTTGGTCAGAAGTTCGAAGTCTGTGTTTACTTATTGATTTCCTCTCTGATAATAATCTAATACTAACAAATGGCATATGAATGTCCCTTACGATCACTGTATTTCTCTTGTTAATGTTGTTTTGAGGTGAGGGTCTCATTAGTATAGCTCAGGCTGGCCTGGAACCCATGATCACCCTGCCTCCACCTCCTGAGTGCTGGGCAGCTGTGTGCCACCAAGCCCAGCTCCTTCCTCTTAGTATATTCCAATCTATTATTGCCTTCAGATCTTTTACTGTTGCTTTATAGTTTAAGAGTTTTGCTGGAAGTCATGTGTGGTCATTATATGCTCTTGACAATCTGATTCCCTCGTTGTTGGGTTCTTTAGTTGTCTCTTACTATTTTTTAATTTAAAGTCCATTTTGTCTGATCCAGTTTCACTGCCACTACTCTTGGTTTCCATTTTGTAGGCTACCTTTTCCTGTCTTTTCATGTAAAAGTGAAACGTCTATAACAGTATTGACAGATTATAGTTGAATCTTTTTTATCAATTCATTCAGTTTTTTCATTGGAGAATGTAATTCATTTACGCAATTACTGCTAGATAATGACTTACTACTACTATTTTGTTGTTTTCTAACTGTTTTGTAGATATTGTTTCTGCAAAGGTGGAGGCAAGGACAGTGCCTTTAGCATTACAAAAATTTCTTAGAGGGTTGGAGAGCTGGCTCAGCAGTTAAGAGCACTCACTGCTCTTGCAGAGGACCCTGGTTCCATTCCCAGCACCCACATGGTGGCTAACAAACAACGGTAACTCCAGTTCCAGGGGATCTGAAGCCCTCTTTTGTCCTCCTGGGGCATTGCACGACATAGGTGCACTTACACACATGCAGGCAAAACACTCAGACACATAAAATAAAAATAATATTTAAAAAAATCTAAGAACCATCTCAAATTTCTGCTTGAAACTCCTTGGCCAAAATTTTCATTGCTCCCTGGAGCAGCCAGGGAAGCTGGGCACACAGCTACCCTAAACAGTCAGGATTCTATTGGAAAGACTGGGAAAAGCAGAGAGTAGGGAATTAGCAGTATCTCACACATTCCAAGCACTGAAAACCAAGCCTCACAAACTGGTGGAAAAGCAGCAGTTTAACAGTGTGGTACAGACCCTGCTGGATGTGCTATTATGGGCGTGCATAACAGGGACTCCTCACGTTTTTTTAAAAGGTCTGAAATAGCTTGAGGAAGGAAGTAGCAGCTGAGGCAAGAAGCATGCAATGGGAGCTGGCCACAGGGACAGCTGCTCAGCAGTTCAAAGGTGGCCCTGGGTTCTCTCTAGGAGCAGAAGGCAGTTCAGTGTTGGTGGGGAGCAGAGCAAGGAAGGTGGAAGGAAACAAGCTGGAGCAGTAAGGACTTCCCAAACCATCTGAAGGCCTTCATACTTAAAGGCAACAAGAAGCCAATGAGTGGCTTTAAACAGAACAACCTTTGCCAGCTATAGTTTAAAACTGGAGCAGAACTAATTCAGTCTGTAGCAATTCTAAATGCTGATGCCTACCTGTTTCTTCCTTGTGCATCAGGAGCTACACTGGTTTACCTAGGCCTGTCCTCTCCCCCTTTGCAGAGGTGCCCTCAGCTGACCACTGTACCTCAGCTGGGAGCTGGCTGCATAAATCTTTTTTTTTTTTTTTTTACTATTTGAGCATTCTTATACTATGTTGAAGGAAAAATTAAAAGGGATTTTCATTTTCTTAGATTCTTTTTTTTAAGATTTTGTTTATGGGTCGGAGAGATGGCTCAGTGGTTAAGAGCACTGGCTGTTCTTACAGAAGACCTGGGTTCAAATCCCAGCACCCACAAAGTGGCTTACAACCATCTGTAACTCCAGTTCCAGGGGATCTGATGCCTTTTTCTGTCCTCCTCAAAAGCATTGCATGACACAGGTGCACTTTCATTCATGCAGGCAATACACATGTACATATAAAATTAAAAACTATATATATATAAAACCAAAAAAAATTTATTTGTATGTGTATGAATGTATTGCCTGCATGTATGTAAGTGCATCTGTGTCATGCAATGCCCACAGAAGTCAGAAGAGAGCATTAGATACCCTGGAACTGGAATTGTGGATAGTTGTTAGCTGCCACATGGGTGCTAAGAATCGAGCCTGGGTCTTCTGCAAGAGCAGCCAGTGTCCTTAACCACTAAACCATCTCCCCAAACCCCATTTTCTTAGATTCTAACAAACTTTATCCTATCTAGAGGTAGACAGTCATAAAATATTATAAATTGTAACATTAAAATTGGTAAAAAACAGATAACATGAGAAAACCAATAAAATCGGGAATATAAAAATAAATCCTTAAAAAAGTAATTAAAAACTTAGGGGCTGGGAGGATGGCTCACTTGGAAAAGTGCTTGCTGCACAAGCAAGAAAACCTGTTTGATCCCCAGTACCAAATAAAAGCTGGGCCTGATACCACAAGCCTGTAATCCCAGCACTGGGGAGGTGAAGACAGGAGAATCCCTGGACCTTGCTGGTCAGTTAGTGTAGCTGAATCAGTGAGCTCCAGGTTTAGTGAGGTATCCCATCTCAAAAAATAAGGTGGAGACTGAGGAAGGCACCAGATGTTAACCTCTGGCCTCCGCAAAGGGGGCACACATGTGCGGAGACAAGGACATACATATACAAAACAAAACTTTCAATTTTGTCTTTGGGTACCATAGTACTCATTCCTGAAAAGCACATAACAAGAAACATGGGTTGCCTATGGCAGGGCACACTTGTAATTCCAGCATTCAGAAGTCTGGACAGGAAGATCACTGAGAATTTGAGGCCAGCCTAGATTAGTGAGACTCTACATAGTGAGTTCCAGGCCAGCCTGGTCTACATATTAGTTCCAGGCCAGCCAAGGCTACACAGTGAGACCTTGTCTCTCCCTCTCCCACCCCCTCCCCTCCAAAAGGAGCAAATATTCATCATACTTCCAAGAGTAAAAGAGTCTAAATCATAAATCATTTTACATCTTTACAGATAAAAAAAAATTTTTTTTTTTTTTGGTCTTTTTTGAGACAGGGTCTCCCTGTAGCCACAGCTGTCCTGGAACTATGTAGACCAGGTTGGCCTTGAACTCACAGAGCTCCACTTGCCTCTGCCTCCTGAGTGCTGGGATTAAAGGCATAAGCCACCACGACCGGCTTAAAATGTGTATCCAAGGCTGGCCTCAAACTCCAGATCCTCCTGCCTCTGCCTCCTTCAGCAAATCTTACCAGTATGTACCACCACCACCACCAGCTAAAATATTTTATTATTTTTATTTTATGTGTATGCATAGGTAAGTGCACCTGTGTTGTGCAATGCCCGCAGAGGTCAGAAGAGGCTGTCTGATCCCCTGGAACTGGAGTTACGGACAGTTGTTAGCTGCCATGTGGGTGCTGGGATTCAAACCCGGGTCTTCTGCAAGAACAGTGTTCTTAACCGCTGAGCCCTCTCTCCAGTCCCTGGAAAGTATTTTCTAAGTCATCATCTTTACTCAATTTCTCCTTCTCCCTCTTCTCCTAACATGGAGTAAAATTAGACTGAGCTGCAAATTATCATTTTCTGTTTCCCTTATTTTTCAATGTTTATTATCAGAATAAATTTTTAAGGGTCAAATTAAGAGTATCCTGCAAGGTTAAGTGCACATAGAAGTCCCAAGTAACCTACAGAATCGCTAACATTTGGTTAATTACCTTATTCTGGGTAGAATCACCACTTGCTAGTTAAAAATGTGAGCACACTGGATGAATCTTTTTTATATTCCTTCTGAATATAGTAGCAGACTACAGAATCACTGGGTACAAACCACTCAATTCCCAAACTGATAGCTTTGGAGCACAACTTATAGAAGAGAATAAATTATTATTGTACTTGTTACATTTTAATATCTCATTTAGCTTTATTAAAGGGCATTATAATGTTCTCCAATCAATGCAGTCACTTGTAATTCACCCTCCACTGACATGCTTGACTCCAGCTCTTTTTCGCACAGATTTTTACTGCATTTGTATCATTATATGTAACTTAAATTTTTACTATCGTCTATCTACCCTCACTAAATGTAAACTCTTTGAGAGCAGTTTTGTTCAGTGATGTTACAATACTGGCTAATATTGCCCAGAATTTGTAAGACATTCCAGTGTTAAAAGAATGTGTAAGTTTTTATCATAGATATTTCTTCACATGCCTGTCTTCTGTTAAGAAAAAGCCAAACTTGGTCAGCACGCCTTTAGTCCTAACACTTCAGAGGCAGAGGCAGGCAGATTTCTGAGTTTGAGGCCAGCCTGGTCTACACAGTGAGTTCCGGGCCAGCTGGGGCTACAAGGAGACCCTGTCTCAAAAAGACAAAAAAAATTTTTTTAATGTGATTATTTTTATGTGTATGAGTCAAGTAAAAAAAGAAAAGCAAATCAAATTGTTGTAAGGCATAATTGCACACAAGTTTCAGCAAGCAAACTTCTAAAGCCATATATGAATTTTCTTCCTATTTGAGACTTTAAGAGATACTCATAAAATTTAAATGTATTCATTTATACTAATTCCCTCCAAATTGCTACAATTGCCCACATGTCACACTGGAATAATTCAGGCATCCTAACATGCCTGGATTAGTTAGATAGCACTTTGGTGACAGATCTGAAGGCCTGGAAAGGCCATCATCATCTTACCCAAGAATCTGAACTTCCTCCAGAGGAATGGCAAGATTTTTTGCTCTATTTCATTCTTCAGTCTAGCCTTTTATCTCACTCCAATTACCTCAGACCAACTTTATAGACAAGATTTTTCACAGTTGTTCTTTAAGACATTTTTCTCATTGAGAAAACTAAACTGTAACTTCCACAAACTTTTTTTAAAGTGTGGTACTGGGGATCAAACCCAGGGTCTTGTACATTGTTGGGTAAGCATTCTACTTCTGAGCAACACTCAGCCCTAAACTGGATGTATCAATATTTCCAACAAACACCCACAGTTAAGTGTTCCAGAAAGTTTTATGGGAGAAATAAGGCATTTTATACCTCCAAGGCTGACCTTGAGGTATACACATCTGGTAAAGATCAACAGGCTGAAGACACGGGCCAGCTGGACACTATGGTAGGCAGAATCCTACCCTGGCTCTCCAAAATGCCCCACCCTAATCTCTGACTTCAGAGATAGCACATTTGTGATCACTGACACTGTGACTGCAGATTAACAAATTGGTTTTAACAAAAGTAGCATTAGGTAGAGCTAATCACACAAACCCTTTAAAAGCAGTCTGTGTAGCTTACACCCCCAGTATGAAGATGTAATACACCACTGCTAGTTTGAAGACTAGTAGTTTGGCAAACAGGGTGGCTTCTAGGAATGCAGTGCTACTGCGGTCAACAAATAGATGGCGACCCCACTTCTAAATTCTGCCAACAAAGCCAATGGGTTCAGAAGCAAGTTCTTCCCCTAGGGACTCAGACAAAAGGCAGCCTTGTTCTCAGACTTCAGCTTTGACACTGAGCAAAGAACCCTGTCTAGTCAAGCCCGTCTGGACTTTAAGACCTATAGAACTCTGAGATCACAAATATCAATAGGTACATTACCCAGCTAAGCTTGTGACCTGTTAGGCAGCAATACATAGCTAATATAATCACCCTGTGTTAGGAGGTGCTTTTCTTCACTGACTGAATCTTTTAATCACAATAGGATTTTTTTTTAAATGTTTTTATGTGCTTGCATGTGTGTAAGTGCACCTGTGTCATGCAATGCCTAAGGAGGTCAGAAGAGTGTCAGTCCCTAGGAACTGGAGTTATAGACAGTTGTTAACCATTATGAGGGTCCTGGGAATCAAACCTGGGTCCTCTGCAAGAGCAGTCAGTTTTCTTCACTGCTGAGCCATCTCTCCAGCCCCGACAACAGGATTTTTTCTTTGACCAAGTCATTCATGATAGCCCCTCCCCTCTCCCTTTTCCAAATTTGTTTTCAGCTTTCCTTTGCAGTGTCCATGAAAACTGTCCAAAAAAAACATTCTACTCAAATTAGTTCTCATATCTAAAAAAAAGATAAATTTTTGTTTCGTGAGACAGGCCAGGCTGGACTCAAACTTGTGGCAATTCTCTCATCTTAGCTTCTCAAGTGCTGGGATTCACCACGCTCAAGTTTAACAAGAAAAATTAAGGTATTAAGAGTTTCTTTGGAAAGGATCTAGCTGATAGTTTTGCCCTTTTATAATAAAGCTCCAATGATAAATAAAAGGGCAACCGTGTCTATGACCAAAAAAGGTCTACATAAATATTAATACATTTATCTCTTATGAGAATTTACTGTTTTAACTTGCAAAGTCACTAAATAAAGATGTACACCGAGTCAGAAAATTATTTTAATAGTTACAAAACATTTTTTTTTTTACAGAATCAGTATAAAATAGCAATTGATTATTTTATAATTATGAGAATTACTTGGACTTGCGGTCTTGGCTAAGTGGGGCTGAAGTCAACCAAAGGTCTTGGACTGTTGGCTCAGAAATCATCCTAGAAGTGCACCCTGATGATTGATGTCCATCGTGCTTAGCTCTGATGAGATGACCCAGTCCTTTTTAAAAAAAGGATCTTTCTTTATTCATTCTTTGGAGGTTTGAAGTGAATTCTGCAGCGTTCATTAAACACCTAAGCCATTTGAACAGAAAGAAGCGTCATCAAGTCATTCTGCATAAATCAGGCCTGCATATAAATTCATCTTCTTAGCTTGAAGACGCTATCATTTCTGATCCAGTCAACAGATTTAGGAAACCGGCAAGTTTCTTCAGCAGATCAAATTAGGTATGAAGTATACAAAAGCCCTTGAGAGGCATTCACAAGATAATTTCAATGTATTATTTGAAGGCCACACTAGCATTTTGCTAAACTGTGTGAATTTATGTATTTCTGTTTACCTTGCATACTAAAATTTGAAACAATGTATCATAAATGTTAAAATTCTTGGTACAGGAAGAGGAAGCTATTAATGTTCTAATTTGGAAGGATTCTCAACATATATTAAGAAAAAAATGTACAGACAGTATAGTCCTGTTAGTATAACAAAAAAGGAAACACTCATAAAAGGAGAAAGGGCCTAAATCCCAAAAGCATGCACCATCCTTTCCTGGGGAAGACATCAGGAGAGGCAGAATTTTCACTGTACATCTTTAAGAGAGTTGCATTTGGTTTTTGAGACTAGGCTTGATTTATAGCTCATACTGGCCTTGAACTTGCTATGTAGCTTAGCACTACCTTAACAGAGTCCTTCTGCCTCAGCCTCCCGAGTGCTGGATTTCCAGGCCACTATGTCTGACTAATTTTGACTCTTCTGTGGGAAAAATATTCTCAATGCCTAGTTATAATCTACTACAAAGTGTCTTGAGAACATCTGAAGTAGACTAAGCCGTAAAGTTCTATAGATCAGATACATCACAAGCATTTTTACCTAAGGATATTCTCAATTTATGACAGGTTTACTGGGAACATAATCCCATCATATTGAGGAACACCTGAGACATCAAATCTAAACTTGCGTCACTCTTTCCACCACATTTCATATGCACTATAATCCTCTGGACTGGGCTCTAGAAGCCAGGTACTCACTGTACACCCCCCACCCTTGCAACACCAGTCCAAGAATAAATCACTACTTTTTCAGAGGCTGTGAATGGACAAATGTCAAAATCTTTCAAGTAGCAAGCTCCTCATCACTCTGGTGGCAAGGACAAGTACAGGAAATATTTTGGCAAAGAGATGGGATAAGTTGGGTGTGATGTCACATGCCTTTAGTCCCAGTGCTCCAGAGGCAGAGGCAGGCAGATCTACGTGAGATCAAGGCCAGCGTGGTGTACATAGTGAGTTCCAAGTCAGTTGGGGCTACAGGGAGATCCTGTCTCAAAAAGACCAAAAAGAAAAACAAGGGAAAGGATAAATATTCCACAAAGCAAAGAAAGCCGATTTTTATTCTGTAATTTATTTGTGCTCACTTCACATGCCATTACATTTCTTTTTTCTTTCAAGACTGATGTAATTATTTAATGATACAGAAAATAAGCTGGCTACAAGTGGTAGGCAGAAGATGACTTCATCTGTGACTTTAAAAATAGTTAAGTCTGAATGTGCATACAAAAAGCTGGAAGGTTATACCAAGGAACCAACAATTATTACTTCTGTTTAATGACTAAATTTCATTCTTTGAATTTTGTATGAAATTTGAAACAAAATAATTTCTGAAACAAAAGGTATCCAAGAGAAAAACAGTCATTAAATGCCAGGACTTGGCTGGTGTTCAGCACCTAATGTCTAAACCCCAGAGACATGTGGTCAAGCTGAGCACCACTGTTCTTTTCTCCTGAAATGCTTGTTATCTGAGTGTTTCCTCTCCACTTAGCATTCTCTGTGCAATTACATTTAATGAGACTCTATGATTACTAATTGGCATAATCGCAAAATGATGTTAGCAACTTTAGTTTTGTGAAAAGTGATTGTACAAAAGGTTAATTTTAACAAACAATCTCTTGAAGGTTCTCTGTTAACTAAAGAGTAAAAACTTTGAATATTAAATAAGCCCATAACTAGTCTTAGGGGATATACGGAGTACCTACAATTCTGTTATGTAGTAGGTCACAGAATCCTCCATATCCTGTAGAGCTGTTAGGCTTCTATTCAGAAATTAGCAGCACCTCACTACCCCCAGGTGTTTGCTGGTGAATGGTCTGTTCTGAGCTCCTTCCAGCACTTTCCATCCCCTCAGGTGGTTGCCCTTGGCTTTATCAGTTTCCCTCCTATTTCTCTAAAGAATCAACATTATTCCATACCTTCCAGCTCCTATCATTCACCACTTCTTCAACATTTAGTTCTGACTGCATCCATTTTAACTGCAAGAAAGTGGAAAAAATTGAAGTTATGGACAGTAAAGAGCAAAAAACAAACTACTGTATTTTCCCAACAAAACCAGATCTTAATCTTACATCTTTGATTGTAAATGTTATAGATTTGGGGACCTTCTCTGACAGAGCCCCTTCACTCCAGATTGTAAAATCCCATAGAACAATGCTTCTCAAATTTTGCTGCGACTTAAGCATCTCACAGAAGACAAAAAAAAAAGGCTGACAAATATATTTTTTTTTAGAAAAGTTCAATCTTACTCAGGTCTTACCTAGTCATTGTGAAGGTGTGGGAAAAGATACACTCATACACATTTTTATTAGAGTATAAATTGTTGCAATTTCCCTGCCAGGCAACATGGCAAGAGTTATCAAAAATGTACATTCACATGTCCTTGAACCCAACAATTCTAGTTCTAGAAACTGGTAACACAACTACAGATTTGCAAAGCTAGCACAGAGGAACAAAAAAAAAAAAAAAAAAAAAAAAAAAAAAGAAAAAAAGAAAAAGGACAAGGAGAGAGGAAGAGGGATATCCAGAAGAGGCACACGTTAACCACACTACTACAGGTCCACGGCTAAAATGCTAACTTTCATTAACTAATAATCTAATCACTGTAAAGGAAAGGCTGCCAGTTCTACTGTAAGGCTCAGGTGACAAGATCTCTAACACCCCCGTCACACCTGATCAGAAGAACTTAAAAGGAGCTAGCTCCAGGAAACAGCCTGAAAATATCTGGGGATATTAGCAGTAAAAGCATGAATTGTGGGGCTGAGGAAATGGCACAGATGGTAAAGGGCTTGCTGTGCAAGCATAAAGGCATGGGTTTGGATCCCCAGTACTCATGTAAAAGCCAGGTGTGGCAACAAGAGTCCTTAACGCCAACACTGGTGCAGGGAGTAGGGAAGGGATGCAGAGAGGCAGATCCTGGGGACTTGTTGGTCAGTCAACTAAAACTGAGTTCCAGGTTCAGTGAGAGACTGTGCCTCAAAAAGTAAGGTGGAGAGTCATGCGTGGTAGCACACATTTTTAATTCCAGCATTCAGGAGGCAAGGCAGAGCCAGGACAGCCAAAGTTACAAAGTGAGACCTTGTCTCTAAATAAATAAATAAATTTTTTAAAAAAGGAGAGAGAGAGAGAGAGAGAGAGAGAGAGAGAGAGAGAGAGAGAGAATGGCTTAGCAGTTGGAGCACTTGGGTTCAGTTCCCAGTACCCACAAAGAAGCTAACACTCATCCTTAACTCCAGTTCCAGAGATTTAACACCTTCTGACTCCAGCAGGCAACAGGCACGCACATTGTACACACACACACACACACACAGAGGCAGAAACACTCATATATATATATATATATAATTCTTTTTTTAATCTTAAAAAAAAAATTGGGCTGGAGAGATGGCTCAGTGGTTAAGAGGACAGGCCACTCTTGTAGAGGACCAGGGTTTGAACCCAGCACCCCCACATGGTAGCTAAAAAACATTTATAAGTGCAGTTCCAGGGAATCGATGCCTTCTTCTGACTTCCCAGGGCACTGCACAACATGGACACACTTACATACATGCAGGCAATATAGTCATATGCAAAAAATAAAAATAATTTTTAAAAATCTTTAAACAATTGTTAAGGGGCTAGAGAGATGGCTGAGCAGTTAAGAGCACTGGCTGCTCTTGCAGAGAACCTGGGTTAGATTCCCAGCACCCACATGTGGGTTAACAACCATCTGTAACTCCAGTTCCAGGGAATCCGACATCCTCCTCTGATTTCTGTAAGCATTACATGACACAGGTGCACCACCTACATGTAGGCAATACACTCATACACATAAAAATAAATATTTTTTAAAAAAATGTTTTAATAGAAAGGTAAAGTGATTAAGAGATATCCAGATGTTACCCTCTGGCCTCACATGTCCCTGCATGGGCAAAGGTACCCCCTACATATAAAATGAATAAAAATGTAAACATCTTTTAAAAGCCTATGCAATATACATCATATTGGCAAACTGTCGTGTTGTTTGAACTTAGTGAAATGCTGGCTCTGGAAGCAGGGTTGCCCTGAACCCCATTTCAGACCCAAACATGTCTGTCTCAAAGTGTCCTCCAAGGCCTCTTTTCTGGCGATGGTCTGGTCCCCTTAACTGTTAATGGAGGGAAGAAAAAGCAAAACAGCACAAGAGTGAAACCCTGTGGACCTGAAAATAGCTAGAAGGTAGACCACCCGATTTGATGATGTTTTATCTCTGTTAAAATTTGCTCTTTTACTTGGAAGCTTCACTGAAGGGGACACTCTGCTCTGCCAGGGTCTCTCTAGATCAGGAATTCTGAATGGAACTCCCAGTTGATTTCCGCAGGATCAGACACCTGATTTGATGATGTCTTGATATTTATCTTTGTTATTTATTCTTTTACTTTGGCTTTCTATATACTTGTTAATAAACAAGTATAGGGCTGGCAAGATGGCTCAGTAGGTAAAGGTACTCATAGCCAAGTCTGATTACCTGAGTTCAATCCCCAGGATGAATGGGTGGAAGGAAAGCAACAACTCCTGCAACTGTCCTCTGACCTCCATATGCACATACCCTTCCCCCATAAAAAAGTAAAATGTTATTAGCCGGGTGTGGTGGTGCATGCCTTTAATCCCAGCACTTGGGAGGAAGAGGCAGGCAGATCTCTGTGAGTTTGAGGCCAGCCTGGTCTACATAGCGAGTTCCAGGTCATCTGGGGCTACAGGGAGACCCTGTCTCAAAACAAAAAGACCAAAAAAAAAAAAAGAAAAAAGTAAAATATTATTAAGAAAATGAAAGTATGGCTATTGTAGATCATTCTCTGGACTACACAGATCATATGTGGCATAGTCAGCAGGACCTACAAGATGCCATTTCTGTTGTGAGGGACTGACTTGTAGAATGGGGGTGGTGCTGGAGAGATGGCTCAGTAGTTAAAAGTACTGGCTGCTCTTGCAAAGGACCTGGGTTTCCAACACCCACATAGTGGCTAACAACCATCCATAATTCCAGTTCCATGAGATCCAACTCCCTCTTCTGACCTCCATGGGTGTTGCACGCACATGGTGCGCACACACACACACACACACACACACACACACACACACACGCAAAATACTCATACACATATAGTAAAAATGTAAAAATCTTTAAAAAAAACAAAAGTGAAAGGGATATATGAGATGATGTACGACCACTGATGAAGGGAATAACAATGGACCCCCCAGAAACCTGGCTTCCCATGCACTGACTGCTAGAACAAGGGAATATATATCTTCTGCATTTAAAACTGCAATTAAAATGTAAAGATCTGGCTGGGCATGGTGGCACACGCCTTTAATCCCAGCACTCAGGAGGCAGAGGCAGGCGGATCTCTTTTGAGTTCAAGGCCAGCCTGGTCTACATAGTGAGTTCCAGGACAGCTGGGGCTACAGGGACCTGTCTCAAAAAGACCTGTCTCAAAAAGACCAAAAAAAATAAATAAATAAAAATAAAGACCTATGACTTTCCCTTTTGTCTTTCTTGTTTACAAAGAGTGTTCATGACTCAAAGTCATTGATATCTCTCCATGGTTCATGCTGGGATATAAAACTTTCTATAAGTCTCAAACTCTGTGAAACCAGAAACCAGAGGGGATGGGGGTCGGGGGGGGGGAACGGGACACAGGGGTATAAAAAAATCCAAGTGGTGAAGAGGTTTGCCAAAGAACTGTGGGAGGATAAAAAAAGTTTGAGTTTAACAGTATGTGTACAAGTAGTCTTAATTTGCTAAATTGTGTCTTGTATGTAATTAGGATTCAGCTCTTGTTTAGAGAAATGAAATAAGAAAGAAATAAGTAGGTAAGAGAGAGAAGATGTAAACATGAAGTCATTATTTCTTTAGCAAGAAAAGTTAAAAAGAAATGAGAAATGAGAATATGTTAGATAAAAGGGTTTTATATAGTGAAAGATAAAATTATCCACTAGCTCCTTAGCTAGAAGGTGGGACTTTGTGCCTACCTCTTCCTTCCATGCTGGGATTTTGTCTGGATTGAGCTTGAGCAGGTGTTGTGCATACTGTCAGACAGTTACTGTGAGTTCATGTGAGCAACTGTCCTGTTGTTTGGAAAACACTGTTCCCTTGTGCTCATCCACCACCTCTGGCTCTTACAATCTTTCTGCTCCCTCTTCCATTAAGATCCTTGAGCCTTGGGGTGAGTGTAATAATGATGTCCTTCCTGCTGTGTTTTTACTTAAGAAAATAGCATGGCCCAGCACAGTGGCTCAGCGGTTAAGAGAACTGACTGCTTTTGCAGAGGCCTGGGTTTGATTCCCAGCACCCACATGGCGGCTACAAACTGTCCTTATTCCAGTTCCAAGGGAATCTGACACCCTCTTCTGACCTCTGTGGCATTGCACAACATGGGTGCACTCACATACATGTAGGCAATACACTCACACACATTAAAAATAATAAGAATAAAAAAAATGACTAGATTTTTCCTAAATGGAAAAGAAAACAACAAAAACAGGAATCTTAAGACATAAAAGGCCTGAGTAAGTTGTACAAGGCCGGAAGAGGATAAGACTTAAAGATGGTATGTGTGATGACTAAAGGTTATTAAAATCCCTAACCACTTACTAGCCTGTGACTCAGAAAACATCAACAGTATCACTAAGTCTCAGTCTCCTCAAGTAAAAAAATGAGGAAGAGGAGCTAGGACATCTGAGGGACTTTCTCTGACTCTATAATCACAGCACACTTTGTAGAAATTCCCACGTCTTTATCTGCTACTACAGATATTCAGGGCTGCCTTTCAACTCCACATATTATCAGCTGGAAAGCAAATCTTACATTAACTCACTCCTAGCTTCCTACACCCCTCCCTGTGGCTGGCATCTGGGTCATGCATTCCTGGCACACAAAGGGCAAAGATCTGAGGGCTGAACAAATAATGTGACACAATCACTCCCAAACAATGCGGATTGTTTGAACTTTGTTCTCCACTAACAAGAGTCACTCTATTCTGACTTTTCAGTTTCTGACTTAACAGACCTGGCCCTGCAGTTTCCCTTGTCAACATCTTTAACACAACCAGGATGTGGGGGTGATGTGGCTTCTACTTCATTACCCCACTGATGGCCAGGGTTGATTCAGCTGATCTGGATGGTTAGACATATGTCCCTTTCCTTCCTCACCACTCCTCAACTCTCCTGAAGCCAATGGATTAAACAGATAGTTGAAAAGAATGACCTTGTCTCATAGTGGAGGACAGGTTTTCGGTCAAGCTCAAAGCTACTTAGACCTTGACCAATTTTACAAAAATAATATATAAATAATACTGAACATCATGGGAGGGGTATAATGAATATTTTAAGTTAAGGTCATCATCTGGAGATTCCATCAAAGCCTGATGACTAAGAACGGATCGAACACACACCTAAGCAGTAGTCCTGAACAAAGAGAAGCAAACATGGTGCTGAGGCCTATATCAGGGAAAACTGCACTAGAAGAATGGCTGAGGAGGCACAGCAGCCTGGCTTACTCACCCATGTCCCAACATAGTGCCTTGTCCATTCTATTAAAAGCCTGAGAGGACAGCAAGGCCAGCTGTGCAAAGTTTGGCTACATATGCTGAACAAATCCCCAATCCCACACCTACTTACTATAAAAAGCATGATTTTATCCTGCACCTGACATACAAGGAACTCTAAGTCACCTATTATGCATTCCTAAAATATAGACAAGTGTTAACTGTATTAGTAACTGGATAGTGGTCATCTGACAAAACGTTTCTATTAGAAAGAAATAACAAACCAGGCTGGTGAGATGGCTCAGCAGGTAAAGACGCTTGCTACCAAACTGATGACATGAGTTTGATTCCAAGGACCCACATGTCTAATAAGCTCTCAGAAATCATTCCAGAAGTAAGTATGTTTATATACACAGTGTGTGAGGAGAGAGGAGGAGGATAAGGAGGAGGGAGAAGAGAATAAACAATAAAACAGGTAGAATGAAACGTAAATTATGAAAATGTAGGTTAAATGTGGTATATGGGAACTCTTTGCATTGTTCTTAAAACTTTTTTCTTAGTTTAAAATGACATAAAATTGGGCTAGAGATATGGCCCATTGGTTAAGAGCTTAAGAGCACTAGCTGTTCTTGCAGAGGACCTGGGTTTGGTTCCCAGCAACTATCTGTAACCCCAGTTCCAGGGGAACCCGAAGCCCTCTTCTGACTTCTATGGGCATTGCACAACACATAAATGTGTACTTACATATATTCAGGCAATACACACAGAAAAAATCTAATACATAAAATAGTCTAAAAAGGAAATTACATAAATGAAAAATTATACCTAAAAGTCCCCTAAAAAACATGGCAATGTAGTCCATGTAATAAAATATATCCAGTTCTAAACTGGGCATGGTGGTGTATACCTTTAATCCTAGTACTAGGGAGGGAGAGGCAGGTGGAGCTATATGAGATCAAGTCAGCCTAGTCTACATAGTGAGTTCCAGGTCAGCTGGGGCTATAGCCCTATAGGGAGATCCTGTTTCAGAAAGACCAAAAATAGCCAGGCATGGTGGTGCACACCTTTAATCCCAGCATTTGGGAGGCAGAGGCAGGCGGATCTCTGTGAGTTCAAGGCCAGCCTGGTCTACATAGTGAGTTCCAGGACAGCTGGGGCTACAGGGAGACCCTGTCTCAAAAAGACCAAAAATAAAATAACACACACACACACACACACACACACACACACACACACACACAC
>NW_008346548.1:9484047-9490995 GCF_000622305.1 Nannospalax galili
ACAAACCAAGAGTTGGAGAGATGGTTCAGTGGTTAAGAACACTGGTTGATCTTCCAGAGGACCAGGGTTCAGTTCCTAGCACCCACATGGCAGCTAACAATCACCTGTAACTCCAGGTCCAGGAGATCTGACGCCCTCTTCTGGCCTCCATGGGCATTGTACAATAAGGGTGCACTTAGATACATGCAGGCAAACATGCATACGCAATAAAACAAACAACAAAACCAAAGTAACAACAAAATAATGCAGTGGATCAATTATCTAACATTTATTTTACATTAGATGATTTAAATAATCGATGGGTGACTTAAAATATAAGGGAGGATAAGTGAATACAAATACTATGCCACTTTACATATGGGATGAGAATCTTTGGACTTTGATATTCCTAGTGGGTAGAAGGTGGGTCCTGGATCCAATCCCCAGGACACCAAAGAACAACTATCTCTTATGTATTCCAACTGCTTTCTTGACATGCAACATACAAGGGCTAGAAAGCAACAGTTCTGCGCCTTTAACTATATTCTAAGATTCACGCCCTATCTATATTACATGGAAAAATAAGGTTTCTTTTCACATATCCATGGGTAAATAAATACTTGGTATTTTTTATTATTTATTGTGTGTGTATGCACGCACACACACACATGCATCAGGCGAGCATGTCACAGTGTGTGTACAGAGGTCAGAGAACAACTTCAGGGAGTTGGTTCCCATCTTCTAACATGTGGGTTCTGGAGACTGAACTCAGGCTTGGCAGCAGGCACCCTTATCCACTGAGCCACTGTGCTGGCCCATGCTATTTTCTTAAGTAAAAACACTGCAGGAAGGACATCATTATTACACTCACCCCAAGGCTCAAGGATCTTAATGGAAGAGGGAGCAGAAAGACTATAAGAGCCAGAGGTGGCGGATGACCACAAGGGAACAGTGTTTTCCAAACAGCAGGACAGTTGTTTACATGAACTCACAGTAACTGTTTGACAGCATGCACAACACCTGCTCAAGCTCAATCCAGACAAAATCCCAGCATGGAAGGAAGAGGTAGGCACAAAGTCCCACCTTCTAGCTAAGGAGCTATTAGCACTTGATAGCTGCTGGGACAGGAAGAGTCAGTTTTCACAAGTTCCACATCCAAGAGTTCCACATCCAAGAGTATCTGGTCAACACAAACTCAAAGGGGAAAAAAAGAACATGAATTTGGGTGGGTAAGGAAGTGGGGTGGACCTTGTATGAAATTCTCAAGTAAGTAATAAAAATATTTCCAACAACCACCATTACCAAGGCAGGGATGCTGCTAAGTAGGAACAGTAGTCCAGAGACAGCCAAAGACCCATGATATCCACAGAATAGGGGAGTAGTTAACACTGAGATACTGGCCATCTAACCAGATTCAAACAGCTGTGTTTTTATGGCCAAAGAGGTCAATGGCTTTAACTTAAAGAATCTATATTACATTTTAGCAGATTTCTAAAAAAGGAAAGCAGATATAAATATTTTCAAAATACAAATACATAAAGAAATGCTTCTTTTCAGATTAGGTCTCAAAAAGTAGACATAGTTGTGTTCACAGTTTCTGATGTGGTCTTGGTCAATACTGGTCCTTTGTCTCTAATAGTGGGGAGCAAATAAAGGAATCGAAATAAAATATAATTATATGCTTATTTTTCCTAAAGCTGCTATACTGTATTTGTTTATAAAGTATATTCATTTACTAATTAATATCAAAGTATAATAAAATAAACTCCAACTAATAATAAACTAATCTCTTGGCCACTTTTGTGTGTAGGTATATATGTGGAGCAACCGTGGAGGCCAGTGTGGTCTACATAGTGAATTCCAGACCAGTAACTTAAAGTGAGACCCCGTCTCAAAAACAGAACAGAACAAAACAAAAACCAAGCTACCAACCCACCCACCCCAAATTACTGCCTTATTTTGAAGGCTATGTTTGGAAAACTGTTGCCTTAGCAATATAAATTTTGTTCAGCTTACCTTTGTCTGTTCTTTTCTAAGTTGCTTTAATAACGTTAAATCGTCCACATTCTTTTCTCTCTCTTCTCGGAGACTTTTTACTACTGCTGAGGTCTGGGCTATACAATTTTTAATAACTCTGTCCCTACTGACATGAGCTGCCATCAACTAAAAGAACAAAGGAATGAAAAGGGGGAAGAAATCGTATTAATTTCAATATTTAAAAAACCTGAGACTTTAAGGCATGTCTGAAGGTGGGAAGATGAGGCCTGTGGCCTTAAACATGCTCCCAGCATGCTTTGTTTGGTTTCGCTGAGGCCTCCAGGCTGGGCTAGCCAGCTCAGTCTCCTGGGCCCTTGTTCTCACTACCAGCTCACCCATGCGCTCCTCTACACTACAGCTGCCCTCTGGGCCACTTATTGGTGTCCTCTCTTATTTTATCCTTTCAGGTATTTTTCAGTCTCATGTTGTTAACAAGGGAAAGATGCAATGAACTAAGTGATGTAGAGAATAACTTAGTTATAATAAAGAAATACAAAGACTGTTATATTTAATCATTTAAGTGGAACCCCTTTCAAAACTTTTAAAGTTTAAGTATTGGTCAAGAAAACCTGTGAGGCACAGAACAGTGGCTCCATTATGAATGCTGATGGAAAGGAAATCTGACAGAACTCTTCAGTCTTCCTAGTGTAGCACATCTCATAAAATAGCTTTCATCTCTCTTCATCTTGGTTCAGCAAAGTACAATGGTCATGTTTCAAGCACCTCCTACAAACATGGCCAAATGTTGGGGATACCCCAAAAATCTGCATTTGTAAAGCACTGTTTCAAGTTCACAGACTTCAGTGTTCAGTAGTGATTTTCATGTTTGTTTTGGGGAAAAAAGAATATAAAGCTAAGATTTACACCTTAGGGAGGATAAGGGGGAGCTCCATTGAAATTATTTGACTTTTGAGTATCCTTTTGAGGTTAGAATTTCTAAAACTCGTGCTTCAGAATAACTAACTCTACACATCCTTTCTTATAAGGAAGTGTTACCATTAGGAAATGCAAATACTTCTTTGTCAGCTATAAACAAAGCTGGGCCAAGAACTAAAAAGAGCAGCCAACTTAGATGCTTCAGACTTCTCAACAGGGGGAACACTAAGGACCTCAGTGGTTCTTACTGGCTGCACAATCTGCAGGCCCAAACTCTGGAGCAAAGCTACATGAACTACAGTAACAGCAGCCCAGGAAAGCATACGTCAAGTACTTAGGACAGCACACACATTATATTAGCTCATTTCATCCTCTAGCAACCCTACGAAACTGAGGCAAAAGAAGGAACATAACATGCTCAAAGCCACCAACCTAGGAAGTAGCAGAGGTGAGGTTCCCCCTAGACCCGGAATCACACTAACCATTAAGCAATCACTCCATGTTAACAGAAGATTAGGGCCAATAGAAAGAACTGAGTTTAGAGATTATATGCCTAGTGTGGAGGACCACCATACCACAAGCACGCTCCTCTAGCTCTTTAGTCACAGATACCTGAAGAAACTAAATGAATCATCAAACACCTCACTGGGATTTAGACTTAGACCTACCCTCCTAATCCCAATGACTAGATTTTATGTACTAAATTCTACACCTTCCAATTTTCTAAAACCATGCTTACCTGATTGCTCAACAAAATGACATACTTTAATAACATAAAAGCAGAACAAAAATATCAGCAGTTAATGCACTGAATTTTGTCCCCAAAATGATTTTTTTCCACATCTGAGAAAGAGTTTTGGATTTAAGTAGTATCTTTTTTATAACCAGAAATCCAAATAGTAACTTTGTGGTGGTAGAGCAAAAAATAGCAAGCACCATTTGAACTTTAGCTTCCAAATGAAAGGACAGAAATAATCTATAATAGCTGTGCCATTATTTCCTTCTGCTTTTGCAAATTCTAAAAGAGAAAAAGAAGGTAAGGAATAACCAAGCTTGGGAAACTGAAGCTCCAGGAAAGGTAACTTATCAGTATCCGTGGCTTTCCCCATATATTTCTATTCTCCTTCTGGATAACTGAAGAAGATGTAAGAGGTATGAAGGGTTTTCATTTTTCCTTCCATCAGCTGTCTGGCCTCTGGGACTGATTCATTCAAAGCCTTCATTCCTGCTCCTATCTTACCTGTTCCATGGTCCTCTTCTTCACCTTGTACAAACTGTCTGACAGGCTGCCAATTCAGAGGCCAAAACAGTAAGTGCTCACACTTTTTAGAACCATCTCTCAACACCTTTGTGCATAATATCACAGATTTTCTTAGTTTGTATAAACAAAGACGCCACATGTTTTCATAGTTAAGATACAGGTCAACTGATTTCTTATTTGCAAAGAGTGGCAAAAAAGAAGCACAGAAGAGAGATTCAAAGATCAACTTACAGACTCATAAAGTTGTTTACAGGTTTGGCTGGCATCAATTTTCCCTGCAAAGGAAGCTGTTGGAACCGTAGTGTTTAATTCATGTACTATTCTGTCATCAATTGTCCTCATCACCTTCAGTAATTCCTATAGATATTTAAAATAAAATAGAAGAATAAAACCTCAAGGAAATGTTAATAAAAATTAAGTATTTAAGCAAAAGAGAAAGGTCTTGGGTATTTTAAAACACTTTTACTTAGGAAAGCTAGCCAAACACAGTACAATCACAAAAATATCTTTATTAGGAGGATGATAGGTAGGATATGTAATAGTGATTCTAACTGTGGGCTCTGAGCCTGTCTCTACAGCTCTGGTGACTGTTAAAAGTTAAGACTGTTTCACTCACAATTAAATCCCACTTTCTAGCATGGTACTTGCAAACAGCATGTGTCTTCCAGCTACAGCATACAGTCAACAAAGTGTTCTCCTGAACCTCAACACCATGCACCCTCCACAACCACCAGCATCACTGCTCACTTTATTCCTTCTTACCTGACTCTGTAAAAGGTGACTTCAGGAAGAGATAGGAGCAACTATTAGCAGCAGTTAACTCACAGAAACAAAGTTACACTGTAGGCTCTGGTTTTGGTCTTTTAGTTCTTTAGCTTTTTACTATGATTATACATTATTTCTGTGATAAAAACCAAGCAAATATATGCTACTGGAGAAAAAAAATACATAAATTGGCTTTCTCATTCACAGAACAAGTAGGAATTAGTTTCAGCTTTTCTTGGTAACCCTGGCTCACATTTCCCAAGGATCTATTCTCCCTCAAAAAGTCTCCAACTCTCAAAAACCCAGTCCAAAGAAAAATACCAAAAGGTATTTACTGTTGCTGAATGTGTGGAGATGTAGCTCAGTAGTAGAGCATTTGCCTAGCATGTGTGAGGCCCTGAATTCCATCCCCAGAAACCCACTACACCAAAAGAGAAAAAGGGAAAAAGAACAAAAGCAAAAGACTGCTGAGTATTACTGGCATAGCACCGTCCCTCTCCCCATACTGTGATGGGCACTTCTCTGGCACTGGGGCACTGGGTAAGGGAGAAGTCCCAGGTACATCCTGCCCTTCATTGCTATAAACTCAGGGTACGTTTCTAACAAAAACCACAAGCACTGAAAAAACACCAAGAAAACAATTACATTATTACTAGGAATGCACTTAATTTGTGAAAACCTCCAAACTAACATCTAGTATTAACATGTATTAAGAAACTTTGCTTGACTATCTCCCAGTACCCCATCCCTTTCCTTTGAAAAACACATGACTGAAACTAACACTTTTGTTTCTTTTCTCATTCATTTGCTAAAAACTTTCATTATGATTATAGTATTACCCTCATTTTGTAAAAATTAATGAAAAAAAATTGAGATAGGGACTCCCTGCAGCCTCAGCTGGCCTAAAACTCACTATGCAGACCAGACTGGCTTCAGTCTCACAGAGATTCCCTTGACTCTGCTTCCTGAGTGCTGGAAATTAAAAGCATGTACACATCTGACACTATGTTACATTTTTAAAATGATATTATATCATGATTTATAATATATAAATAAAAATCATCCTATATTCTTTAATAGTTCTATAGATGCTCTGTGGAGCACAAAGAGCATTCTCCACTATAAAAACTGAGTCCATTCAATCTAAGTATGTTGTCTAGATTCTGTTCCTATCACTTCATTAACTTTAAAATACTGAATAGCCTCTCATGACCTCCACATAGAAACAAAACAGCTTTTGGAAAGACCATAATTCAGATCGATAAAACACAGGCAACAGCTGGTGAGCTGGCTCAGCAGGTAAAGGCACTTAGTGCCAAGCCTGAGCACATTAGTTAATCCCCAACTTCCACACACGGTAGAAGGAGAGGACCAACTCCCACAGGTTAACCTCTGACTTCCACTCACATGCCCCCCACAAAAAAAATAAATGTAATAATAATAAAAACTCATAGGCAATGGCAGGTCTAATGAAGTTCATTATCCTGTCTCCTTTCCCTTTATCCTATTTTTCTTGAGTATTCTCTGCAAATTGGAATTCTTAGGGGATAATCTCACTATATTCCCTGGGCACTATCACTTTAAATGCCATGTAATGGAGGACACATAATGTCCATGAGTAGTAAATTCCAAACAAATGATGGTAGCACTTCATGAGTCAAAGGGAAGAAAGCAGTTGGGTGTGGTGGCCATGCTTGTGAGCCTAACACTCAGGAGGCTGAGTCAGGAAGAGTATGAATTGGAGGCTAGTATGGATACTAGCCATGTCCATATCGAGATCCTGTTGCGGGGAGGGGTACAGAAGTAGCAGACAAAGCTAACTTAACTTACAACGTGATTAAATTTTAAATACCCCGTTTAAGAACACTTTCAGAGGCCAGGTGTGGTGGCAGATGCCTTTAGTCCCAGCACTTGGGAGGCAGAGGCAAGCAGATCTCCGTGAGTTTGAGGCCAGCTTGGTCTCCATAACAAATCCAGGCCAGCTGGGGCTACAGGGAGACCTTGTCTCCAAAAGACCAAAAAGGAAAAAA
>NW_008346548.1:9491131-9506204 GCF_000622305.1 Nannospalax galili
CACTTGGGGGGGAGAAGCAAGCAGAGCTTCGGTAGTTTTAGGGCACCCTGTGCTCCAAAAAAAATCCAGGGCAGGTGGGGGTACAGGGGGGCCTTGTTTCCAAAAAACAACAAAAAAGAAAAAAAAAAAAAAAAAAAGATCATTTCAAAATCTTCTTTTCCTCTATCTAAATCGAATTGATCTTCAGAAGCCAAGTTTCAATTATACTTTTTGGATACCTTTGTTTTCCTTGGCAGGAACACCCTCAACAATTTTCCCTCTTTTTTTTTTTTTTGCTTTTTGAGACAGGGTCTCCCTGTAGCCCCAGGTGTCCTGGAACTCACTATGTAGACCAGGCTGGCCTCGAACTCACAAAGATCTGCCAGCCTCTGCCTCCCAAGTGCTGGGACTAAAGGCGTGCGCAATCATGCCTGGCTCAATTTTCCTTCTTTGATGCAGCAGTTACAGTACCATGGAGTTCATTACTACATACATTAACTCTCTCACTGCCACCTTCCTAAGTCAGATTATAGCTCTGCTTAAAAAAAAAGGCAGAGGCAAGCAGGTCTTTGTGAGTTCGAGGCCAGCCTGGTCTACATAGTGAGTTCCAGGACAGCTGGGGCTACAAGGAGACCCTGTCTCAAAAAGACAGAAAAAAAAGCAGCCTCTTAGCATTCAGAAGGCCAAGAGCAACCAGATCTGCCCAGCACCCAGTCCTTCAGATGTCTTAGGAACTGTGCTCTAAGCCAGGCTTCATTCATTCTTTCATTGAAATAATATATCCAGCATGAAATGGGGAAGTAGAAGTCAGGACTCACGCTTACCAGAGTTTTGTCCTTTGATCCCTTGGCTTGCTTACACACACAACAGATTTCTCTTTGTTTGCAATGAGAAAAGCATGCTGCTTTCAGTGCTTTGCTATGTAAAGCATGCTTATGCACATTCATGTACTATCTTACACTATCTTGGGTAGAGGTCAAAGAGTCCTGAAGGATTACCATCATATGCCCAGGTTAACAAGAAATGGTTTGGTAGCAAGGTTAGGTAACACTCTTTAGTCCTGATTATGTCTACATTGTGAAAGTCATTCCTACAACTCTGTATTCAAAAAACATATGGTGGCCCATGCCTTTCATGTCAGCACTCAGGAGGCAGAGGCAGGTGGACCTCTGTGAGTTCCAGGCCAGCCTGGTCTACATAGTGAATTCCAGGTGTGGCATAGGACTGTCCTCCAAATGTCAAGCTATGGACAGACACCTTTTCTTCCCAAGCACATGCTTGCTTAAAGATCATCACACACTTGTTGACTATTGACCTTCCACAGGAAAGGAGGGGTGGGGGAGTAAGCCACCTCTTCCAACCAATTTACCTAGGCGCATGAGGAGGAGGGACTAAGGGTATATATGCAGAGAAAGCTGCAGGGAGAACCTCTCGTCATATTGTGTGACTGTGGGCCACTATCCACACCTGGATGGAGACTTTCCAGTGCAGCCTTAAGGGGGGGAGCACCCACACTCTTGTGAGTAAACTCTCACCCACTGCTCTGTAAGTAAACCTAATAAACTTTAATTTCCCAAACTGTAGTTTGGAGAAATTAGACCTTGGTTTGTCATAAGGACAGTGGGAAGAGGGGGCTGGATGGTGTTTGCGCCTCCCAAAAGGAATTTTAATAACACCAGGTCAGCCAGAACTACATAAACAAAAAAACCAAAAAACCAAAGTCAAAAAATATTTACTGATACATGTCTAGTATGATTCAGACACTATTCTAAAAACCAGGGCTACAGTGGAGAATGAGCACAGAAAGTTATTTGCTCTTGTGGAGTGTAATTTTTAAAAATTTTTTATTATTTTTATTTTATGAATGTATCGTCTACAACTATGTACGTGTATTCATGTTCAATGCCCACAGAGGCGGGAAGAGGGCATTGGATTCCCCTGGAACTGGAGTTACAGATGTTACCATGTAGGTGCTAGGAACTGAACCTGGTTCTCTGCAAGAGCAGCCAGTGCTCTTAACTGCTGAGCCATCTCTCTAGCCCCAGTGGAGTGCAATTCTTGAAGTAGCCAGACAACAAGCAAACACACCAGTGAAGATCATTTCAGATATTGCAAAATACTGTTGAAAAAGAGCAAGCTAATCTCAGGGAATGAATGTGAGGTGGGGCTCAGTGCTATTTTGGGTAGGGAAATCACGAAAGGCCTATCTACAAACACCAGCTCCTATCTCTCTCTCCTCTCCTCTTTTCTCCTTCCCCCACCCCCGAACCTAGCTTCAAATATTACACCAGTTTAACCTGGAGTGCCTGTAGGGATTAAGAGGCCTTAAGAGAGGGGGACAGAACACAGGTGATTTGAAGTAGAGGGAGGAAAACTGGAGACGGAAAGGTTTAAGTGGGATTGGGGGGAGAGAAGGTAGGGTGAAATGCTAACCAAAACTAAGGATTATGAAAAATTCCTATTGAAACCTGCTATTTTCTAAGTAATTAAAAATGTAATTTCAAAACAAGTGTGAATGGAGGTACCCTGTATGGATGGATAATATTCTCCAGAAGCCATAGGTTATAGCATGAAAATCCTAGTGCTGGGTGTGGGATACCATCCTACAAGCTTGAAGCCCCTCCAAAAGCATACAGGCTATTGCCATTGCTCTTGGTTGCCCACCAGAGCTAGATGGTAAGATCCTATCGTTGAAGGCAGCATATACTTTGGCTGCAGGACATAAAGACACCAAGAGGGGAGCTAAGCTAGAGGCTTCCTCCCCGTTGACTAGCATTCATAGTGTCAAAAGGTGCTATGGAGAAAAGTTAACAACAGTCCTATCCAGCTGCGAACCTTGTGAACTCCAGCAATGACCTGCTATGTAATACCTAACCACTGGTTTAACAGTGGTATGACTATAAAGGGATAACCATCTGCTTTACCCACTCTATAGGAATCCATGCCTGGTATTAACCTGATATTACCCTCTCATAAACCTGGGTGAGAGCCCATGGTTGGGAAGGTCATAGATGCTAAGGGAGAACTTCCAACTGTTGTTTTGCTAAATGAATATGTTGTCAAACTAAATACTTATGTCTCTGCTCATAGACTAGTGCTGCTCTCAGCCTCAATCAGAGATGTTCATTTCTGCAGTGGGTGGCCTGTCAATGCAGATTCCAAATTGATCAAAGTTCTTGGAAGAAATGACTGCTGAGTGCTTGGTCTTAACATCTGTATTACCCACTCCAAGGCTCAGGAACGTTTTAGAAGAGGTGGATAAAAGAATGAAGTCTCAGAATGGGGAGGAGTACTACAAAACAATGCCTTCTGGGCATCATAGAGCCTTGCACAGATGTACTCACTGCAGTTGTGGTGACCAGTACAAAACTAGGCCTGTCAACATTTCATCATGGGCAGAGGGGCTCATGTGGACCCACCTTTCCCCCGAGGACTTGGCAGTTAAGGGTTGCTGGGGGTAAGGATGTCATTTTCATCAGTAGTGTTGCTACTGATAAGTTGCCCATGCTTCAGTAAATAACCATCTATCTCTGCTCATTAAACTTGGAGGCAAAGGGGAGTCACCGAGTCTCTCTCTCTCTCTCTCTCTCTCTCTCTCACACACACACACACACACACACACACGGGGGTGGGGGAGTAAATGGGAGACAAGCTGGGAAGAAGGGTTTCAGAGGGAAAGGGAGGGGGATGAGAGAGGATAATGGAAGGGGCAAAAGTTAAGTATATACATGTATGAAGTTGTCCAAGAATTTTAAGAAAATCATAACCTTACTGAAAATGGGAAGATCCACCTACCTCTGCCTTCAGAGTGCTGGGATTAAAGGTGTGCAACACCTTTAAACATCTTTAAAAAATAACAATAGCATTTAAATTCAGAGGGGAAAGCATGGTCTATTCACTCAAAGACATTAGCACAAGTGGCTAGATAGCTAGAAAAAAAAAGTCTCTCTTAAGCTCTCACATTTATGTTGAAACCCTAATGATGTGAATGAACCATATCACAAGACCATTAGAACAGAAAGAAATTTGGGAGAATAAGTCATAAATTGGGAGGCAAGAACTAGCCTAGGCGTTTTGAAGAATTAAAAAGTGACAATTCTTCAGTTTATGTGCAAGCAAGTGGTATGAGGTGAGGTCAGGGTGGACTGAAACATGGAGCACCAATGTGAGAACAATTCTGTTTTAGGAGACTATGTATTATGGTGGTCTATACAAGAGACAAAGATAAGCAGTGGCCTTAGAATTAAGGCGAGGTCACTGGACTCAAGATGTATTTTAAAGATAAGGTTGGTAAGGCTTCTTGATAAATTGGTGGTATACATGAGAAAATAATAGGGTGACTTTGAGGCCTGAGCAACCAAATGTATGATCGGGGTGAGGAGACACCGGGGAAGGAAAAGATTCAGAAAGAATGGGATCAAGAGTTTTGTGGGAAGCCAGACATGGTGGCGCACGCCTTTTGTCCCAGCACTTGGGAGGCAGAGGCAGGTGGATATCAAAGCCAGTTTGGTTTACTTAGTGAGTTCTAGGACAGCTGGGGCTACAGGAAGACCTGTCTCAAAAAGGCAAAAAAAAAAAAAAGTTTTGTGGGGCTAGGTGTGGTGGCATGTGCCTTTAATTCAAGCACTTGGGAGGGAGAAGCAGGCAGATCTCTGTGAAACTGATGGCAGAGTGGCTACATCACAAGTGCCAGGCCAGATGGGGCTACAGGGAGACCTTGTCTCAAAAACCAAAACCAAAACCAAACAACAAAGTTTTATTCTGAGGCTGGCTAAGAGGGTAGGGGCATTTGCTGCCAAACTTGGTGACCTGGGTTCATTCTCCAGACCCCATATGGTAGAGAGTCAACTCCCTCATGTTGTCCTCTGGCCTCCACCCATACATGGACACACACACACACACACACACACACACACACACACACACACAGAGTAGATGGATAAATGTAATTTAAAAAAAGTTTGGGGTTGGAGAGATGACTCAGCAGTTGAGAGCATCTGCTGCTCTTACACACGGCTCTGGTTTGGTTCCAGTTCCTCTCTTCTGGTCTCCTTGAGCACCAGGCAAGACACACGTGGTGCACTTACATACATACAGGCAAAACACACATATAAAACAAAAATAAAATCTTTAAAAAGCTTTATTCTGATTCACAGCATATTTGGCAGTGTTAAAGATTATTGCTAACTGGTATATTAAAAACTAATCTTGGGTTGGTGAGATGGTTCAGTGGGTAAAGGTACTTGTTCTCAGGCCTGATGACCTAACTTTGATCCCTGAGAGAGCTGACTCCTGCAATTTGTCCTCTGACCTCCATAAATGCACTGTGGCACATGCACACACAAATAAGAAAGGAAGATGAAATTTAAAAAACAAAATAAGTTGTAGTCTTTTGGAGATTGAAACATTTATAGAAAAAAAGGTATGATGCCTGGGGATGTGCTTCACAGTATCTGCTTAGGGTGGAGAAGTGGTACAAGCAGACTGTACAGATAAACAAAAGAAAACATGATCTGGCTTTTGGATCTGGTCTGGGTAGTGGAGATTCCTGGTACTATTTGTTCTTTAGTTTATGTTTGAAATTTATCTCAAGAAGTTCTGATCAGGGTAAAATATGAACAAAGTAATGTTACGTCAAGCCATGACATTGGCTCACTGAGGAAGACTGAAGGGGACCAATCATCAGGAACTCCAGAACCTAAAGTAGAGTTAAAAGTCCATGATGTTGCAGAAATCAGAAGAAAAGTTTAAAGAAGAGAATAGTCATGCTGAATGTTATAAAGAGCTCAAGAATTACAGGGATGATCTTAATGAGAGCCATTTAAACAGGCTGTTAAATGGACAAGAAAATACGGTGTAAGATATTGCAGATTATGTTACAGGACTAGTATTTCCTAAGAATCATAGAAAATGAATGTAATGCTTGTAGAATGGTGGCATTAAACTAGATCTTTGTCCTGAAATGACTGCTTAAGAGCAAAGCATGGAATATGAAAACTGGATTAGACACTTAGGAGACCAACATAGCAACCGAGGCAAAAGATTACACAGCTTAGCATTTGTTAGTTTTTATTGATGCTGAACTTTAACCAGTTTTTAGTTTGAATACTAGCTATCTCCTAATTACTGTAGCTAAATCCCTCCCAATAAAACATTAAGATCTTTACACGGCTATGGGAATTTGTCTGCATTAATTAGGTAATGAGCCCACCATCTAAGAAAAAAAAGGTTTTACTGTGTATATGATATGGAGAGAGGAGCACAGTATGTATGTGGAGGTCAGGAAAACAGCTTTGGGAATTAGTTCTCTCCTGCTTATGTGTGGGTTCTGGGGATCAAACTCAAGTCATTGGGCTTCCCTGGCAAGCATTTTTGCCTGCTAAGCCATCTTGCTAGCCTTAACACCACCACTTTTGCAGTCTTAACAGAACCTATAAATGTGGGCTGCCAAATACGACATTTTCTCTCTGTGGACTAGTGCATTAGCAACACATGATCTAAAGCTGGGCTTCTGATATGGCAGACACTAGCACGTTGAGGTTGTTTAAATGAAATTTTATAATTTGAGAATTTCAGTTGGACCAGCAGAAAGTACTGAAGAGCTACATATTACTAGCAGCTACCTTATGTAGACAGCATAAATATAGCAATTTATACCATCACAAAAAGTTTAATTAGACAGTGAGTGCTATACTGTGGAAAATACATGGGCCAACGAAATGGCTCAGCAGGTAAAGAGGCTTGCTGTGTCAGAGGTGTTGTCTAGAGAGGCACCTTAGGATTGGGTTTTAAAAAAGGTTTTCTATGCCACCTTTAGTATTTTGAATCTAGTTATCTCAGCCTAAAACTTACATATGGCTTAGATTCTAAAATTCAGAAGCTAATGATATAAAAGCACTGTAGGGCTGAAGGGGTATAATCTATCCTTAGAGAAAGTGACTAATGATAGGGAGACTTGTTCCAAAGCTGCAAAAATGCCAAGTCCTAAACAAAGCCAGTAGCAGAAAACTAGGATTCTTCCTAAAGTTTTTTTTTTCTTGGTCTTTTTGAGACAGGGTCTCCCTGTAGCCCCAGCTGGCCCAGAACTCACTATGTAGACCAGGCTGGCCTGGAACTCAGAGATCAGCCTGCCTCTGCCTCCCAAGTGCTGGAATTAAAGGCATGTGCCACCACGCCCTGCTAATGTACTTCTTTGATCACCTCATCCTTTCTGCTAAATCTCTCTCCTCTCTTAATCTTAATCTCAAAACTCTCATTTAAGGCCTTCACAACATGGTTCCAATCTTCATGTAATACCACTGTGTCCTGTGAGAACCCTATATTCCAGTAATATTGGTTGTGATATCCCTCAAATATACTTATGCTCCACATAATATTTTGATGGACCAAGGCATGAGGATGATCCCAAAAGATGATAACGGATCTGAAAAATACTTGTCTCTGTTGATACTGGTATAAACAGACCTACTGTGCTTGCAGTCATGTAAGTAACAGCACATATATCATCATGTAGAGTAATAGTTGATGATGGCAGTGACTCATTAGTTTATGAATTTACTGTGTGATACTTTTCATTATTACTTTATATTCCTTCTACTTAGCTTCATTTATCTGTTTTAGTGCATCTCAACTGCACCAAGAAGCCACAAGGACTGACCTAAACCTAGGATAATGTTTAATTACTGTTCATATTTGCATAACATAAAATCACCTAATATATCCCTGTTATTAAGTGATACGTGACTGTCAAGGAAATGTTTTGCCTTTGTGCTGGTACCTCTGCCTAGAATTCAAGTGGTATTATCCATCAAAGGCCTAGCTCAATTACGATCTCTTGATTTCTTTCTTTTTGAATGCTTATAGCATTTTATTTATATTTTCTGTGTCTTCTCCATTTTTTAAAAAATCCTTAAAGCACCATGTTTCATATCTGTCCACCAGGATAGCCCAAAGAACCTAGTAGCTCATAGATATCTGTTACTGGCTGAATTGTGTATTCTGGAGTATATGTTGAAGCCCCAGTTCCTTGTTGGTAGGGCTTTTAGGGAAGTACTGAAGGTAAAATGGAGGTCACAATGAGGCAAGCACATATAGTTGCAACTACTGAAGAGGCTGAGGCTGAAGGATTACTTGGGCCCAGGCATTCAGGGCCAGCTTTGACAACATAACATCTTATTAAATAAATAAATAATAAATTAATAAATGAATCTTTAAAAATGGAGGCCATAGAAAGTACCCATAATTTGACAGAATTGGGGCTCTTTATAAGAAAAGAAATAGATACCAGAGATCCCTCTTCATCTGTGCATAAGCATAGAGAAAATGTGTGAGGGCACAGAGAAAAAGTAGCCATCTGCAAGGCAGGAAGAAAGCCCTCACCAAAAATCAAGCCTAACAGGACCTTGATCTTGGACTTCTAATCTCCAGAAACTGTTGTTTAAGCCACCCAGTCTGCGGTACTTTGCTACGGCAGCCTGAGGAGACTAAAAAAGTAATGCAATGAATTGTTGAATGCTTGCTAAATCGGGATTCTAGGCACTTTCTTTTTTGGGCTGTATTTCACTTTGAAAATAGAGTATTTCCAGGAATGCTACAATAGGGAAAAAAAAAATCAAAATGCTTTAAAGTCACTTAAGCTTAAAACAAAAACAATCAGAATTCTAGTATTAATAGTTGAGGGGAGGGGCAGGGACTGACTAGGATACAGCATGAGAAAACTTTTAGAGGTGAAAGCATCAGTTTCTACGTTAATAGAGGTCTGCATTACAACTGTACTTCAATGTCAAACTCTCACCACTATTTTTAAATACTTGTGCACTTAACTATATGCAAAATTTACTCCTCCAAAACAGAAAATACTGAACTCTAGTTAATGATATACATGCAGCATATTTAGATGCATGCTGATTTTTGCAACTTACTTTCAAATTTCCTCCCCAAATTAAAAGGTGGACAAATGGATGGATTGAGAGATGGATAGATATGTGGTCAAAGCAAACAGCAAATCATTGATTCTGGACTTTAGGAGGAAGGTACATGAGCATTCATTGTATAATTCTTTCAACACCCTCTGTAGTATTGTAACCCTGAGAATGCCAGGCAACTATGGTATGGTATTTACCAAATTCACCTACACTTGAATGTTACACTAAAACTTTACATTTTTACAGCACCTTTATTTTCTGGTCTATCTCGCAGGCAGTGGGGGCAAATGCTAATGCCTATTTACAAGGAGGTTAAACGATATGCCAAGGCCAGTTCTGGATAACCAGATCTTCTGACCTTTAAACCATAGACTATCCTCCTTTATAAATTTCTTTGGCCAAATTATTTGAAAAACAAATCGATCTGGTGAGTTATCTTCAAGAACACCGCAAAGTGTTAAGATTACCACAGGTTAATGATGACATGTGAAACGAATTTTCAATATCTAGCTAAAATACATTTTTAAAGGTCATGACGCTTTAATTCAACTCTAATTTGACAGCACCGCATTTACAGAATTGGAACAAGTAACTTTCATAGCGATCTGATCAAAATCCGGATTCTCACTCTTGAATCCATGGGAGTAGTAAGCCCTAGACTGTCTATGTTTTTAGCATAAAAAGATATATTTTTCTTAAATGCTACACCACTAAATATCAGGAAGGCGATGCACCAAGTATTAGAATGAACACTCCCTTCAATCTTCCAAACACTTTGTCTCACCAAACAGGACAGCGTGCCAAATATCTTGTTTTACCAAGCAAATAGTCTCTTCTCACTTCTTTCTCTTCCACAAAAGCTCACCTTAGAGGTAGGAAGGGCAGAATCTGGGAACTTAATTCAGCACCTGCTTAACAATTAGAATCCCTACCTACGGATTCCAAGCTCGGCTTCACAGCAGAATGACCCGGAGGACCTCGTGGCTCCGCGAGAACTGACTTCCTCAGCCAACTCCCCCAGATACCTGCCCGCACAGAGCAGCCACGCTTCCAAAGGCCACCCCTCGCCCCCATGACCTCCAAAGGCTCCAGAAACAGGGCTCTGGACCGCCTGCTTTTTCCACAACTTATCTGTACTCCCTCCGGGGCCCGAGTAGGGAACAGGGTCTGGGGACAAAAGGAAGGATCAGCTTCCCAAGTGAGGAAACCCCCATCACCTGGAACTCGGCGAACTCTTCACAATTCACACTGCCACTGGGCGCCGCCATATTGGACGAACGCGAGGACCCCGCTGCTGGCCAATCACCGTGGGGCAGAGGTGTCCGCGGCGCCGCCTGACCACAAAGTCTGGGCAAGGCAGCTGAGAGCCAAGCTCTTCCAGGGCTTTTCTCTAATCCTTTCTACCCCGCTGTCTGCAATCTCCCCAGAACAGTGGGGCATTTGTTAATGAATTTGAGACCAGTAAGAAACGTCAAGAAACATGGGAATTTCTGGCGGGGTGGGTGAAAAAGTGATGAGAATGATCAAATGGTCTTTAAAATCAGCTAGGGGAAATGCACGCAAGTTCCCGGGGTTTCCCGAGGGATGGTCCCAAAGTCAGCATGACGGAGGGCAACGGGACCCCGAGTCGTGAAGACACTGGAGGGTGGCGTTTACAATTTACGCCAGTCCTTCGTGTCCTCTTCTGCGTTAACCAGGCAAGCCGTGGCGCCGCCCTGGTTTGGCGCCGAACCGAGAGGGAACAGCCCTGCCGGCGCCTCGCTCGCCCGCCCGCTCGTCGCGCACGTCCGGCACGGCCGCTGCGTCACCAGGTCCCCGCCCCGCGACCCGCCCGAGTCCTTCCCACGCCGCTCGGTGACATTGAGCGCGCCAGCGCCACTGCGGCCAAGGAGGTCCTGTGCGCGCGTCGGAGGAGCAGTCGGCCATGGGGAGCCTCCGCACCCTGCGCCTAGTGGCGGGTGAGATGCGGGGCGGCGGGGACGGGGTGGGAGGCCTGCGCCGACCGGACCCCGAGTCCTCCGCTCCAGCACTAGCTCCTCACCGGCGGCTGGCGTCCCACCCACCTCGCCAGTGGCAGCGATGAGAGGGATGGCAGCTGCAGAGCAGACCCTGGGGGCTGGCCCGCCACCTCGCACCTGGCCGGTCCATCCAGCAACTGAGGCGCTCTCTCCTCCACCTGGTCTCCATCCTCCTCCAAGCACCTGCTCAGTTTTCAACCTCCTAGTCTTTCTCGTCCGTTACTCTACTTTTGACTTCTCCCCAACGCTTTATCCCTACCCTCTGAAAACCTGAATATAGGATTTCCTCGCAGAAGTGACGAGTCCAGGGCCTTAGGATCTCACAGAATACTAGATTTACTTTTCCTAAAACCGGGGGGGTGGCGGGAGGGCGGGGTGTACATTACTTTTGGGAGAAAAGTGTTACATAAATGCAAGCTCTGTAGCCTATTTTCTCAGAAAACATTCGAGTGATGGGTATTTTGGAGTCAGCTCAGGAGAACCTACCTTCTTGGGGGAAAGAAAGTCTTGGAGTAGTCTGAGTTTAGAAATCAGGCTTGCAGCTTGAATCAGGTGTCAGGGTAGTTTACTCTTGGTCATCTTTGTGAGATTGGGGAAATAGAATATTTTTTATCACGGCACGAAATTACTAAAAAACTCTTTAATTTTTAAAGCAAGAATAACGCCAAATTTGGCTATTGAAATAATGCAAACATTGTAAATTTAAGTGAAGCAAGGTGAAGAATAGTAGAATAGTTTAGTAATTTTGAGGCATAGCCAATGAAAAGGTTAGTTCTACAGAGAAAACATGTTTCAACTGGAGAGTATTGCTTACGCCTTTAAATGCAAATACCTCCTCTGCTACAAAAGAATATCCCGCATACTGTTACTGGTTTTATTTGATCTATGTCACTTTTGTCCAAATTCATCTAAAATCTTTTGTGTGCATTTTTATTAAGAATTTCAAAGCCTTCAGTAGGGTAAATGAAAGAATCATTGCTCTGTGAAAACAAAAGTTGTGTGAAAACCACTTACTACTTGGGAACAGCACTATGTTGTTCATAGTTATTCTTGACTTGAGACTGTACTTGGGCATTATGGAAATCTCTAGGTTTCTCAGCAGATTTCTGGTGTTATGGAACTTCACTATTGGGCACTTAGCCAAGACAAAATTCCTTGCACAATTTAGGAACAATTTATTTTACTTAGGAAATTTTTATTAGCACAGCAAAGATATTATATGAGCACCTGTTTCCAGGTAACCTGTGAATTTGTGTTTTGTGAGCAACTTCAAGTGATTTATTTTTGCCTGTTTTATTACTAATCACTTTCGCATACATTATGTGGTTGATTATTACAGCAGTTCTCTCAGGTGAGTCTTATCTCCTCCTCTTTTTATAAATAAACATAAGTCCCTGAGCTAAATGACTTCCAAGATCACTTGGTCAGAGATGTGAGAGCCAAGGGGAAGCTGTGCCCTATTCTAGATTTTGTGCTTTTTGCAGTTGAAGCTGCTCACTGGGATATGTGCATGTGTAAGTAATTGTCATGGCCAGTTGGGGCTCCTTCACACAAAATGGAAGTCACGGTTTGTAAAGTGGAGGTACACATTCATATACAAATAGACTTTTAAGAACTAAGAGTCATATAATAAGCAGCATTGACCAAGTAAATGATAGATCAACTAGAAATGTAATCTAGGGCTGGAGAGATGGCTCAGTGGTTACTCTTGCAGAGGACCCTAGTTAGATTCCCATCACCCACACGGCAGCTAACAACCATCTGTAACTCCAGTTCTAGGGGAATCCAATGCCCTCTTCTGACTCCTGCAGGCATTGCACAACATGCATGCACTTGCATACTTGCAGCCAATACACTCATACATGAAAAAAAAAATTTTTTTTAAAGAGGATTCTTGGGGCTTGGAGAGATGGCTCAGCAATTAAGAACACTGACTGTTCTTGCAGAAGACCCAGGTTAGATTCCCAGCACCCACATGGCAGCTAAAAACTGTCTGTAACTCCAGTTCCAGGGGATCTAATAGCCTCTTCTGTCACAGTTCCACGGACATTGCATGACACAGGTGCACTTACCTACACGCAGGCAATACATGCATACACATAAAATAAAAATAATAAAATAATAATAATAATAATATGTTTTTTAAAAAGAGTATTCTTACCCAGCATATTATTCAGAATAAGGTACTAGGTGAATATTATTTCAGATATCAAACTTAGTCCTTTATGCAGTAGACCTGTATTTTCATTGCTTCCTTTGGAAATCTCTAGTATACTCCCTTAGCAAGCAGGAAGCAGGCTTTTACAAGCTTGAATTTGTTTATTGTTTGGTAGATGTAGTTGCAGATGTCGGTCAAAGTTGTTAATGTGCAATATTTGGACACCACCATAGACGACAGGGCTTATGAACCTCTGAAATGACCTCTGACTTTGACGATTATATACCTATTTCTAAGAGAGGGTCCATAGTTTGCATCCATTTCTTGGAGCAGTTTGTGTTCTTTTAAGTTGAAAAGTACTAATAACAATGGATATCAGGTGTCCTGCTCTGTTACTTTCTACTTTATTCCCTGAGACACAGACCCTGGAGCTAGGCTGGCAGCCAGCAAGCTCCAGTGATCCTCCTGTCTCTGCCTTCACAGGGCTGGGGTTCAACCCTATATGCTTATGCTGGGCTTTTGACATGGGTGCTGGGGAGTCTTAAGAGTGCACAGCAAGCACTCTTATCCACTGAACCAACCCCAAGACATTGTATCTTTCCACAGGATGTTTGGGTTCCAAGAATGAAGTGGACTTACCAGAATGTTTCTTCACTCCTTCAGAAAAGTTTTGTTGCCTTAATCTCCATTGACTTGTTAGACTTTACAATGAGCATATTGTTGTGGGTTATGAGCTACTTCTTCTCTGTTTAACCCATATCCCAGAGCACTAAAGTTAAAGAATATTTTAGAAGTCATGAGGTCTAGTCTTTCAATTTTTATAAATGAGGGTGCTACTATTAATATTTTTCCTTTTTCTTTTCTTTTTTTTTTTTTGGCTTTTAGTGACAGGGTCTCACTATTTAGCCCAGGCTGCCCTGGAACTTACAGCCTTCTGAGTACTGGGATTGCAGGTACTCTGGCTAGATGAGGAAATTTAAGGCCTAAGAAGGGAATTAACTTGATAAGGGTCACAGAGGTGGAAAGCTAGGAGATAACTAATATATTTGGCTCTCTAATTTTATTTCCACTCCATTCTGCTCCTTTGTTCTTCTTTTTATTTGTTCTTGCTCACTAACCCTGAGATTATGTTCATTGTAACTACTCCCAATTTTGGCTTTGCCCATACAGCTGTGGGTCATACAAGTAGGTTTTTAAGTAGTCACTGTGCCCCATACACTGTAACAGCCCTAAAACGAATGCACTGCTCCACTTCCTAGGGCTAGTTTATTGCAGTGTATAAACTAACCTGTATAATGCAGCTAGAGACCCTATACAAAACAGCATATATTCAGCTGCAGATTGCAGGCCAGATTTAAGTCCTGCTGGGCTGTCATGGGCTGATTCCTGCTGGCATTATGCACACCCCCTCAACTTTCTATCTGGAAATTTAAAAAAAAATTTTTATTTTATGTGTATGAGTGTATTGCCTGCATGTATGTAAGTGCACCGTGTCATGCAGTGCCCACAGAGGTCAGAAGAGGGTGGTAGATCCTCTGGAACTGGAGTTACAGATGGTTGATAGCTGCCATGTGAGTGCTGGGAATCAAATACCGGTCCTCTGTAAGAGCAGTCAGCCTCTTAACCCTTGAGCCATCTCTCCAGCCCATATAATTGGAAATTTTATATGGGCAGCTTGAAATCTTTATGGCGAGTACATTGTTGTATACACTATAGATCAAAAGCCAGTACACTACTGACTTCTAGAATTTACAGAAAGGAAAAGACATGTACAATAGTATTATCAACTGAAGGCTCCATTGAAACAGAAGGGGCAGCAGTGACATGAGCAGATAGTGGGGTAATGTGGGGTAAATGGAGACAGCTGTGAGGAAGAGAAGACAGCAAGGAGAAATTGGATTACCTTGGATTCCGATTGGGAGGGGAAAAGGTGTGTGACTCATGAGGAGTTTGAACCAGATGAATCTGGGCCAAAAAAAAAAAAAAAAAAAAAA
>NW_008346548.1:9506231-9571708 GCF_000622305.1 Nannospalax galili
TCTGGAAAATTGACAAGGCAGTCATGTACAAGATGCATCACTGCAACCCATGAAGCTGCTATAGTTACCCATGGGTGAGGTAAAATGGAAATGACAAAAGAGAAATGTCTTAAAGATAGTAGTATTGGGGGAGGAGACACTGGTAAGTTAAGATAGGACTTGAAGCTTTGCATGTGGAGGATTGCAGAAGCGTTGCTGCTGTTAGAGGTACTAGCCAGGCATGACAGTACATGCCTGTAATCATAGCACTCGGGCCTGAGGCGGGAGGGTCTGAGGCCAGCTTGAACGTCTTAGTAAGATCCTGTCCCCCGACTACACACACACACACACACACACGCACATATTTAAACATTTTTTAAGAAGATAGATTATAGAGATTAGAAGTGAAGGAAGGGCATATGCTGTCTAACGTTGGCAGGGATTGAACCCTTGCAGAAGGATAAGGTCAGTAGAGTCAAATGACTGCAGAGATGGGAAAAGTGGAGAAAAATGGGCTACTTACGAGAATCTAAAGTGTATTCATGTGCCTAGACCAGGACCACTATAGTTGTAGCAGTTTCAGTGAACTGCTTGGGAAGAAGCTTTATAGTAAAATTAAGTGGGGAGTGAAGTGAGGGCAATACGTACATGCTGCTCAATCATCTCACCTGTGAAAGGAAGATTAATATTTTATTTTTAGGACCTGTTGAAAATAGTGAATGTTTTGTCCAAGATAGTGGACTATGAGTGTTACTGTGTCATAATGAGACAGGAGTTCTTGCTGTGTACTGGTTGAACTACACATTGATTCTGCCTTCCTGGAAAGCAATCTGTTACATAATGAACCTTAAGGAGTAATTTTCAACTGCCAGGATTTGGTTCGTAGAGGATAATCAGAAATACCATCAAACCTGTATGTATGTTGATACTCAGGAGGCTGGGGTGAGAGGCTTACTTGAACTGAGGAGTTCCAAGACCAGCCTAGGCAATAGAGTCCCCCATTTTACTCACTCAGAGAGAGAGAGAGAGAAAGAGAGAGAGAGAGAATGAGAATATGAGAATCCCACACCTTTAATCCTAGCACTCAGGAGGCAGAGGCAAGTTGATTTCTATGCATTTGAGGCCAGCTTGGGCTACAGAGCGAGTTCTAGGCTAGCTGAGGCTGTTCAGTGAGACTCTATCAAAAAAACAACAAAGTATTTTTGATATCTGGGAATTTTTATTTGTACCATAAGCAAGATACAGTATCAGATTATGGAAAGTACATATTGTGTATGAACATAGGGAAATGTCTGGAAAGAGATACAGCAAGTTCTCCCTGGGAATTGTGATTAGGAGTCTTTACTTTTCCACAATATACCTTTTTGTAGCCTCCAAATTTTTAGTAATAAGCAAGAGTTATCTTTATAATGTAAAGGAGGGTTTGTTGTGTTTGTTTTTAAGATGGGGTGACACTGTTTGGCAGGGAGAGTAGACAATAAGGAAATGGAGTGGTGATGGTTAGACAGTGTCCCTCCGGAGGATCACAGATCAAAGGATGGAATTTCAGAAAGAAGGACTTGTGTTCTGCTGAGCCTGCTGGGCAGGATCAGAAAACAGATGGAGAAGGGAGCCTGTTTTCTGTCATAAAGTGAGGGTCAAGGGCTAAGGCCTAGAGAGGGAAGTTGGGGAGGCAGAAGGTGACCAAGAAATGGCCCTATCTCACAGTATTTTGACCATGAGATTCTAGTAGAAATTTAATAACTTAAAAGCTGGCCAGGTTCCAAGAGTTTATTTATAAATTTTGTGTGTGTATGTTTTTTTTTCCCAGAAAGTTTTTCCCATGGAAATAATGTTGCAAATGGTGATTAGGAGTTCAGCCAGCCCCACAGAACCCTGTCATTCTGTCCTCTTCCCACTGTGTTTCACATCAGCTGAGTCCCCATAGTCTCAGCTCTCTTGCCTTCTTTGTATCACCCACTTGGGCTGCAGTGGTGAGGAACCTCCTGAAGAAAGTTTCCATGTTGGTGTCCCCCCTCCTGCTGCTTTGCTAAGTATTCACATTGATTAAAAAAATCTTTCCATGGGCCGTGGGAAAGGAACGTTGTTGTCTCAGAAACAGCGTCTTCCAGCCAAGGTCCTGGCAACTCCTGGCCTGGAACATTAAGAAAGGGAGTGAGGTAGTTGAGCAAATAGTCTCACAGCAGTGTGGTAGGAATCACTCTGTAGACTGTGCTCACTCACTGGGGGACACACAGGACAGCTAGGTGCTGAGGAAGAGGTGTGAAACAGAGCCATGAGAAGCTAGAACTGAAGGACTGCACACTGTATGTTGTTACCTATAGAGTGTGCCTTAGAGACCACGTGCTCTGCAGAAGCTAGAGAGGGCTGGAGAAATGGCTCACCAGTTAAGAGCATGTACTATTGCAGAAGACCAGATTTCCACCCCTAGCACCCACATCTGGCAGTGTAGACCTGCCTAACTCCAGCTCCAAGGGATACAGTGCATTCTTCTGGACTCCATGAGTGGCTTCACTCAAATGTGCACAACCCTCTCCCTCAGACACATACATTACGTATCATTAAAACTTCAAAAATATTTTAAGCTGGGCATGGGAGGGTTAATCCCATCACTTGGAAGGCAGAGGCAGGCCAGACTGGTCTATATAGCAAGTTGGCAGGTCAGCCAGAGCTACATAGTAAGGCCCTGTCTCAAAACACAAACAAAAAAAAAAAGTGGAGCTTCTTAATGAATTAACTGTTGTGTAGGGATTTCGAACCCAACCAGACACAAAAGCATTAAGCTTTGCAATTGTACCCTGGTCATTCACATAGTCTATGATCAGCAGGAATTATAAATGATAATTTGTTGAAGAACTCAAATGAGGGAGTACCTTAGATTCATTGGAGCCTTTTCTTTCTTTTTTTGCCCTGCTGCTGCCTCCCAAGTGCTGGGGTTAAAGACAAGTGCTACCTTGCCTGGTCCGTTATTGGGGACCCTGAAAAACATTGGTGGCAGAATCATGCTTCCAGGAATCAAAATTTATTAAGTGTAGGATGGGCCCATGTACTGACTGACAGCTTTTTCAAGGTGATTTCAATATGCAGTTTGAAATTAACTTCTCCAGAACAGAGTTTCTCAAACTTGAGGGCCTAGAAGACTTATAAAAAAAATTTGCAGACCCCAGTCCCTGAGTTTGAAGGTTTGGAGTGGGCTATGAGGCTGCACTTCTGTGGAAGCTCCTAGCTGAAGCTGGGCAGCACTACCCCAGACGACAGAATATGCCCCATGGGTCTCATAAGTCCTTTGTAGGCGTTGAAATATGGTGTCTATTTGCATCTCAAAAAGTTAATATTCATGGGGCTGGAGAGATGGCTCAGCGGTTAAGAGCACTGACTGCTCTTGCAGAGGACCTAGGTTTGATTCCCAGCACCCACATGGCAGTTCCAGGGGAATCTGAAGCCCTCTTCTGATGTCTGAGGCATTGCACGATATGGGTGCACTCATACATACAGGCAACACACTCATACAAATAAAATAAAAATAATAAATAAAAATTAAGAAAAGTTAATATTCATGAATCACCTGGGTCTCTCATGCAAAGAGCAGATTTACATTGTGTAGGTCTGGGTCGGAACTGACTGCATTTCTAACAAGCCTCCTAGGCGATCCAGTCACACTTGAGATCAGCCAAGGGCTTAGATAGTGATAAAGTATACCATCTTGTGCATGGCAATTACTGTTTTCCCTCTCCATACTCTCTTTAGGAGCAGGTCACTAAATTGAATCCAGTAGGGATAAATTTTCTGGAAGGAAAATTTATCCCCTTTCCCCATTATTTATTCATCCTGTTAGTATGGACTCATACAAGGTTGGCTTGAAACCTGTTACTGTATTATTTACTTTGTTTCTCAAATCATTCTAGCTTATGGGTTTTTTATATCAGTTCTTGTGTCTTTTTACAGGTTCCCTGTCATTTGTTTTTTGAACGGTTCTTTGCTTTCTGGATCAAAAGATTTTCCAGGCTCTACTTGTGTGTCCTCTGCCTTAGTGTACATCAGCAGTTTTTTCCCCGAGGAGCCCTGATTGCTTTTACTAGAGAGAGGGATTTGGAAACCAAGTTCTGAAACAAGGTGTGCTCATTGCTGCTGAGGTGTTAGGGTTGCAGTCTTCCCAGTGGGCAGAGGTAGAAATGCATATGTGTATTCTCCAGTATTCTGGTTGATAAAGGTTTGTTTGTTTGTTTGTTTTTTAATGTTAAAGCTCTTTTTAATGCACAGTTTTGTGAATTTTGACAAATGCTGTAATTTTTTAAAGTAAACATTGGCAAACTTCACAGCTCACAACAGATTATTTGCAATACACCTGACAACATCTTGTCATGTTCCAGGTTGCATTGTGATGGGTTATCTCCAAGAGGATCTAAAAGAAATAAAGATCTGAAATAGAGCATCTCCACCTCTGCCCAAGCCCCCTGGGATTGAAGAGGATTTTTTACAGAAAAGGGCTACCAGGAAAGGAGCCAGTACCTGCACCAGCCTTGCCCCTGCTCACCCCACTCAACCCCTACAGCCACCAGCTAGCAGTAATCTTTGTATGGCAGAGGTTTTGAAAATTGTGAGTCCCTAGACAGGCTGTGTCAGCACACCTGGGACACTGCTAGAAATGTACATCCTCAGGTTCTACCCATTCCTACTCAGTGAGAAACACTGGCAGAGGGGCCCAGTAATCTGTATCTGATCTCATCCATACTGAAGTTTGAGGATCTCTGTTCTTTAGAAGTTGCCAGCAATTTGCTGGTCAGAGCCTTATAGACAGCTGTGAAGCTTCATTTCAACTTCCTGCTAGGACTCTGGGGACACAACATTGGTCAGTCAGGGACAGACACCACTTCCAGTGTACCCACAGGGTTAAAAGGCTGTTTTTCTTTTGGTTTCTATGTTTGTAATTGTGATCCACCAGAGAATGGAAATTTCTGTCTTGGATGTCAAGGGCAATGTGTTTCATCTCTTTGAGATAGAAAAGGAAGGTCTTAATGAAGCTTGGGCTTATTTGTGCTCCATTATGTTATAATTATAAAAGCCAATATTAAGCAGTTCATGCTTGTGTTTAGTGATAACATTTTAAAAATTACTTTTACACTGGTTTATTAATTTCTAATGTATATAATTAGATCATTATTTATATGTTTTAATCAGCATTTATGCTTTAGGGAGGTAAAAATTATCATACACTGAAGTGGAAGTAAGAAAAAGTTGGGAGATGTTTTCTGATCTATATAAACATATCTTCAGATCCCTGTCCCCACCTCTGGCCTGGGTGCTCCTCTCATCTCAGATTCTATTTCATTTCCCATTGACTCCTTTCTGGTTGCACTGGCATCATTGTGGTCCCTAATACTACAAGTAATATTCTGGTTTATCTTGAGATCACATACATCTTTCACCTTTTACTAAGACTACAAGTGACATTCACAAAGAGACTTTCCTGGCTACTCCAGAATTTCACACATACTTATTTCAAACACGTATCCATGTTATGTCCCCTTTTATTTTTTATTTTTTCCTCTCTGGCACTAAGTCTGTCTCTGTCTGTCTGTCTCTGTCTCTCTCTGTCTCTCTCTGTCTCTCTGTGTGTGTGTGTGCGCGCACGCGTGTGTGTATGCATTCGTACCAGAATATAAATCATACTGGCACAGATTTTTAACTCTGTTCTGACAGAAGTGTCTGGTCCATTCACATAGTAGGCACTCAGTTATTACCTGTTGAGTGAATGAACAAATACCTCCAACATGAATTTGTGTGGCTGATAGCAACTGTACATGTGAGCAGTTTTCGTTTTAATTTTTAATGCTGAAACAGAGCTGAGTGACAGTTCGTCCTCTGCTCTCCTAAACAGCCTTTGGAGAAAAGGGCAGCTGTCTAGTACCGTGTTTTCTCTTTAGAGAGCAGAGTCCTTCTAGTGGGCTGCCAGTTGACCTTCCTCCTGTCGGTTCCTTCCAGAGAGGAGGAATAGAATGGCATGGCAGAAGATGTCTTCCTCGGGTTCTTCGGGAGGGTGACAAAGCCTTAGGATGGATGTTAGTAATGTTGGGACAACAATGTGAATACACATAATGCAGCTGAGTTGTGCACTTATGAAAGTAATAACATGGTAAATTATGTTATATATGTTTTGCCATAACTAAGAGGAGGAACTTTAGGTTCTCAAAGTGCAGTCCTGCTGTGGCCCCATCTCCTAGGAGTTGTTAGAAATGTACATTTCTGGGGTTGGAGAGATAGTTCAGTGGTTAAGAGCACTGGCTGCTCTTGCAGAGGACCTGGGTTCAATTCCCAGCACCCACGTGGCAGCTAAAAACTGTCTGTAATTCCAGTTCCAGGGGATGGATGCCCTCTTCTGACCTCTGTGAGCACTGCATGCCAAGGATGCACTTACATTCATGCCAGCAATACACTCACATACAAAAAATAAGAATAATAAATTTTAAAAAAGAAATGCTCATTCTGATGTTCCGTGGTGGTCCATGCGTATAATCCTAGCACTGAGGAAGCAGAGGCAGATGATTAACTGTAAGTTCAAAGCCATCCTAAAAGTTAGTACCTGTATGATTTGTTTTAAGCAGGTATGCAGCTAACTCTGATAGACACTAAAGTTTGAGACTGTCAGCAGTAAATGCTTTTGTCTCAATCCTGTGGACTGTTGAAGACTCTGATAGGCCTTTCTCACATCCTTACAGTTACATGGCTACCTTTGTTGGAACACCTGACCATGTTAGGAGTAGAGTTGAAAAGTACTCTGAGAGTGTTTTGGAAAACAGTGGTACTTGTTCACATATCATGGAGGGGATAGTAGTTTGGTAAAATAAGAATCAAATGAAAAGTGTTTAAAAGGGAAAGGTGTTTATTCTGATTTCTGAAAAGCTCTGGTATATGGGATGTGCAAGAATATAAGCCCCAGGAAAGACCTAAGAAGTCTCAAAACTTGTGTGACACATTTAGGCGCTGTGCAAGCAGGAATCCTAGGCAAAGACAGTGTGGTAAACTGCCTGCATGAGCATAGAAGGCATGCTCCAGCAGCTGCTCAGAGCCCTTCAACAAAGGCTCACAGATTTACTAATTATTGACCAACCATAAAACTAAGCAGAGATTACTGTGGCCACATAGACGAATGCAAGGTAATACTATAAACAATTATATGCCAAAGATTACATAAGCTAGATGAAGTGGGCACATCTGAAAAAACAAAACTTACTGAAAATTAGTCAAAAATAAATTTTAAAAATCTGAACAAAACACTTCAAAGAAAATTATAACCTCACAAGCTCTTTAAAAAATAGCAGAGGACCTAGCACTTGGGAGGCAGGCAGTTGAATCTCTGTGAGGTCAAGGCCAGCCTGGTCTACATAGTGATTTCTAGGCTAACTGGGGCTCCAGGGAAAGCCTGTCTTTAAAAAAAAAAAAACAAAAAAAAAAACTAAAACAATAACAAAAAATAGCAGAGGAAGGCTAGAGAGATGGCTCAGCTGTTAAGTGCACTGGCTGCTCTTGCAGAGGACCTGTGTTTGATTCCCAGCACCCACATGGCGGCTAACAACTGTCCTAACTCCAGTTCCAGGGGATCTCACACCTCTGCAGACACTGCATGACACGGGTGCACTTAACATGCATGCACGCAATACATTCATACACGTAAAATTAAAAATAAAAATAGCAGAGGAAAGGGCCAGAGACACGACTCAATGTAAAGTACTTACCTTGCATGCAGGGCAAAAAAGCAAAGGAGAGGAGAGGCAAGAGACGGGGAGGGGGATAGAAAGAAAGAAAACCTCTTTCAAGCAGGGTGTGGTTGTTACACACCTGTCATCCTAACACTTGGGAGGCTGAGGCAGGAGGATTGAGCTTTTGAGGCCAACTTAGGCTACATAGTGAGATCCCATCTCAAAACTTAAAAAAAAATTAGAAGGGTCATTTCCCAGTTCATTTAATGAGGCCACTTTTCCTGATACCAAGGCAGACAAAGACATCACAAGGAAACCACAGTCTCATATCCCAGTCAGTGTGTCCCTAGGGTTAGGGGAAGGAGGAAACAGTGTTTTCTGGGCTGATGAAAAACACCCCCTCCCCCACTGCTCAAGTCTCAGAGAGGCTGTGAGACCCCAGAACTTGAGAAGGCCATCCTTTTATCCTCTAGCAAATTTGCTTTTTATCACAGAGGTGTGAGGGCCCACTCTGTTTCACAAAAGACAAGTTTTGATCTTTTCTGCCTTCCAGAGCATCAGAGAGTGCCAGGACCCAGCTCCGATTTATCACTGGTGCCTGCCTAGCTTTCCTTCCTTTGCTGCTGCTCTTCCTAGTGCTCCCTTTTCCCGATGACTTGGGACTAAGGCCTATCCTGGGTCTTCTGGCTCTCAGAAGCTTGTACTGCTGTTTGTACTAGTGTGCTGACTTCATACTTGGATGACTCCCCTTTTCTCTTGCTCTCATCAACAAAACTGCTTCTGGGTGTGTCTGCTTTTAATTCTGTTTAATCATTGATTAGTTAAATTATTCATGCTGAAAGTGAAAGTTTCTAACCAAAATGCATTTCTTAAAAGTATCCTTTTAAGAAGATAATGCATTTCCTAGATTTGTTCACCAAAAAGGCTTAGGAATGGTGACAAGCCATGAGTGTTCCATCAGGTCTCTAAAAGCATTCTTCAGAATCCCTTTGGAGGAATGTGAAATAAAATTAGGAGCAAGGAGCAGTCAAAATGGGTCTGGAACATCTTGTCAGAGAGTCAGGAAGCTGTCAGTGACTACTGAGCACATATTGAAAGGACTCGGGAGCTAACTTCAAAGGGTCCCTCCTAACCAACATGAGAACACTTGAAGGCTAAAAAGAATAACTGAAGTGGACTGGAGCATCGCACATGTTAAAATGCAGTTTTTATTCGTGTAAATGGCAAATAAAGACTAGGGAATCAATCCCACATTTCCTATAAAATTTGTACCCAAGGAAAACCAAATAATGTGAAAAAGAGTACCATCTTGAAATCCATGATGAAATGATAGAATAGGGAACAATTACCTTTGCTGCTAAAACTATTTAGATGAAAGGTTGATGAGGAAGTTTATAAGGGTCCCATGTAGTCCCAGCTGGCCTCTCCAACTCTTTATGTAGCAGAGTGACCTCAAACATCTGATCCTCCTGCCTCTGCTTGCCAAGTTCTCAATTACAGGCATGTGCCACTATGTCCAGCAACACATGACTCTGTGTAGTGCAATAAGAAGTATATATAGCCTGGGGCTGGAGAGATGGCTCAGCAGTTAAGAGCACTGGCTACTCTTGCAGAGGACCTGGGTTCAGTTCCCAGCACCCACATGGCAGCTAACAACTGTCCATAACTCCAGTTCTAGGGGATCCAGTGCCCTCTTCTGGCTTCTGTGGGCATTGCATGACATAGGCATGCTTACATACATGCAGGTAAAACACATGAATAAAATAAAAATAAGATTAAAAAAATTTTTTTAAAGAAATATATAACCACTAAAAACTCCCGACTTGAATCTTTCTAGGGATTTTTGTTGTTTGGTTGGTGTTTTAAGACAGGATCTCACTGTGTATTCCTTGCTAGCCTGGAATTTGCTATGTAGACCTGGCTGACCTCTGCCTCCTAGGTGCTAGAATTAAAGGTGTGCACAACCACACCTGGCAAGAAGCATCAACTCTATTCAATGAATGTATACATTTAGAATAAATAAACTATTTAAAAGATGAGCCTGTTTTGGGAAATTGAATATGATTTCATTGTAATTTGCTGGTATGCAGTAGCACTTATTTACGTGATATTTTCTATACAATTCTTGAAGTTATTTTGAGATGAAGTGCTTATGGAAGAACTAATACAATGCTTGGGATTTTTTTTTTTTTTTTTTTTTTTTTTTTTTTTGGTCTTTTTGAGACAGGGTCTCCCTGTAGCCCCAGCTGTCCTGGAACTCGGAGACCAGGCATGGTGGTGTATGCCTTTAGTCCCAGAACTTGGGAGACAGAGGCAGGTAGATCTCTGTAAGATAAAGGCCATCCTGGTCTACATAGTGAGTTTCAGGCCAGCTGGAGCTACAGGGAGATCCTGTCTCAAAAAAATAAATAAAATGAATGAATATAATAAAGTGGGGAGTAAAGGTTTGAGTGAGACAATAGATACTGACCAGATAAATGTTGAAGATAGGTAGGTGTTGAGTACATGGAGGCTTGTAATGTCATCTATATGTGCTTTGAATTTAATTTAAAAAAGAAGTTACATGCATCCTTATATAAATGTATAAACCTATATGTAAGTATGCATAGTGACTTGGTTTATCATTTTGGGGGTTTGAAATATTGACCTAAATAGCCAGGCACAACAATACATGATACTACCATGGTCATAATCATCATAACTAGATATATATGAAAAGTACTTACATAAACTCTACAGCCAATAATTATGCTGGAAATGTCTAATTTCTTAATCAGCAAAGCATTTATATTTTAAAATAGCACCAAGCATAGCACCTTAAATAGTATGTTTTATATCCTACATATATATCTTGCATGTTTTACATATAGTATATATTGTATTTTCTAAGTGAGCTAACTTCTACTTATTTTCTAAAACAGCTGAATTTTTGTTTGGTTTGCCTATTTTTTTTGAGACCCAGTAGCTCAGGCACACCTTGAACTCACTATGCAGCTCCAGGTGGCCTTAAATTCAAAATCCTTCTGCCTTAACCTCCCAAGTGCTGAGATTACAAGTGTACACCAACATTTCCAACTTTCATGAGCCAATTTGTATAAATGGAAACTTCCAGACATTACCCTCCTTGTGTGTGTGTGTGGGGGGGTATCCATGGTCTTGTTTTGTAGCCCTGGATGGCCTAGAATTCGTTGTATACCCCAGGTTGACCTCAAATTTGTGATTGTCCTCCTGTTTCTACCTCCTGAGTATTGGATTACATGTGTGCACAACTGCATCAAGCAACTTGCAGGCATTTCTCATGAGAAAACATGAAATTTTCTCTCCCTGAAATATTTTTCTCACTATTCCAGGAAATTGTTTTAGGTTATATGAAAGAAATGCTTCCTCGTCTCTAAGGTTTACCAGAAATTCTGATTTCAAGACAATGAATGGATTTTGCACCAAACCACAGGAAAGCCCCAAAACACCAACCCGTAAGTTTTTATTGCTCCATTTCTGCCATATGTAGCTCCCCTGCAGAGTAATTGAAATCAAAAGATCCTGAAGAGGTAGGCATAGGGTTCCTATGTCATGCTCAGTTTTCTGGCTTTGCCTCCCATATTGTATATGTACACATGCACAGTTATTTCTTTGTGTTGTGTACACGTTCATATGTGTGCATGTGGAGGTCAGAGATTGACATCACATGTCTTCCTCAGTAATTCGCCACTTTATTATTGTTTTGTTTCGTTTTTTGGCTTTTTTCAGACAGGGTCTCCCTGTAGCCTCAGAATGCCTGTGTGCTGAGACTAATGGCATGCTCCACCATGCCCAGCCTGACGCTTTCTATTTTGAGACAAGGGCTTTCCTTCAGTATGGAACTCCCCAGTTTGGGAAGACTGGCTGACTAGCAACCCAAGGGATCCTCCTGTCTCTGCTTCTCTAGTGCTGGGATTCTTAAGTGTGTACCTCCACACCTAGCTTTTTTTCAAGTAGGTAGTGGGGATTGAACTCATGTTCTCATGCTTGCCTGGCAAGCACTTGACTGACCAAGACAAGCCCAAGTACAACAATTTCTACATTTTCCTCTTTTGCCATTTTTCATCTCTTTCTTGCTAAGGCATATTAATGCACAAAAGTAAATAGTGATCTAGAAACTCTCTTTACCTCCAAGGATGAAGTCAGATCAAGAGGTTATGTTTTGGACAAAATATAATTAGGCTAAGCTATGACTTAGATACTAACTTCAGCCGTTTCTGGTTCAATGTCCCTAACTCAAACTCTCGTCACTTACCCCTTTGAGGAGGAGTGTAGCATACAAGCTAGGGTGTCCCAGCAGATCTCTTTTGCTTCTTCATGGAAATATACATAGACTATGCAGATCTCACTTGCTTAAAGGTTTAAAAATATTTATACACTTTGCCTAAGGAATAATCAAAATATATGAAAGAAGCTTGGCATATACAGATGGTTTATACACACACACACACACACACACACACACACAGAGTTAGGAATAACACGTGCTTTGTCTACTTGATATCAATCACACAGCCATTGGAAATGTTACTCATAAACACCATGCAGTAGTGTGGAAAATGTTATACATTAATGAACAAAGCAGGATATCAAATTTTATATTGTATGTAAGTACAAGCTAAAGCTGAGGAACATACCAGAATTAAAATATACTGGCCACCCTATGATAATAGAATTAAGGATTTTTAATATTTTATTTATTTTTATTTTATGTGTATGAGTGTATTGCCTGCATGTATGTGAGTGTACCCGTGTCGAGCAATGCTGTGGAGGTCAGAAGAAGGTTTCAGATTCCCCTGGAACTGGAGTTAAGGATGGTGTGTAGCCACCATATGGGTGCTGGGAACCTAACCCAGGTCCTCTGAAAGAGCAATCAGTGCTCTTAACCTCTGAGCCATCTCTCCAGCCCCAAAGGATGGTTTTAATATTAATTTTTGCTTTTTTCATATCTATACTTTCCTTTTGTTTTGGTTTTTGAAACAGTGTCTTGTGTAACCTAGCATGGCCTCCAGTTCACTAGCCTCAAACACAATCCTCCTGCCTTCTTTCCACCCCCAAGTGCTGGGATCACAGGCATGTGCCATTGTGCCCGGCTTCTAAATCTTGATTCTCAAGGGGTATATAGTATTTAACATTTTAGGAAAGAAGTATAAGGAAAAGTGTGCCAAGTGCTGGAGAGATGGAAAGGTGAGACTATAGCAGCCCCATGTCTGTACTTGTAGAGCTCTTGCTTTGGTGGTTCTTTTTATCTGATGGCTTTCCTGTTGTTCTTGCTGTTGTCTTCTGAGGTGAAAGCACAGGTGTGGTGATGGGCAGGAAGTGACATGTAGCTAGCAGTCAAAGGACGTGTATCATCTCACCTTTATATTAGAGCTCCCATGTGGACTCCTTACCTGCTGTCTTATCATCCTCCCTTCCCCTTTTCTATCCAGTGTGACTATTAAGATTAGTAACATCTTCTTTGCCTCAAAATATACCTCCCAAATCAATTCCAAATTCCCTAGCATGGTCTTCAAGGTCTTTTAATCTAATCTTAGCATGCAGTCTTTTCTTACTCTACTAGAGTCAAGCAAGCTCTTCTGTCCCTTCTTAGTTCATCTCACAGTCCTATCTTTTCTCATGGTGTTTTTTCACTTTCCAGTAGCTAGGGCTTATATTTTACCTCAGTCCTCATGGCATTGTGGACTGTCACTTGAAAAACAAGGCATCCTATGAAATCCCGTTCACATAAACATAAAGCTCTTGCTATGAAGTTTTTTAGTGTTTCTGTTAAATGAATAACTGAGAAGTACAAACAGCATTTTTTTTCCTGTTGCTGTATTTGAAAGTTATAATGTCAAGCAAGATTTCTCCTCTGGTTTCTCTCACAGACACTTACACCCATAGAGTGCCATTACACAAACCCACGGATATGGAGAAGAAGATGCTGATATGGGCAGGGCGCTTCAAAAAGGAAGAGGAAATTCCAGAGACCATCTCGTGAGTGCTGAACTAAGGGTTGTAAGCAGGCTTTATTTCTCACTGATCTGCTTTAAGGGAAACGCAGTGTACCTTTGAGTTTTGTTTAAAACTTTTCAACCAAACTTGGAAACATGTTTCATTCTCTAAGTGTTTTTCATCTTTGGCAAGTACCCAGAACAAAAACAGTGCTGGAAAACCTTTCTCCTCTTAGTTTGCTACCTAGTAATCAGTGTGTTGTGCCCAGTTCATGAGACCCCAAAGACCTCCAAGGAGCTGACCGATGCAAATACACAAGGGTTCTTTTATTGTTACAAGCTTAAGCTTGGGCCACTCTGTCACCGACTCAGCGGATCTCAGATGTGAGACCCCTTGCTTTGGGAGACAGAGGTTTTTATAGGTTTATTTCAGCAAGTTCAGCAAGTAGGGGAGTAGGGGGTCTTCAGCCTGGCAAGCATCTGATTGGTTGTAGCTCAGTGCCAAACCATAAACTGCTGACTTCAGGAACTCTGAAAAGATATCTGGACCGTTAGTACTTTCCTGTCCCTGGTTAATTGACCATTGGCGGGGAAGTTGTTCTCTATCTGTTCCAAGTTCCAAGTATTGTGGTTTTTCTTGGAACAGGGCCCAGGGCTGGGTCAGTCCTATGGAGGTTTTATCCAAGATGGAGTCACTCAGGTCTCTCAAGTGAACAGCTCTCATGAAGTCAGCTGGGTTTGGCTTCATCTGCTAGCTATTGAAATGAAAACAGTGATACTCTCTTTTTTAGTTTCTTTTTAAGCTGGTCATATCAATTAGGTATCAATTAGTGATAATAACTGTATTCTACAAAGTCAACTCAAGATTCAACCTTCAGTGTAAAGGTATTTCAGTGCTTTAGTTTGGATCTTAAATGTCCCCATAATGTCCATGTGTTAAAAGCCTTGATCCCAAGTGTGGTGCTTTTGGGAGGTGATGAGGCCCCATGGGAGCCTCAGGGGGCCCCAGTCTCCCCCTCTTCATCTCTTTTGCTTCCTGCCAAGGTAAACATCACTGTGCCCTCCCATGCTCCTGCTCAATACCAGTCCAAAGCAGTAGGACTAATTAATCTCGTACAGAAACCTAGAAAACGGAACCAAAAATAAACCTTTCCTCTTTAGGTTGTCTTAGGTATTTGTTGTAGCGATGGAAAGCCCAACTAGAAGCATTGTCTGCCCCATGCTAAAGACCCCAACTGTTGGGCATGTGAGCCACAGTGGGCATCCACTTGCTAGGAACTTCAGGCAAGTGTCCTGTCAGCAAACAGATCTTGGGCCTTCTAGCTCTAATTTCAAGTCATGATTGAAAAAGATCTGGGTTCATGTAGACATCCTTTGCAGACAGATGGACAATGTCTGCTTTAAACAGGATCCTCTTGCTCCTGCTAGTCAAATTAGATAGTACATTATTTTCATTAGAATTATTTCAGCAGGAAAGCCCCTTCTTAACTTGTAGTGTCCTCTTCTGAAAAATAAGACTATGCCAGAAATAACAGTGGCATCAAGTTTTTGCCTGTGCCCTGATTTCTCTTGACTATCCCAGCAAAAACAAGATTGTATATACCAGCATGAAGGGGCTGATTGGGGCTGTAGAGAGTTTGCTGTGGAACATCTTGTCTGCCTTCTCATTGATTCCAAGATCCTGGGCCCCGGCAATTGCTTATCCTTGTGTGCTAGTATATTTCTGAGTAGGTGATGCTTAATTTCCTTTTCTTTGGGTGGAGTGTGGATATGTGTGGCCTTTTTTATTGTCCTTCAGTTTTAGCAAAACTGATTAAAAGATTAAGAGACCATTTAAAGAATCATTTCACTGGTTCAGATAGTCTCAGATCTATTCTTGTTTTAAGACGGGGCAAAAAGCTGGATTATACAGAACATATTAGTTCTCTCCTGTTTACTTTCTTAATTGTGCTTCTTGTTAGAAGTTAAGTTCATAGTAAGGCTTTTGTGGGGGCTGAGGCTGAAGCATGAGTTCAAGGCCAGCCTGGACTATATAGCAAGAAAGACCCGTATCTCAAAAAAAAAGTTGTGAACTTGACCCATCCTCTCCAGGATGTTATTAGGTCCCCAGGTTCTAGCATCTTTTCTGTATTTATAGACATCACTGTGATACACAGAGCTTTTTATCCTGCTGTAAGTTCAGAAAAAGGTTAATAATGTTTTCTCATTGCATTAATAGGTTTGAGATGCTTGATGCTGCAAAGAACAAGCTCCGGGTAAAGATCAGCTACATAATGATTGCCCTGACAGTGGCAGGATGCATCTATATGGTGATGGAGGGCAAGAAGGTGAGTGTCGAGCCCCCTCTGCCTCTGCATGCTTTCTACAAAGAATATGGAGGAAGGCAGTGATTGGCTTTACGTTACTCTCTAAGAAGAGGAAGCTGCACTCTACGATTCATTAATTGAATACTTAATGCATTCCAGATACTTTGTGAGCTATTAGCTCACTTGAACCTTACAACAGTACTGTTAAACAGGTACTACTATTAGTTGAGGCAGCTGTGAGATGCTCAGCAGGTAGATGTGCTTTTGTACAGGCCTCACAATCTGAGTTTGATCCCTGGATCTCACACGGTGGCAGGAGAGAATCGGCTCCTGAGACTTGTCGTCTGACCCCTGTATGCTCTCCGTGGCATGTGTGCACCCGCAACCACACACATAGGCACACATAACAAAATAAATAATAGATTGAAAAAAAAAATTCTTTTAAGTTTTAGTAGTTTTCCCAAGGCCACACATCTCCCTAATGCCAAGGGAATAATTTGGACCTAGACTAACTAAAATTGCTCCCAGTTACTGGGTTTACTATGTAGCAGCAGCCGTTCTACTCATTTACCCACCGTAGTAACCCTAAGAACCTGAGGGATAGGTTTTCTTATTACCATGTTTTATAAAGAAGAAACTTGAAGCTAACTCACATAGCTAGTAAGTGGAGAGATAAAAATTTAGATCCAATATTGAATGTTTCCAAATGTCATATTACACTATTTTGTTAAGATAATTTACTGTCAAGTGTGGTGGCACACGCCTTTAATCCCAACACTGGGGAAGCAGAGACAGGCAGATCTCTGTGAGATAGAGGCCAGCCTGGTCTACATACATAGTGAGTTCCAGGCCAGCCAGAGTTACAAGGGAGACCCTGTCTCAAAAAAACCAAAACAAAAAGAGCAAGATTTATTTACTTTGGGAGCATGAGAGATGGCTCAGTGGTTAAGAGCGCTTGCTGCAATTGCAGAGGACCTGGGTTCAGTTCTCAGCACCTACATGGCACTTGACAACTGCTTGTAACTTCAGTTCCAGGGGATCTGATGCCCTCTTCTGGCCTCTGCAGGCACCAGGCATGTACATAGTGCACTATGCACTGAACATAGTGCACTGTGCACTGACATACATAACATACATATATGGCAAAGCAATCATACACATAAAAAATAAATAAAATCAGGACTGGAGAGATGGCTCAGCACTGGCTGCTCTTGCAGAGGATCTGGGTTCAGTTCCCAGCACCCACATGGAGGCTCACAAAGTGTAAGGGAAGGAGAGAGGCTAAGGATGTGGAGAAAGGAGAGGCGTGTCCTGGTCTCTTGCTCAGATAGGCTGCTGGACTTCGGAGCAACAGAGGCAGTCAAAGGTGCCTGAAGGACATTGCTGGGCCGTGTTTAGGCAGGGGACCACTTCACACACCTGTATTGCCAGAGTTAACCTGCTGTCTTCAATTTTGTTTCATTTTAGGCTGTGAAAAGACATGAGTCTTTAACAAGCTTGAACTTGGAAAAGAAAGCTCGTCTGAGAGAGGAAGCCGCTATGAAGGCCAAGACTGAGTAGAAGTGTCTGGAAATGCAGGAATGATGTGCACCTGCATAAAAAGGGTGTGATAAGAGATTTGCTTCATAAATACATGTTTTGCACAAATTTATGCCATTTCCCTATTTCTGCTGTAGAGGAACAAATAAATTTTCTTAAAGAATGACTGACTGGTTGATGTTTTATGGCTTTGATCAAGTAAAATGTAGCCTTCCCAGCTTTTTGGAGAAAGTGCAAAGTAAAGCAACTAATTTTCAACTTTAATATATTAACTCTTCTTTAGAGAATCAACTACCCTATCTTTTATTCACATACCAAAGTTGATCTTCAAAGGCCAAGAGTTTCTAGGTTTCTCTTCTGGGTACTATTTCTGGAGATGATGACCAACTGTGTACACTGCCCAAGTGCATCTTGGAAGCCAGCCTTTGGGGAGGCTGGCTCCTGAGAGCCCTGAAAACAGCCAGACCACACACTATCATCCAGCATGCCAGAAGACAGGCTTTTAGGAGGTTCTGAGAAGGTCCGGGCAAGATCTTGAGAGTAGTCTGGCCCTGAGTTTATGAGAAGTTAATCATGGAGTTGCTAGGGGCCAGCTGTCACTGCCCAGTTCCATGGGCTGGTTTTCATTCCCTTTCTTACTGCCAGGGGAACGAAATCTCTCACTTAGGAAAGTGTCATCCTAAATGAGACTTGTTAGTGTTGAAGGTAAGCATTTACACCCAGTATGCACTTCACTTACAGTTTCATCTTTGTGGTATCAGGTGGGCATGCTGGTTTCTGTTACAAACATTTCACTTATTTGCACATGCCTTGCTAGAATTCACAGATGACAGGTCACTATAGCCATCTCAACACACTAGTTCTCAGAATTGAGATGTTAAAAAGCAGTATGGACAATTCTTTGGGAAACAATAAAACATGCAGTAAAGTGGAACACACTACCTAGAACTTCATCTAGTGCTGGTAATGATGATGCCTGTCCATATTCTGTCATTTCACCGTAGCTTCTTTTTAGGTATCAAATACTATGATTTTTATCAATTGCAAATTTATTATCAAAAAAGCAGTGTTTCTTACGTAGTTTTAGAAAATTAGTTTATTTTGGTACATTCTCTTCCCCATGCCAATGTTTCATGTATGCATAGATTTCCAACATGGTACTTTTAAAAATAAGGACTGTTGCTTCATATACCAATGCCATTTTTAGTTGCTGAAGAACATTTTAAAGTGTGTATCTTGTAGATTGTAATAAAAATGTTTCGTTAAACTAGAGCTCATGATTAACATACACCAAGAATTCATGAAATCATTTTTCATTATGTCATTTTCTATCAATAATACAGTGGCTATTTATGGGTTAAATTTAAGTTTAATTTTAAAAATATTTGTGTATGTGTATATGGATGCACATGTGTTGTGGAGGTTAAAGACAACCTGAGGGAGTCAGTTCTCTCCACCATGTGCATCCCTAGTTCTCTCCACCATGTGCATCCCTAGGATGGAACTCAGGCCATCAAGCATGGCAGCAGGCACCTTTACCTGCTGAGCCATCTTGCCCACCCAAATTTAAGTTTCTTGGTCAAAATTTTGAACCCGTTTCTAGCTGATCCTACATCTTTCAGCATACTTAAGTAATATCTGAGCAGTCATACCCTAGTAGTAATTCTAATAACAACATTCCTCAGACAAAATTTTGCCTTTGTTTTCAGTTAAAATACTATAGCATCATTTCTTAATGCTTTTTGTTTGCATGTTTTTCAAGTCTTGATAGGTAAAGTGGGCAGAAACCATTTTCTACCATATATATTTTACCTTGTTTTTTTTTTTTTTTTTTTTTTTTTTTTTTTAAAATGTAGCCCCAGCTGGCCTGGAACTTGCTATGTAGACCAGGCTGGCCTTGAACGGGCTGGCCTTGAACTCGCAGAGATCCGCCTGCCTCTGCCTCTCGAGTGCTGGGATTAAAGGTGTGTGCCACCATGCCCGGCCACCTTGTATTTTCTAAAGCCCTATGTGTATACAGTTGATATAGGGGAGCATTAAACTTTTTTGTCAATATGATAGTTTGAAGAATTTTTAATTTTTATTACATTTTTAAAATGTGCATGGTGCTCTGTGGCACCCCGCATGCACACGCAGACATAAAATGATAATAAAAATGCTCTATTTTTAGAATGAACATGACCATGACTTAGGTTTTCCCATCTTGACAAATCTGATTCCTTTGACAATATCCCATGATGTAGGATAACACCCAAATATGCAGATAGCATGTAACATACACCTCCAGTCCTCTTGTTACCTCCCTAGGCCTCCCAAACCAGAAATCTTGAACTCTTGCTCCCCTCAGCCTGTCAGACACACTCATCTCACTGCAGCCCCCCAGAGGGAAAGAATGGGAACCTGTCCAGGGACAAACACCAACGCCAATCAGAAGTCAGAAGCCCCAGGTCCTCCTAAACAAGCTTTTCCAATGATTTCATTTTCAAAATTTGTAAGTCTCAAAATCTTACTATCAAAGGCAGTTCTAAAAGAAATACAAAACCATACCAAAATTCTGTTTTGTTTGGACTAACTTAGCTTCACTCAGTTGGCTTCCAAAGACTAGTAATCACACATCCACAGTTTAATTGTTTTGTCATTCTCTAAGGCTGCTGATGCGATGATGTTTTCTGTAGGGTGACAAGCTGCTGAGATCACAACATCCGTGTGACCCTGCAATTTCTGTACAATCTCTTTAGTCTGAATGTCCCAAATATAAACCATGTTATCCTCGGAGCCTGACACAATCCATTTTCCACCTGTAACTGAAAAATGGACAAATATGCAGTATTTCTCACTTTTATGACCAGTGTATGTCTTCAGGCATCTGCCTCTGCTATAGTCCCACAGTCGCAGAGTATTGTCCAGAGTTGCAGTGAGAATATATTTGCCATTTGGAGAAAACGTTACAAAAGACACAGGAGGGTTACCATCATTAATGAGTGTTTTTAAACACTGGCCTGATGCAGCGTCCCAGATCCTACACAGACCATCATAGCTACCTGATACTATCAAGGACCCATTACTGTTAAAATGTACGGCAGAAACTGGGTCAGAATGAGCCCACAAAGTCTTAAGGCACTTCCCTGTTTTCACCTCCCATATTTTCACACATTCGTCGAAAGATCCTGAAACGATGAGGTTGGATGGTGGGTTGAAACTACAGCAGAAGACGAAATTACTGTGCCCCTTCAGTGTTTTCAAGCACTTTCCAGATGTCACATCCCATATCTTCAGAGTTTTATCATCTGAGGCAGAAACGAGACGACTAGAATCTGAAGACCAAGCAACATCTGATATTTCCAGGCTGTGGCCATGGAGTGTTTTCTCGTATTTCCCATCATATGCCCCCCAAATTATAATGAGCTTATCAGCTGAAGAACTTGCTAGCCATTCTCCATTAGGACTAAATTTAACTGATGAAACTGCCTCCGTATGCCCCACAAGAGTGAATTTGAGCGCATAGTTCGGTTTTTGAGGCACTTTGCGCAGGTTGGCAGATGAGAGGTCCGTGTGCGCCTCTGTGTTTGCTGGATCCTTGTTTGCCATGGCTCTGAGGCTCCAAAACTATGGTTAGGTTGGGCGCCAGACCCCGAACCTCGCAGAAGGGAAAACGGGACATTCAAACGCACACGGCTCTGATGTTAACATGGGGCTGTCTTTAAGGTAAGGACTGAATCAGCAGCACGCTGTGGACCGTTTTTCCTTCCTTCTGTTAAATGCCCGAGAACCCGATCTCGAGTGCTGGGTACTCAGTTAAAGTAGGAAGCGCTCCAAATGCAGGCGAGGGAGGGGGTCTTCACGCAAAGCCCTGTCCCTCCCCTCCCCCGAAAGGCCTGGGGACCGTGAGCACCCTCACCAGACCACGCACTGAGGTTGACCCATCACCGCTTCCAACAGAAAACCGCTTCCGCCGCTCCGCAGCCACCGGAAACCGGGCCCAGGCCAAGCGCTCTCCGAGGCCCGCCCCGCCCAGCACGCCGGAGCCGTAGTGGCCAATGCGCCATGCCTGCGGGTGCCTGCGCAGAGGCCCGGTGCCGCCCTGCAGGCCCGGCCCGGGTTGGGCGGCCCCCGAGCGTAGCCGCTGGTGCGGGGAGGGGCGGCGGTGCTGACGTCCCTCAGCCGCCGGCCCATCTTTGGGGCGCAGGCTCGGTCCGCGTCGGTTGTGATGCTACAACCCATGTCGATTCCAAGACTACTGGCTTTAAAGACGCTCAGGAAAGATTCTAAATCTCAGTGCTATCCCAAGAGAAATCAGCAAACCTTTGGTTTTTAGCCCCTGTAATTAACGCTGAAGAAGTGTAAGAAGTGTTTATTACTGACTTTACCTTGCTACAAGATCACCATGAAACTACGCTGCAGCACTCTGGAAAACTTTACCCTGCTTTAGCGCACACCCACCCGCCTCCCGTTTTTTGAAATCGGGACCTAGAATTCCGGATCCTCAAAACTCCACTTCCCAAGTGCTGGGATTCCAGGTGTGCACTATGGGGGAACAGGGGGAGGAGCGTTCAGCCAGTTTCACTGTAGCCCAGGCTGGCCTGGAACTGAAGGCAATCCTCCTGCCTTGGTTTCCGGAGTACTGGAGTTAGTTCGCAACCACTTTACCGCCTGACTGCTGCATGACACGGGTCCTGGGATCCAAACTAGGCCCCTGGAAGAACAACTGTTCTTAACCGATAAGCCTTCTCACCAAACTTAGTTTCATAACATCTGTGTGAGGTTGGGTGCACTCAACTCGAGTTTGGAGGTCAGAGGACTTTTCAGAGTTGGTTCTATCCTTCCAGGTGCGTCCTGGGGATCAAAATTGGGGCATCAGTTTTGGTGACAGGGACCTTTACCCAATAAGCCATCTCACTGGCCTTTTTATTGGGACAGCTTCTTACACTGTAGTCCAGGCTGGCTTGGACAAGCTCATGGCGATCCCAATCCAATCTTGTGAGACGACTACAGGCATGAAGCTCCATACTCAACAAATTCCGACTAAACGCTACCTCTTCTCTCAAACTCAATTCTCTTATCAATTCAAAATTATTTCCATTTTTACTAACTCACCTTAAAGCACATTGCATTAAGATTTAGACTTTATTTCAAATAACTCGAGTAAATCTATTTTCTAACAAACCAAAGGGAAAACATCAATACTATTTACAGGATATTGGTTCTAGGATATTTATTACATAGTTTACAAGCTTGAGAAACATTTAATCCCAGCATTTGGAAGGCAAAGGCGGATCTCTGTGAGTTCAAGGCCAGCCTGGTCTACATAGTAAGTTCCAGGACAGCTGGGGCTACAGGGAGACCCTGTCTCAAAAGGACCAAGAAAAAAAAAAAAAGGGGGGGGGGGGGAGACTATTGGTAAGATCTGGTGTGGTAACCTTTAATCTCAGCACTGGGGAGAGGCAGGTAGATCTCTGGTTCCAGTTACAAAGTGAGACTGTCTCTGATCCCTCCCCACCCCCCAAAAAGAATGTGTTAATAGGATTAAGAAAGTACTGGGGAAAAATTAAAATTTCCTTGATGTATAGTAGGCCTTCTTTACAAAGAGCATCAGGACCTTCCATAATGAAAATCAAAGCTATGAATAGAGGGTTAATGTAATATTAAGCTATCCCAACATCACAGTTCTTACAAATGACGAGAAAAATCACAAAGTTCTTTGGGAGGAGTGGGCTTGGAAACTGTACAAACAGGGGACCTGGGGTTCCGTAGTACAGTTTCATCACTCAACAGTTCTTAAGTTTCCATAGGTTTTCCTAGAAGTCACTCATTTATGGCAAAAAGGTTTATCCTCCTTGCTCTTCAGTAAAGTTTCTAAATGGAAATGATGGACCTTTTAAAAAAAAATTTTTTTAGGTGTGTGCCAGGCTGAACCATGGCCTGAGAGTGATTCCTACATTAAAAATGGCCTTCATGGACTCCCTTAAAGCAACTTTTACTACTAAATCCAGTTCTCACATCACTTATAAATATTGGGCTAAACAGGACACTGCCATAGAATATCATCTAAGACTGGGTATTTCAATTTTTTTCTGTGTGGAAGTGTTTTGCTTGCATGTTATGCAATGCCAGTGGAAGCCAGAAGAGGGTGTTGGACACCATGGAACTGAAGTTAGCCACCATATGGACCCTAGCTCCAGTTCTCTGCAAGAGTAGCTAGTGCTCTTAAACCACGGAGCTGTATCTGCAGTATAGCTTTATTTTCTGCAAATATTTACAAGCATGGAAGATACCATATACTTATTTTCAATTATAGAGAATGATGTTTAAACAATGTAGGTGAAGGGGCTGGACAGATGGCTCAGAGGTTAAGAGCACTAGTTGCTCTTGCAGAGCACCCGGGTGTGAATCTCAGCACCCACATGTGGCCAACAACTGTAACTCCAGTTCCAGGGGATTCAACACCTTCTTCTGACTTCTGTGGGCGTTGCATGACACAGGTGCACTCACATACATGCAAGCAATACACTCATATACCTAATGTAAAAAATATTTTAAAAAAATAAAAATGTCTTGGGGCTGGAGAGATGGCTCAGAGGTTAAGATCACTGACTGCTCTTGCTGAGGACCCGGGTTTGATTCCCAGCACTCATATGCTGGCTACAAACAGTCCTTAACTCCAGTTCCAGGGGAATCCAAAGCCCTCTTCTGACCTCCGTGGCACTGCACAACATGGGTGCACTCACATATAATGCAGGCAATACACCCATACACATAAAAATATTAAAAAACAAAAATGTGAAGCTGGGAATGCAGCTCAGTTGGTAGAGTGCTTGCCTAGCACACACAAGTCTTGGGTTCAATCCCCAGCAACACAAAGTTAGGTGTGGTAGTACATACCTGTGATCCCAGCACTTGCAACATGGAAGCAGGAAGACCAAAAGTTCAAAGTTATCTTCAGCTACACAGGGAGTTTGGAGTCAGTCTAAGCTTCATGAGACCCTATTTTAAAAATGCCCCTCACCATGTAGATAAAATACAGACAACCACCACCCAAGCTATATAGTAAATTTGTAAACCCAGCAATTTTGTACTATAGATAACACAGCTTGCAGGAATGAGGCTATGCTATGCTTTAAATTTCTCTATTTAGGAAAAAAAGCAAAAAACCCCTCTCAGCCCCCACCCCTCAAAAAATGCCCCAAACACTGACTAAAATCTCAAAAAAGAGTGAAGTAGTCATGGGGCAGAGACTCACAATCTTTTGTTTCTACTCACCTGCCCCAGACTGGAGGAATGAGTAAAGGAAACACTCTCCTGCATACATGCAGTGTGTGAAAGTGGAAAATCTCAAGAGCTTAACCACATGCTTCCACATAAGTTGGATCAACAAAAATTTAACTGTAAAATATGCCAGAAGAGGTACATCTGCTATATCTCAAACATGGGTTACTTATTAGCCTGCAGAATAAATCCAGTATGTTCTTGCATTCTCTCGTTTTGAAGTAACCGACTTCTGTAATAACAATGTTTCCTTTTGTAAACTTCAGGTCCTTTTTAAACTTCTGTTATTCTTGCCTGGATATGCACAAGGGAAAGCTGGGTGGGGATGAGAGGGTCTACTCATCTGACTATGTAAACTAAAAGAAACATATGTGAGTCAGTCATTTTTAAGTATTGGTGAGGAGGAAGTGTGAGGAAGAATGGTCCAACACAAAAGGTTTGACCACCTATGGCTGCTGAAAATCTAGTTCTGTCACATGACCATGAAGAAACACAGAACTTGTAAACCTTTTCTCCCTTTGACAGCCAGTATCTAAGGATTGTGACATTGGAGCAAAGTAATTCATCCTGTATTTGGTCATGTATAATACAGTGATAATTACTCATCTCTAACAAAGGCTAGAGGACTGATCAAAAACAAGGGAAAGCCCTTAGCCAGTTACCTGGCACACAGTGACACTAAATAAAGACAACTTGCTTTCACTTTGACCTAAAGAAAAAACGAAATTTGTCTACCCTTAGTCGACAAATTCTGTGCCACTAATATTCCTTCTTTCTTACCTCAAGCTTCCAGGTACATTTCATGTCCAATAGCAATTTGATCCTTTTTAAAATATAAATACCTTCATCAAACATTACTCTGGGTGCCGTAGTACCTATTCTTACAAACTGTGCTTTTCTAACAATGAAGCATGATGCAGGGTATCAATTATATTACAGTCAACATACCTTCGTCACATCTGGTGTCCAATTACTTTAACTCTTTGTCTGATAGGAAAAGGTAACCCAAATTATTTCCCAACTATATAGAGGATAGATATTGAATCTGTTTACCTCAAACAAGAAGAAAATGGTCCTATTAATTTAGGATGTCAAATGAGATCAGAAACTTCCATAAAGGCATACTCACCTCTACAAATCTACAAATTTTGGAATACAGGAAGTAGCAAACTGTGTACAATTGAAAGTAAATAATATCCCTCTCTAAAACTCCTTTTTCTTTACTGAACACAATCTCCAACTTAAATAAGCAGCTTTAACCCCTAAACACAACTACAATGACTTGCTTATAAATAAGGCAATTTTCACAAAACTAATCAGAAATTAAAATAAATCTGATGACCCGAGGAAAACCTTTTACAATGCAGCCCCATGTTTGGGGATCAAACAGCTGAAATGTTTATTTAGCACTACAGAAATAAATCCAAAGTTGCCTGTAGGTAGTAATGTACAATAGAGAATTTGGTTGACAGTTTGTTGATAAATTATACTTACATACTTTTTCTTAGGCATATCAGCAACTGAAATATTCGTTTATTTTTGGACAGCTGCTAATTTTTTTCTGTGACAGCAAGGCTAAAAACCACCCAGAGTCCCATCAACTTTGCCTGCTTATGGAAGAAACAACCCTAGGGCAAGAGTTTCCAAAAACAGTACTACTGATGAGGGCAATATAAAACTGGCTTTGAATAGTGAGCAGAGCAAAGTGTTCCACAAAGAATTATCTCCTAAATCATCTGCTTCATATCCAGCAGCCTTACTTTCTATTCCTTCCTCCATACAAGGATGTTTACCTGCTGGTCCAGCAGATATCAGATGTCTTTACATCTCAAATTCTCTGTATTTGCTTTTCTCTTACCAAAGTTCTCAGAACAAAATCCATACTGGGAGTTTGGAGGAAGACAGGGAAAGGAAAAGTCACACCCTGCCCCATTAAGGTTTTCTGCTGTTGTAATTAACATGTTTTTGTAATGAGCAACACCCTTCTGATACAGTCAAGAGATTAAGTTAAATGAACAAGACTTTGCCAAGTGAAGGACAAGTAGGATTTATAGATACCCTTTTAAAAAAAAGTATACTTAATTGTACTGAATTCTAGAATATCTGAATTTTGCTGGGGTTTAATTTTTGTTAATTCCAAATTTTACACTTAAAAAATCATTTTATTATAAAAAAAACAAGTTCAGAAATTAGGGTTCATGAACTTCTAGGATAAGGATTAAGAGTAATCCTTCTGTTTTAGATAAAACAGATCACATCTGTTAAATGGCCCTTAATTCACTGAGACACCCTGCAATTGTTAGCAAAAATTCCAGCTGTATGCTCTTATTAATGTGTGAAGACAACTCTGTGTGCTTTATATCTCTTTTCATTCAAACTGGTTTATAAGATGCAAAGACTTTAACTATCCAATAGAAGGTACATAATTTAAAGCATTCTATAGAAATAACATGTTACCAGTAATTTACATTGCTTTTTTAAAAATCAGCCACAAAAAAGGTCAAAGCTAAAAACACAATTTTCACTATGAATCAGTGCTTCTATTACCCTTCTGAAAGAAGTTATATTTTAATGTGATGTAAAGGCAACATTGAAAGTTCGTCTTTAAATTAACCACCTAATTTATCCCTAAAATTACAAAGAATCAGTCTTGTACAGGTCAAGTGCAGTAAACTAAAATGTTCTCTCAGCACAAAGCAGCACTAGAAATGAACAGGATAGATGGGAGTTGACTAGTTTTGTAGTGGCTGCTCCATCAGTAACAGACATCAGACGGTATCCATCCCAGAGCACAGACACAACTAAACACTAGAGGCGAAGAATGCGTCACACTCTTGGCGGATAAGTGTCCTTTGTCTCTGAAGCTTTCTAGTTTAAATGAAGTGAATTTTAATGAGTTGGCTGTATAAACAGCATCATGATGAGGTATGAAAGCTCTGAAATACCCCTTACATTCAGCAGGATTTACCAGAGATATGAAAGAGCTTGTCGGGGCAACTTCCAGATAGTTTTTTACACTTTGGGGTTATAATGAATTCTATAAGAGGATAAGTTTAAAGAGGTTTAAAAGGTATCCTCTGAAACAGAAGTGAGCAACTTTTCCTTCAGAATTCATTTTCAACGGAACAGCATCAAAAACTCATCTTCTTTGATGGTATGTCCCAACATTGAGCCAAGACGGCCAACTAGCACCGGGAAGTCGTATTGAACTCATTCGCAGTTCTCTTGGCAATTACACTTTTTTGTTTCTGTTTCTTTCCCCCATTCTAATCCAAGCACAAATGTGGATCAGTGAACACAGTACTGGAAGCGCCATTTGCAGGTGCAGATTGCAGTCATCATTAAATAAGCAGGAGGTGGGCACTGTTCTTATTAGGGGAGGTAGGCTACGAATAGGAGATGAAATAAAATGATTAGGGAACACTGAGGTTATTAGAAAAAGACCGCCTCCCTTACAGCTCAGAGGTCATGTTGAGAAGACTTTAAGTTTTTAAAGATAAGAATGCTGCATTAAAGGACCATATATGCAGCAGGACTACATTAGAATCAAGCTGCACTTGACTAAGAAAAAAAAATCCCTAAGTAACATTTAAATATGTGTTATCTGCCAGTCACAGAGAGGAAAAGCACCTAGGGTGAACTCCAATTTACCTAGGCCCTTGATCAGGACCACAAAGCCTGAGCATCTCTCGTCATACAGACACACAGCCTCTAGTCACAATGGTTGAGGTTTAGGGAAAGTGAAGGTTTGTTTTCCTCTTATTCTTTTAGTTGAATTTTAGAACATGATTTTACTGAGAACTTTAAATCTCTATACCAGCATTAAAACTGAACCACTTCCAAATCCTAAAACACAGTAAGATCAAAGAAGCAAAAGTTGTACTAATATGTGCTCCTCTCCTTTCTGCTTTAAGGGAATCTGCTAACCTGTATCACATTTAAAAGTCAAAGTGTTAATTCTTCAGCATTCCTGACAACTAGAAAGCACATTCACTGAAGGCTGAAGGTGAGGGAGTGGATGGTTTGATGTTAATATCTGAAGAATGACTCCATTAGAGTAAAGAAAACCATCCAATCTCAGTTAAGGGTTAATGCAAATTTGTCTAGAAAATGCCACCAGGTAATCCAAGGGTTCACTGTGGAAGAACTCAAGAAAAGTACTCTGAAGCATACACAAGTCTAAACATCTCCCTTGTTGCAAGTAGTTGTGTGAAATTCAAGATAAAGGTTTTAGGTTTCTTTAATGTCATTTTTTTTTTCCCCACTTTAAGGAATGAGGAAGAGTCCTCTTTTTTTCCCCCACAAAAAAGGGAGCCACATTAATACGCGTATATTCCCATGACTCTAATATAAGAGTGGATCTCCAAAACTTAGGGATTTTTCCATAGAGAGTGGGCCATTCTGATTACCCTTTATTACAAGGGCATTCCGCCACAAAGAGCCAGAGGTTTTCCAGATGTGTGTAAGAGAGCAGGTGCGCAAGGCAAGCAATGAGCGCAAACAGTATTATGGAAAACATTTGAAAAATTAGCTCCATGAGGGCTGTGGGCTCCACAAGAGGACTCGACTGGACAGCCTGGTCTGACACAGGAACAAGAAGGCAGAGTATTGCTTCAAAGCTGGAAACCTTCCATAGGAGCCTCACACTGCTGGAAGATGTACTGCTGCTGGCTAAGGTCAACCTGGGGTGCAATGCTGCTGTCCTCATCTTCGGTCCCAAAGTAATGCTCAATAAGATCAAAGGCCTTTTGATAGATCTCCTGGTTTTCATGACTCTGTAAGAACTCAATTTTATCCAGACCTAAAATGAAGAATGAAGGAAACTCTTTACTGAAAATCCCAGTAATGACATTTTGCACATCTACTTCCTTGATGTAAAGATTCTCTATTTACATATCCTCTATTTCATAACAGTATAGAAGTGATTATTGGTATTACATCTGGAAACTAGGATTACAAACTGCTATCTTAAATATATATGGTAAGCAACACCTGGTTTAAGAAAGAATTTCTGCAAGTCACCTTTTCACCCAGTGCCTACTATGTTTATGTTTTGTTTGTTTTTTGAGGGAGGGTCTCCCTAGAGCCCCAGCTGGCCTGGAACCCACTATGTAGACCAAGATGGCCTCAAACTCACAGAGATCCGACTGCCTCTGCTCCCAAGTGCTGGGATTAAAGGTGTGCGCCATTATGCCCAGCCTATATTTAGGTTTTATATAGCTATTATCTGTTTCTTAATTCTTGGTCACAAAATGCTTCAGTCAAAGCATCTTACCATAAGCTTCTTCAATTAAAGCACAGTAAGGATTAATGCCAGTGCCATTCCTTTTGGCTTCTTGTTCTCCAAGCCTCAGGATGTTTTCCAAGCCATTTAGGGCAACCTGTACAATCTTTGAGTCCATGACAGTAAGGAGATCACAGAGCGGTTTGATGCAGCCCAGTTCTACTAGGTACCTAAGCCAACAAAAGAGGACAAGTTAGCCATACGAAATATTTCATTATGAGAACATCTTCTGAAACAGTCATCTTTAAACTTGTAGAAATAGATACCCATAAACCACAGAACTTTTAAAATAACATTTATTTATTTTAGTCTGTGTGTGTGTATGTGTGTGTGTGTTAGGTCAGACAATAATCTGAGTGAGTCAGTTTTCTATTTCCATCATGTGGGTGCCCAGGAATCAAACTAACTTCATTAAGCTTCACAGCAAGTGCCTTTACTTGAGCCATTATGAGTCCCAACTACAGAAATGTATCATCATAAAAAGAACAAAAATGTTAACAGTTTTAGTTATTTAACAAAATCTCCCGTCTTTTTTCCCCTCAGTTTTTGTAATGAAAGAAAAAAAAAAAGGAATTCTTCCCAATTCTGACTATAAATGACTCATCAAAATAGTTTATTTCCCTTTTTCCAGTTTTTATGTTTGTGTATGTTGCATGACTGCATGCTTGGTATATGTAAGGGTAAACACTGAGGGAGCGTGCGCGCGTGCATGCATGTATGGGTACACATTGAGGGAGCGTGTGTGTGTGTGTGTGTGTGTCTGTGTGTGTGTAGGCCCAAGGTTAATGTTGGGAATCAACTTTGTTCTTCCCCTATTCACTGAGGCATGGTCTCCAAAATAGCTTAGTTTTGGTGAGTCCAAGATTACTGTATCATATTCATAGAAGACATTTATTTAATCCATATCAACCTGGTTTCTCAAGTTGTGTACAAAGAAAACAGATAATGATCTAGATGAATTCTGGAACTTAGTGGATTTTGGAACTCAGTACTAGTGTTAATTATTTTCCTCACTAATTTTTTAACTAAAATAAATAGATGCTCTCTAACAGGGAGAAAGAAAAGACAAAATCAGTAGATCCTTATAATAATAAAATGCATCATCATTGCTGATGACATGGAGATTAACAGAATAACTCGAAATCCTTTTTTTAAAGTACTTTATTATTTTTATTTTTATTTTATATGTATGCATGTATTGCCTGCATGTAGGTAAGTGCACCCATATCGTGCAATGCCCATGGAGGACAGAAGAAGCCGTGGGATCCCCTGGAACTGGAGTTTCGGACAGTTGTTAGCTGCCATGTGGGTGCTGGGACTCGAACCTGGGTCTTCTGCAAGAACAGCCAGCGTTCTTAACCGCTGAGCCATCTCTCCAGCCCCATCCTTGTTTTTTGTTTTTTTTTTTTTTTTCGTTCTGTTTTAAAAGAAACATCATAACTAATTACTAAAGGGAACCTATGTAATAGTCTTAAAAAATGTTCATCGAAAATCATACTTGAAGAGAAACAGTGGAAATAAGGAAGGTGGTACTGGAAAGGTTCTAACCACTCCTACTCTACTACATCGGAAATTCTAGAAATATTTTTTAAAAGGAACATAAAAGGAATACAGACTGGGATGGAAGAAACTCTTTGTTTTCTGATATTATCATTATCTATGCAGAAAATAAGTACAGAAAGGGTCTATGATACAAAGTTAATATACAAAATCTGATTGCTTTTCTGTATATAGCAATCAACAATTAGAATTTGAAAATAAAACATAGCACCATTTATGGTAGCATTAGGAAACAGTTTAGCCCAATGAAATATGTACAGGATCTATATGAAAGCTACAAAATTTAAGAAATCAGAAAGTCTCTAAATAAATGGAGGGGTTTCAATGTTCACAGACAGGAAGCATTAATACTGGTAAGCCAATGTGATCCTCCCAGTAAGATCTAAACATTAAATGGAGTAAGACCAATCAAGGTTTTAGTACATTTTATGGATACCATAAGAACTGACTCTAAAAGTCTACATGGAAAGCCCAAACTCCCAAAATAGTGAATATGCAATATTGAAAAACCAAGTAGAAAGATGTTACCTATTTTCAGGACTTACTATAAAGCTACACTCATTGAGACACCTTAACACGGTGAAAATAAAAAAATAATCAATGTAACAAAACAGCCTAGAAACCCACCAACTTAGTCACTGATCTTTGGCAAAAGAGCATAGATATTTAATAGAGAGATTATCTTTTCAGTAAGTGGTGCAGAAACAGCTGATTATCTATATGCAAAAATAATAAACCTACACAGACACAGACCTTGCCCATTCCCAAACTAACTCAAGTCAGTTTGAGTGTGGTGGCACAAGTCTATATTCAGCAACATTCAGGAGGCTAAAGCAAGAGGACTGTAAGCTTTAGGTTAGTCTGGACTTTAAAATAAGACCCCATCCCCCAAAATTGAACAAGAGAAACAAAAACCCAACACCAAACTGTAAAATGAAAAACCACAAAACTCCTGAGAAGAGGGGGAAAAAAACATCTAAATGATCTTGTTCTAAAGATGAGTTTTTAGATGCATCAAAAACACAATTAACAGGAACAAATAAACAAAAAAGGTTAATATAGACTGACTTTATTAAAATAGAAAATGAAGGGGGTGCCTGGAGATGGCTCAGTGATTAAGAGCATTTTCTATCTTCAAGAGGACCAGAGTTGGGTTCCTAGCACCAAAGTCAGATGGGTCACAACTGCCTATAATCCCAGTTCTAGGGGGTCTAATACTCTTCTGGTCTCTTAGGGGCACCTGCACACAGGCAACATATACAGGCACACACACACATAAATATAAAATAAAACACATCTTTTATTAAGAAACTGAAAATGAGAGAAGTGCTAAAAAATTAAATGTACATCTGAGTCTAATTACAACACTGAGAACAGCCTGCCAAAGGGCTAGAATTAAGCATTCTTATTCAAGATTATTTTCTTTTTACCTTACTGCCCAAGCAGTTAAGCTTTCATATTAGGTTATATATTGGCGGCGGGGTGTGTGTGTGTGTGTTATAAACCCTTTTCATTTTATTTGTAGCTACTACACAGCTGGAACTCACTTGATCTGCTCAGCTGACCCTCCTGAAGTTGCATTTGTGATGGCCCAGGCAGCTTCTTTCCTTGTCCGAAACTCAGCAGTTTGCAATATACTAATAAGAGCTGGGAAAATGTTGGCATCTATCACAGTCTGAAATTAAAGAAAATGTTAAGAGGTTAAGGAATTAGAAGATTTATAGAAATTTTCCTAATAGTAATTATAAGTTGACCTTCACAAATAACATTCAGATGTTTTTTCCTGTAATCATCTTTTTAAATTTTTTATTTATTGTGTGTATATATTTGTATGTATGTGAGTGCAGGTGCGTGAGCATCACGGTTTATGCATAGAGGTAAGAGAACAATTTTCAGGAGTCAGTTCTTGGATGCTTGTGGTGGTGCACATCTTTAATCCTCGCACTTGGGAAGCAGAGGCAGGTGGATCTCTGTGAGTTCAAAACCAGCCTTGTCTGTATAGGGAATTCCAGGTCAGCCAGAGCGACATAGTGAGACGTTGTCTCAAAAACAACCAAAGTCCATTCTCTCCTTCCTCCATGGGTTCTGAGAAACGAATTTGGTCTTCAGGCTTCTGCAGCAAACATTTTTTTCACCTGCTGAACCATTCTGCCAACCCCGGTATCATCTTAAGAGGCTTATACTTAGTACGATGGAGTTTGCAGTCTTAACAAGTCTCACCAAGGCCAAGGAGAAGGCTCAGTGGGTAAAAACACTTACTGCACAAGCCTGACAACGTGACTTCAACCCCAGAATCCAAGAAAAATGCCTGATGAGGGGTGAGCTCAAAACCATGGTGGAAAAGCCAGAAACGACCCAGAAAAGTTGCCCTCTGATCTCCACAAGTGCTGTGGCATGCACCTGAACGCACCTACAACCACACAAAATAATTCCTAAAAACCCATAAAATAAACAAAAAAAAGGGCTTTAAAAAAAAAAAAAAAGTCTCCTTTTCCCGCTTGAGTTTAAAACATCTCTAGGCCATCTTGCCTCTCAGAACCACTTCCCAAAGATTGTAAGACTTCTTCACTGGTCCCAGCAAAATGCCTCAGTGAATAAAAATGCTTGCCGCCAAACCTGATGGCTTCAGTTTGATCTCTGGAACACACAAAGCAGAAAGAACAGACTCCCTCAAGTTGTCCTCTGACCTCCACACACATTGTAGCATGCTCACATGCTTCTGCATGAAACACACACACACACACACACACACACACACACACACACACACACACACACACACACACACACACACAGAGTAAATGCAAAAAATTTTTGTGAAGAATCCTTATTAATTGGATGTAGTGCTTATATTCAACACCAATATTACAGATAGATATTACAATCACTTGTCTTCCTCAAATTACTTCATGTTTGATACCAGCGCAGAAACCTAATATGGGTTAGTATAATTTCCTATAGCAAGAAAATGAGAAATTCTGCAGAAGGGCATATCACAATTTAAAGAAAACAGGTCTCCAAAAGTTCATGAAAAATAGAAGCAATCGAATACATGGGTTCATGGAAAATAGTCTACTATGAAGTAAAGTCAATCTACTCAATATAGAATCAAGCAAAATATGCTGAAAATACAAGTCTCTCTTTCTTAGATCTTTGGTAAACCACCAAATTTTTAAAGCAAAAAGAAAATGCATGTCTAGAGTAAAAGTAGACTTGACATTAGTCAAGAGAAAGAAAGCAGCAGACTATGAAATAATGACATTAGAAGTTAACGATTTTAGAAGTGATGGTTTAACTAAGGCAGGTACTACTGCATTACCTGGATCTGTGCCCTATTTCCAGCTGTGATATTAGATATTGTCCAACATGCTTCCTTTTTGATGGATTCCTTTGGGCTACTCAGCAAATGCAATAAACTCTGAAGAGCTGAGCAATTCAAAATGACCTAAAAGAAAAGGTTTTTACGTTTTATTTACTGCATTGTTTCAACTATCACTTTGGTTTTAGATTTTTGTTTACTTTTATTGGCTGAGACAGGGTCTTATGCAGCCCAGATTGGTCTCTACCTCACAGAGAGCCTCCTGTTGCTGCCTGCTTTTTTTTTTTTTTTTTGAGACAGGGTCTTGTATAGCCCAGGTTAGTCTTAAATTCAAGACATAGCTAAAGATGACCTTGAAGTCTAGGATCCTCCTGTACCCACTTCCCAGATGATAAGTAAATCTCTCAGAATTTATTTTAGGACAAATACACAAAACAAAAATCTCTTGAAGTTTCAAAAGTAACTGTACGTATGTTTTTTAAAAAAAGCATTTTTCTAGTTGTATTTATTCATGGGGGGGTTGTATGTGTATGGACATGTACACGCCACAGCATATGTGGAGGTCAGAGGATAATTTACAGGAGTCAGTTCTCTCAACCATGTGGGTCCTTGGGATCAAACTCAAGTTGCCAGGCTTGGTGGCAAGCACCCTCGCCAACTGAGCCACCTTGCCAGTCCAATAAAAGAAATATTTAGTATGAATTACTTTCTGAAATTATCAAACCAGCTTCATTGTATATATTGACAAAACACTAAAACCACTAATGAAATGAGTGTGGTGGTATACATCTATAATCTAAGCTCTTGTGAGGCATAGACAGCAAGCTCTTGAATCTGAGGCTAGCCTGATCATTAAAGTCTCAAAAAAACAAAGCACAACTCAACATCTACCATAATGTTATTATCAGCAGCCACGAAAGGATTTCTCATTCATCTTCCTGCCTCTACAGCTAAGTCTTCTGGGTAGATAAATATGTCCAGTGATCAGAAAATAAGAAGCAAGAGTCAGATTTTTAAATCATCTAACAGCTCTCCACCTTATAATCAATAAACCTGTGCACTTTACGGGATACAAAGATTACAAAGAAGCACCCAACTACCAAACAGATTACAAGGGCAAAGGAAGTAAGATAAATATAATTGGTTAGTGCTATTTAAAAAAAAAAATCACCTAACAAGATTTTTGGGTTCAAACAAGGTTTCCCAAAGAAAAATGTCAATCTGAAAGCACGAAGCCTGAGACAACATTACCAACGGAGTATAGGTATGTGGGAGGTGGTGGCTAGAGCAGGGAGGGGGCAAGGGAAGAAAGTATGTGCTAAAGTGGCCAGACCAAATTCAATTAACAAACATGGCAAAAGCAAAGAGCCCTGGTGGGAGGGGACACAGAAAACGTTATGTGGTGCCATGGTGAACTTAACACCAGGCAAGTGATTTACCACTGAGCTATATCCCCAGCCTTAAAAAGCTGGGTCCACCACCCTAAGTAAATAACATTAATATGGTTCAAAACTCCAAAATGTGAGCTGTCAAGATGCATCAGTGGGTAAAGGCACTTGCCCACAATCCATGTAAAAGTGGAAAGATAGCACCAACTCCACAAGGTTGTCTTCTGACCTCAACACAGGAGCCATGGCACACATGTGCCCCATACACAATTAAAAAAAATTCAGGATGTATAAAGACTGCAGCATTAAAGAGACTCCTTTCCTTTCCTGTATTCCAACTACCAAGCTCTCCTTAGAGATAAGTCATGTATTAAATTTCCTACGTGGGCTGGAGAGATGGTTCAGCCATCAAGAGCATTGACTGCTCTTGCAGAGGACCTGGGTTTGAGTCCCAGCACCCACACGATGGCTGTCTGTAACTCCAGTTCCAGATCTGATGCCCTCTTCTGGACCTCTGTGGGCACTGCATTGACACAGGTACACCTACTTACATGTAAGCAATACGCTCATACACATAAAATAAAAACAAAAAATAAAATATTAAAAAAATGTCCTGTGTCGTCCCATAGAAATTTTATAAAACACAATCAAATATATATTTGCTTTTTCTCTTGTGTAAAATGTCAAAACTAAGCAACGCTAAGGATAGTAGAGATCAAAGAACAAGACTCAGTGATCTATGAGGGAAGAAACAAGCTGATATCCATGTCCATGATTGTGACATGAGCAACCAGTAAAGCCAAACACCAAGACACGGAACTGAAACAGGTTAGATATGTAAACAGAAACTAGTCCCTTGTGAACACAACAATCTGGAATTGAATACATTATAAGCTTAAGACATCTGAAAAAACATCCAATTTCCTTCACTTCAGGGATGAGAAAAGCACAAATGATGAATACCTTGCTAAGAGTGGAAGCTGGTTAAACAAAGGTAAGGCTAATGCCTAGCTCTCAACTCTTACAATCCATGTACATAAAGATGACAGATGAATTTATTTTAAAAAAGATCTATGAATGAGGCTGAAGGACTGCCCCGTAGAGAATGGCCCCCTCGCCAAAAAAAAAAGACAGCAGAAAACAGAGCTCCCTGAGGTCAATGAGGTGAAGAACCCAAGGATTCCATTATCTTGGAAGCCTAGGAAGATGAAGACACCATCATCAACACATTCCAGACAGTGGGAAGAAAAATGGCAAAACAAGTCACTACAAATGATGTGTCCTGTTATAAAAGTTGAATAGACACTGCAAAGTATGAGGGGAAAATCTTCCTCAGACTTACCATATGCAAAAGGAAAAACCTATCAGAAAGATGTTACTAGAACATTGTGATGTTCCTAACACTATGAACAACAGCAGGGAGAAACAATCTGTTTTACTTAAGGAAAATTTATTTCATAAGGGAGCCTAGAATTGCTATGTCAAACAGGAAACAAAGAGATACTGGAGGTGCTGAAAAACACCGGCAAACAAAAATGAGCTATTCTTAATAACACAAAATTCAATGTAACAGAAGTAAGCTCATGGAGTTCAAGGTACTGACTTTAGAGAAGAGTTAATTTATTCATACCTGTGTCTGAATATCATCCCCTGTGACAATGTTTCCTACAGCCCGCAAAGCAGGAGAAACCACTTTATAATCATTATGCCTACAAACATAAAAAAGAAATGTTATAGCCAACATCTATCCATTGTATTTTTTCTTAAGGGTAGAAATAAAATAAGATGTGGTAAGACTTTAGAGCAGAAAGGCACTTATGATTATAGCTATTAAAGGGGACTCATCACAATGACAGAATGTTTCATGTTCCCTAGAAAAAAAACCAGCCTGGTGTGGTAGAATAATAGCACAGGAGACAGAAGTAGGTGGATCTCTGTGAGATCAAGTCCAGACTGGTTTACATAGCGAGTTGAAGGCCAGCTGGGAGACCCTATCTCAAAAAGGCATAAAAGAAAGAAAAAAAAAAGAGCCTTCCACAATGCCTGCTTTGTGTATCTGAAGATACATATTAAGTACAGAAGGTAAATAAATCAATACCGCCTTAACTTCCCCTAAAGATTCTATTCTCTCTCTCCTTCGATGAGACTGATCATTCTTCTTAAAAGTATACTTCCTTCACTTTTACTTTAAGATTTGATGACTAAAGTGAAACAACTGAAAAATATAGTCGTTATTAACTAAAGGATACAGGAGATTATTTCCAAAATTTTGAATTCTGTGGACTTCAGCAGCACCATACTGTTGTTGTCAACTCATAATAGCACCACATTACTAGCCCACAACCAGTCTGTGACAAGCTATAATCCCAGCTTTGTGTTTTGTGTATTATATTTATCAATTTCACATGCAATATTTGGGGCAAGATCCCCCAGATCTATTTTGTACATGAACTAAATTTCATGTTGCTTGAAACTATACCGTTTCTCTATAATACTGGTAACTGTATATTTTCTTCTAATACTTCTAAGTATTATCTGAAAATTTGATTAATATAGTCTCTATGCCATGAATACATCTTCCACTCTATCACTAAACGCATTACAAAAACAAGATTCAAAGTTTGAATACTGGTCTAAGTTGAGGTCCAAATGAAAAAAATAAATGACTATTTTTCATAGCAGTATCACTCTGATTTCCAGTGGCTGATGATAAAGTTATCCAGTATGGGCTGAAATAATTACACAGCCAACATTTTCCAAATAATTGTGCTGAAGGACTGATAATAGCAGAGAAATAATATTTGTCATTAAACCTCAAAGACAAGACTAAAATGACATCAATATAAACAAGACAATAAGTCAAGCCACAATAAATCATTAAAATGTGTAATTAACTAACACTAAAATACTAGCAACATGGAAAATATAGCAGAGTATCCTTGTTAGCTTCAGCTGTCAACTTGACATAGCCTAGAGTCAATCTGAGGGAGTCTCAACTGAGGGATTTTCCAGATCAGACTGGCCTGTGGCCATGTCTGTGGAGAGACTGCCTTGATTGATGACTGATTTGAGAGGGCACAGCTCACTGTAGATGGCAACATCCCTAGGCAGGTAGGTCTAGGCAGTATAAGAAAGCTAGCTGGGGGACTGGAGAGATGGCTCAATGGTTAAGAGCACTGGTTGCTCATGTAGAAGACCCAGGTTCAGGTCTCAGCACATACATGGCAGCTAACAACCATTCATAACTCTGGTTCCAGGGATCTAATACCCTCTTCTGGCCTCCACAGGCATTGTATGCACATGGTGCACTTACATACCTATAGGCAAAACTCTTATACATATAAAGATAAAGATAAGAAAACAGAAAAGCTGAGCATGAGCCAGGGAGTAAGTCCATCTAGGTTTCCTGCCCTGACTTCCCTCATTGAAGGACTGTAAAGTGTAAACCAAATAAACCCTTTCCTCCCCTAAGTTGCTTTTGGTCAGAGCGGTATAACACAGAAAAAGGAAGGAAATTAGACACAGGAGGACATCAAAAATACTTTCTTAAAGATTATCTTACATCAGAAGCTCCACAAGTCTCCTACATACTCCTGCATCGATGACTGCTTGAATTTTATCATTGGGTCCATCTGATAGATATGAGAGGGCCCAGCAGGCATCAGCCAGTACATCAGTGTCGCTGACAAACAGCAACCAGGAAAGGACATTCAGACAAGGGGAAACCTATAAAAGGAAGACAATTATAAACTCAATAGAAAAAAAAAATTTATAAGTGAGATACTCAATAAGCCTATCAGACAGATACTTGGGAGAGTTCTATGGTGATTTACACTTTAGTTACGGACTACAAGTGTTTCAGGGCATTTCTATCTTTGGGACTGTGCTCACTGGTCATTTAGCTTACTCAGCTGAGATAAGTCAGAACCCAGGGAAAATTATTTCAGTAAGTTTTATATATGCCAATCAATCCCTTGAGTTAGAATTTTTGTCACAGCACACTATAGATCAAAGAGATAAAGGAACTTTCACAATAATCAAAACTGGGAAATTTTTAGATCAGTTATCAATAAAAAATGTGAAGGTTCTAAGAGCAATATGGAGCTTTTTACTGACAGTGAGAAATGATCCTAAATTAAAACAAAAACAATCAAAAGACTTTCCTCTACAAATCAACACATTTTCTAACACTGTATTTTATCTAAACTTTCTGTTACATTAACATTGGTTACTGTATTCTTTCAAGAGCATCTTTTCCCCCTGCCAATTTCCCAAGAGCACAGTGCTTACCTTTGCAAATTCTGGAGGTGGACTCTTCCCTCTACAGAGATTAGATAACGCCCACACTGCATTCCGGGTCATGGTCAAGCGGTTTTGCTTTGAAAATAACCTACAAATATAATGGTCCCATGGTAAATAAGATATTAATTCTCTATAGGAGATAATTGGTGCTACTGATAAGGGTTGTCTTCAAGTAACTTTTCCCTACAACAATAAAGCTTCAGTAATTCTATTATTCATTCTTTCAGAACAAACTTCATTTATTCTAACAACTAATTCAGAATTTCAGTACAACAGATCACCCTAACAAGTTAACAAGATACCTGGAATGAAAATATGATTTGGAAATTCACAATGACATCCACAGATGTAATACTTCCCACATTTTTATTAGTCAAAAAAGAAAGAAACTTACTGTAAAAGAGGGGGAAGGATATTGCAGTCTAAGACATAGTCCCTGCACACAGTACTATCTCCAGCAATGTTGCCAAGAGCCCAGACTGCCTGTGAAAGAATTATTTATTAATGACAGTCCAGTATTTTCAAGCCCTCATAATTCTTTCATAAAAGATACCAATATATTACTGTAACACAATAAAAACCATGTAGTAGGTAACATATTACATAAGGACTAACTATATATATTATATAAGGACTATTAACTTTCTTAAAATCACTCTCTAGGAAGAAAAGAAAATTATATATGACTGTATATAATAAGCAAAAGGAAATGTGAATAAATTAAAGCTTAGTAAAGATAGGAATCATTCTTACTTTGTTTGGGAGTGATGGGATTTGAACTTAGGACTTAACATAAGCTAGGCAAGTACTTTATCACTGAGCAATATTCCCAGACTGGAACCAAATTTTTCTTAAAAATATTTTATTATTTTATGTGTATGAGTGTATTGCCTGCATGTATGTGAGTGCACCCGTGTCATGCAATGCAGCAGAGGTCAGAAGAGGGCTTCGGATTCCCCTGGAACTGGAGTTAAGGACAGTTCATAGCCACCATATGGGTGCTGGGAATCAAACCAATTTTAAATAAAATTAAACTTTTGATGGTGGTAAACCTAATTTCATGATAATGGTTTCACAGGTATATACACATCCTGTTATTGTGCAGTTTTAAATATGTACGGTTTATTATATTTCAATATACAATGAAACTACAAAAGAAAATAATATTCATTTAGCAGTGATTTGTCCTTAAAAATGTATTAAGGCTGTCAGTTTTGTCTTTTTCTGAAAAAGTGGTGAGGACTATAATACTAAAACTAGAGTCTCTTAAGAAAAGGCCCTTTTAGTGGAACTATGAGCTAAAAAGGTGTATGAATTCCAGAGCTGAAAGGGAAAAAAACGGATTTATGTGGCTAGAAAGAATTATGCCTAGAGTCACTAACATCTTTTTACTTTTGTTAAATTTATACTTCTAAAACACCACCCAAGACAAGCTATGAATTATCAGTTATCGTGGGCAAGTAGTCAAACTCAAGCTCTAAATAAGACTGAAGTGAACATTTTTCTTTTATCTGCTTCTGTTTATTTGTTGCATATTTTACCTGTTCCTGGACATCTTCAAACTCTGAGCTGAGCAATTCTATGAAGATGGGCACTGCTCCTGCCTGAATCACAATCTGGGTCTGAAGAGAATTTCCTGAAGCAATATTTGTCAGTACCCAAGCTGATTCAAACTATAAAGATAAAAATAAGTTTTATTATCTTATTAGAATTTAGAAGGCTGTTTACTTATAGCAATGATATTTTCTGTACGGACAGGCTGAGATTATTATCTGCACATCATCTATCCACCGAATACCATATTGATTTTAAAAGAATTTCCAGAAGAGCTGCCTCAATCTAGAGGAATATTAAAGGTGCCTAAAATTTTAAACTAAAGTATTGTTACCATGAAACTACAGAAAAAAAAAAGTGTTCCATAAGCTGACATGGAATGACCTCCAAAAACGTAAATGAGAGAAACAAAATGAAACAAGTGACTTTAAACTTGTAACATATCGTATTAGGTACAGAGTTAAAAATGTGTGTGTATACAGATATCTCTGGGCAGAGTCACAAGAAACCATCAATACTTACTGCCTACATGGAAAGGCCATGATGACTGGGAAATAACATGAAAAACTGTCCCGAACAACCCACGTTCCTTTGTTTTGTCCTATGTCTATGATCTAATAAAAATCAATTTTAAGGAACAGGCAAAGTGGAGAGTGTCAGTGTAAAATGTACAGAACACCACAATAACAAGGACAAAAAGAGGCTGTCTAAGTGTGAAGCAGATCAAAAGAAAAGCAAAGTAATTTATAAAAATGTCTGACTCAGATCATCTAACCAATGGGAAAGCTTCAAACTAAGATCCAAATATTCCTTTCTTTATGGGGTGAGGAAAAAGTTAAACTGAATAAAGACTGGTCTACAGCACTAGTAAATAGAAAATATGACAAAAGCTGTGGCCAACAAAAATAGAACATATTACCTATTTTATACATCCCTAATTGTCTCTTTAGCTTAATATTAAGAAATCCAAGAATGAAAGCTTATGTCCCTCTTTAGTTGAGACTTTACTAAATTTCAAGTTAGTTCCTTCTGTCATTCTTTTCTAGTCACCCTTTAATGAAGCAACCATTCAGTGCTAAAACTTTGAATGAGAGCTCAATTACATGACACCAAAAATATACTTGAGTTTGCTTCTAAGCTTTTAGATCGATTAAAAAGTAGCTGTCAGCTGGGCAGAGGCAGGCAGATCTCTGTGAATTCATGGTCAGCCTGATCTACATAGGGAGTTCCAGGCCAGCTGGGGCTACAGAGAGACCCAGTCTCAAAAAGATCCCCCACCCCACCCCAAAAGGTAACTGTCGCAGGGAAAATAAAGTCATCAATCACTGGAACATGGAAGAAACAGACTGATGGTTGGATTATCAAATTCCAGAGCTGTATGAACCACAGCAAATTCACAGCAGAAGATACTAAAAGGTCATATTGAAAAAAACCTATAAAGGTGACAATGTTAGGTATATAAGGCATCCTGCCACCCTATCTATGTTACAAGACTGCAGAGTTCCACATTAGGAGTACCCCAGTTAAAGAAAACCTGTACTGAGCAAGGCATGGTAGCATATATCTTTTAATCCTAGCACTTGGGAGACAGAGGCAGGAGGATCTCTGTGAGATCAGTTGAGGCCAGCCTGGTCTACACAGTGAGTTCTAGGTCAGGTGTGGCTACAGAGAAACCCTGTCTCAAACAACAACAAAAAGAGAACCTGCACTGTATTTAATAAATTTTTGTTGTAACAAAGATCCAGGGACTTAAAAAAAAAAAAAAAATTAAGCCCCAAATCATGCTCAAACTCTTCAGTCTCTCTGAAACATGCCCAGTACAGCAGTGTAGGAATATTTCAATTAGGGACTAGAGAGACGGCTCAGCAGTTAAGAGCACTGGTTGTTCTTGCAGAAGACCCAGGTTCGAATCCCAGCACCCACATGGCAGCTAACAACTAACCATAACTCCAGTCCCAGGGGATCCGACAGCCTCTTCTAACCTCCACGGGCATTGTACAACGTGGATGCACTTACCTACATGCAAGCAATACACGCATATATGTAAAATAAAAATAAGTAAAATTTTAAAAAGACAATTTCAATTATTTTTAGTGGTAGTATCTAGCGAAAGGAATTTTAAACTGTGCAAGATTATTTATGCTAAAGAGCGGAGTTGCCTAAAATGCAGTTTCTTTAGTTCACTATTAAAATTAATTATTTAAAACGCAGTCAAATGATGTAGGACAGCAGACTGCCCTAACCAAAAGGCAGGCTCAAAGTTCAAAACAGTTACCAAAGATAGTGGAGATTAAGTCAAAAGGAATAAAATCTATGAAGAAAAGCAGCCTAGAAAGAGTGACAGGATTACAGTGAGACTGTGGAGTAAAAATTATAGTAATAACCTGAATAGATATGAGGCATATAAAGAATTATAACTGGGAAAAATGAATTAGAATACTAGCTGGTGCCAAGGTTCATACTGCTGAGTTTAGTACCAAAGGTTTCAGAGAAAATGAGACAGGATTCTAGAACCTACTTAAGTGAATAAATTAGGAAAAGAGAAGAGCGATGATGAATAGGAAAATAAGTAACAGCTGAACATGGATGGTAAAAATTAGAAATATCCCTTCACAAAAAGGTAATGTGCCAGAGCCATGCTTATTTTAAGTAAATAATCATGATGCTAATCTCTGAATGCAGAGATGATTCAAGAATAGAAATTAAAAAGCAGTTTTAGTATGTAAGAACAGAAGCAGATAAATATAACCAGAGAGCCACTGAAAGCATCCATGAATCAATAAGGCATTTACACACACACGCGCGCACACACACACACACACACACACCCCAATTACATGTTTTGGCCTTATGAACATTCATTAATACTCCATTTGTGAGGTATATATATATATATATATATGCGCGTTTAGGAGAAAAAGAAGACAGAATTCCCTTCTGAAGTATAAGCTTGTTGGAAGCAGTGGCTACCAAATGTGTTTAATATGCAAATATTAGTTTTAAAAATTGGATTTAAACTACCTAGATGCCCTTTCCTCATGGTCTACGCCGTAAATTATTCCACTAAGATTTACGGTCTTGTTTTTAATATTTCAGTCCTGGGTTGCAAGATTAGATTTTTTGGGGGGGGGGTCTTTTTTGAGACAGGGTCTCCCTGTAGCCCCAGCTGGCCTGGAACTCACTATCGACCAGGCTGGCCTTGAACTCACAGAGATCCACCTGCCTCTGCCTCCCACGTGCTGGGATTAAAGGCATGTACCACCATGCTCGGCTGCTGCTAGATTAGAATTTAATCAGAAAAAGATTTCAAAATGGAAGACCCAAACTGGTGGTGAATACAAATACATACAGAAAAGACAGAAACAGTTACAACATTAACAATTTAATCATGTAACTCAGAGGAAACAACCTAAAAGGGGGGGAGGAGAACATTTAAGAAATGTTATTACCAAAGGTAACAAATAGTGGATAAAATAACTACAACCTTCACTTCCTCTGTGTTATTTCATGACTGTTTCTTAATAATCCAAGAACTGAATCAGAGGAACAACCTAGCATGTAGCTATAACTGCTTCTAAATTATTATTCCGCTATTGTTCTTCATAGAACTTGCTAAAATAAGGTTACAACTGAAATCTGTGTTCTTAAGATTAGATGTTTTCTCTCTCTCCTCTTTCTGTGTCTCTACCTTCTGGTGCTCAGTTCCTTTAATAAGGGAAATGAGAATCCAAAGCTGAAGTACTTCTGACCTCCTATCAAGTTTCCCACTCCAGGTTGAGGTACGCCTGGTTCCCTTTCTCCATTTGGATCAGGACTCTGTTGCTGGCCACTTTGCCGGTTCCACTCTGGTTCCTAGCAAATGCCAGGCTCACCTGGAGAGCAAGTGAAAAGAAAGGCTCACATCAGAAAAATAAACCCAGATTATCAAACTCTGCAGAGAACAGTGCCTGAGTTATCTGAGCAACCCTCTAGGAAAAGCAGAGAGATCAATGGAGATGGGAAAAGGAACAGGAGGATGAAGGCTTACTGCAGTTTATTACACTAAGCTTTTAGAGGGGTCAAGAAAGGCATGAAAGAGAAAAACTAAGGCAACTTAATTCAAATTTATAATTTGGGAGGAGTACCTCTTTCTAGTGTTTAGAAACAGGAAGCTATTTGCTATTTCTAGGTATTTTTTATAATCGTTTATTAAAGGTTTGGCAATGCAGTACACCATAGCACTACAGAAGACAGTATAAATATGCAGGGCCTGAACTCAAAGTGGGCCCACAAAACACATCGTAAAGTAGAACAGTCCTATGCCCAAAGGCTCAAGCATGTCGCTAAGCTGGAGAAATGCTCTTAAGCTAAGGCACTGCATGCTTCCAAAATCCTGGATTCCACCCACATTCACCTCCAGTTTGATGGCAAGTAAGTATCTGGGTACTGATGCCCCAAACAAGGAGGCGTTTTTAACTCCCTGATTTGAGGTACTTCACTGGTGTAAGAAGTCAAAATGGTAGTAAAGACACTTTTCACTAGAACTCAGTTCTTTATGGAATGAAGAAATTAATCCTCTCTGGGATTTATTACTGAACTGAGCCATCAAATCTCCTTAGTACCATGTAGTATTCTGTGACTTTCTGCAAGAAAAATGGCAAAAGCCTTATTCCAAAGACATAAATTGATCTCTAGTAAACAAGCAGGTGTATATGGGCTACCTTACATCTTAGTACTTTCTAAAACCACAAAGGAATGCCCTCCAAGCTTTCCAGAGCACATCTAATCATCTGAAAACATGGCAGAACAAAATGTCTCCTGGCTGTAAGTCTCCCTGGGTGTATATATTCTCACCACTTTGGAGATGATCAAGGTTACCCATTACTCATAATTAACAGAGGCTGCCATGCTGTGCTTAATGTACAGAAGGAAAAGCTGGAGACAACTCAATAAACAGATTGATTATTTCTCAGTCTTAGACTAGTTAAGGGGAAAATCATGAGGTGTTCACTTCTAGAGTAATCATTTTTGTCTTTCAGCCTGATTACTAGTTTGTACTAGTAAGACTGGAATCTAGAAATTTATATAGCCAATCAGATGAATTATCAGATGGCTTTCCCCTTCAAGTGTATTAAGTTCTACTACTAGAGTACTGAATCACAAAACAGTGTAGAATCTAAATACATACTTTAGCCATGAGAGGGCAATGAACACACCATACTCCTTTTAGAGCAGGAGAATGTAGGAAAGGGAGATTTCATTTTTACAACTTTTTCCATTTTAAGTCTAGAAGCTTCTACCTTCTTTCTTTAATGAATAAGGAAGTGGATCTCTAAAATCACCTAATAAAACCTGCTAGAATCCATATATACAATCAGTACCTCTACACTCATTCCCAGAGACTGGAAAGCAACAGGTTTTTCATCATGAACAAAATGATCATTTTTCCCTACCTCCCTTTTCCTACAAAGCATTTCAAATGATAAACTGCAATAAGTCTCCTCTCTTGGTCCCTCTGGTTTTCTTGGCAGGTTGCTTAGGGGCTCAGGCTCTGTTCTCTGCAGTGTTGGTTGTCTGGATTTCCTTTTTTCTGAGAAAAAAAATCTGTTCCCTTGCTCTCAGCATGCATGGTTTTTGAGGTGTCTGGTGATTCTGGCCTTAGATGGGACCAGAATTACAGTCCAGGAGGCAGCTAGCAAAACAGAATCTCAATTCAAATAAAAACAGGGATTGGTTAAATGTCAAACTGGAGAAGAAAAATTGATGGGACAGTGAAGTACTCTACCTTTTCTGGAATTCTTCCTTTTCCTCTGGAAGAAATTCATCACCGCAATAAAGATGTAAAAGAAAGAGAAAGATGGAATAGGAGGAGAGAAAATACCAAGACAAAGCATTAAAATTTACAAATCATTTATAATGGTCTGACCCTTGTCTAGGACAGGGACTGCCATTTTAAAAAATGTTCCAGTCAAGAGCAGAGAGGGTAGGAGTAACCTTAACTGACTATTGGTAACTATTTTTTTTTTTTTGAAAACTTAATCTCATCTTGTGATCTACTTGCAACCTAACCAAACTTTACAGTAGCAAGGTACCTCTAAAAAGTTGGAGCCCATCAGATTACATATATTTTGGTATTTGTTAGTAATTCAGATATTAAAGCGATCTGCTACATCAAAGAAGTATATTACTTAAACAATCACAAAAGTAGAAACCCAAATTCATTCAGAAAAATAATCATATTTTTAAAATTCTAGGTAACTCAAAGAATGTGAGTTACAAGTTGCTTGTAAACTTACTCTGAGAATCACTATATAGTAAAATTGTAAAAGATCAAACTGAAAGCAGAAATTTTTCATGACAAAGCTATCCTTGTCAGCTCTTTGGTGGTAGAAGAATTAGTAAGGACCAGGTTTGGGGATGACTGAGTTTCTGGGCAGGTTCATGTTACATATATATACCATCCTAAGAAAGCAAACAAGTATAATCTACAACCCTGTCTCTCAAAAAAAAAACAAAAAACCTTTACATAGCCGACATAGACTCCTGGTTACACTGACTTCAAATTTAAACCATGGCTAAAGACAGAAATTCTGGACAGTATAATCGGACAGCATAACATGTAACAAAACTATACAAGCAGTTTACAAGGTAGCTGCCAGGAAAACCATTATAAACAATCTTCCATTTACATTAAATAAAAACTCATAAAGTTTTCAAGAACTAAATTATGAAGCAAGAAATGAAAATGTTCGCACCTGCAGTGTACAATTCTCTTTTCGCTTGAGGAACTCCACAAACCTGGCCACTACTCCTGGTGTGCTGATTACTTCATCAATAGGAGGATTAGGTTCTGTTTCCCCATAAAATAAAATAAGACATTTCAATATAAGGACTTTATAAATCAAGATTATTCACAATACCTCTCTCTCTTCATTTACCAGCTTTCATATTAGAAATCTATCCCACAAAACACTTAATATTTAGTCTGATCACTTTGAGAGTAGCTTGGCTTGAAAGATTTCACAAAGAGACGATAAGCTTTAATATGAAAATGAAGAGGGCAGAATTCCTTATTTCTGCTATGCAGATGAAATCTCATGTGTGTATATATGCAGTGTCAGACCTTGTATGCTAATCAAGTAATTGTACCACTGAGCAACACCATCAGGCCCCAAGAAATCTTCAAACTAATGCTTTTACTATTTTAGGAAACTCAAAGACAACTACCATGAGCGTTGTGGCAAGACTTTCCTCTAGTCCTTTTTCAGTACACGAGGTTTCAATCTTGTGTGTTGTTTATACCTGCCTAGGGAAACTAGATTACAGGACTTTCAATGCACTTACAGAATTTCCCACCAGTCGTAACAAGAAAGTGCCAGCAAGAATTCACTAAACATGTATTTTGCTCGCAAATTAACCTTACTTTCATTTACGATAATATGGGTAAGCTGTCATTCAATAAATACTTATTGAGTCAACAGGAAATATCAAACAATCAGACTAATAATTTCAGCAGAGATTTGTCCTTTCCTATGTACATAGTAACACCAAAAAATACAGTTAGAAAACCTGGGGAGAATCTTAGTATTACAGTAAGAGGTATGAAAGTGAGGGGCTGGAAAAATGGTGCAGAGGTTAAGAGCACTTGCTGCTCTTTCAAGGACCCAGGTTCAGTTTACAGGACCCACCTGGTGGCTAACAGCCAGCCATCCACAACTCCAGTTCTAGAGCATCTGATGCCCTCTTCTGGTCTCTGCAGGCACTGCATGCATGAGTGTACTTACATAAATGCAGGCAGCAAAACACTGACACACATAAAATAAAAATAAATTTAAAATATACTAAAGAGATTAACATAGGAATGGTGGTATATACCTATAACACTAGCACTTGAAAGATAGAGGAAGATCAAGAGTTCAGGTTATCCTCATCTACACAGCAAATTGTAGGCCAGCCTGTGCTAGATCAGACCTATTTTTTAAAATATTTTACTTATTATTTTTATTTTATGTGTTATGAGTGTTATGACTGCATAAGTAAGTGCACCCATGTGGTACAACAGCCACAGAGGACAGAAGAGGCTGTCGGATTCCCTGGAACTGGAGTTACAGACAGTTGTTAGCTGCCATGCGGGTGGCTGGGATTCGGACCTGGGTCTTCTGCAATAACAGTGTTCTTAACCCCTGAGCCATCTCTCCAGCCCTATTTTTAAAAAAGGAAAAGAAAAGGTGGGGCTGGCTCAGTTGTTAAGAGGAATGCTGCTCTTGCAGAGAACCCAGGTTCAATTCTTAGCGCTCACATGGTTGTCTTACAACTATCTGCAACTTCAGTTCTAGGGGATCCAATGCTCTTCTAGCCTCTGTGGACATTGCACACACACACAGAGCACCTAAATACATGCAGGCAAAACACTCATATAGAGTTTTTCATCATTGTTTTCATTCATTCATTCATTCATTCATTTATCTTTTTTGAGACAGGGTCATTTATTTATTTATTATATTTATTTATTTACTTATTTATTTATCTTTTTGAGACAGGGTCTCCTTGTAGCCCCAGCTGTCCTGGAACTATGTAGACCAGGCTGGCCTTGAACTCACAAAGATCCACCTGCTTCTGCCTCCCAAGTGCTGGGATTAAAGGCGTGCACACCACGTCCGGTGCTGTTTTCCTTTATTTTTATTTTATGTGTGTATTTTGCCTATATGTAAGTGCACTTGTGTAGAGCAATGCCTGCAGAGGCCAGGAGAGCGCATCGGATCCCCCTAGAACTGGAGTTATGGAAGGTTATTAGCTGCCATGTGGGTGCTGGGATTCGAACCCTGGTCTGCAAAAACAGCCAGTGCTCTAGAGCGCTGAGCTTTCTCTCCAGCCCATACACAATTTTTTTTTTTTCTGTTGTTTTTCACAGGTGATTAATAGCACTCGGAGGCAGAGGCAGGCAAACCTCTGAGAGTTCGAGGCCAGCCTGGTCTCCATAGCAAATCTAGGTCACCTGTGACTATAGGGAGACCTGTCTCAAAAAGACCAAAAGAAAAGTTTAACTGGTTTAATGTTGATTCGTACAAAAGAAAGGATTCTAATTATGTCATTTGCCTGGCTCAACATTCTTTATCAATCATTCAAACGTAACAAACTTGATAATAATAAAGACATACTAGTTAATATTCTGATTTACAGAAATATTATATAAAAATAATATATGAAAACTGACAAGTCTTAAGAACAAAGCAAAATTCAGCATTTTTTTTTTCTATTGTTGTTTGGCATTGATAGGAATAAACCCCAGGCCTTGTGCATGATAGGTAAGCAGTCTACCAATAAGCCACATTCTACCCCACAGCATGTGACTGTTTTTATGTTTTATGATGTGGTCTCACTGTGTTGCTTAGGTGGCCTAATCTCCCAGACTTCTGCCTCAACCTCCTGATGTGGCAGGCACTTTCACACCCAGCCCAGCAACTATATGTAACTATACACTGCCCTTTAATTTTTTTACACTTACTTGTGTATGTGTGTGTATGACTGTGTGTGGATCCATGGGCCACAGCAAGCATATGGATGTCAGAGGATAATGGACATTGGCTCTGAAGTTCCTTTACATGGATTATAGAGATCAAACTCAGGTCATGAGCCTTGGAGGCAAATGCCTTTACCTGCTGAGCCATCTGGACAGCCCAGTCACTATATTTTTACAAAGGGAATTTTGAAAAATCCACATGAGTTCACTGTTCTGGTTAGATTTAACTGTCAACATAATATAAAATTATTTGAGTAGAGAATCTCAACTGAAGAAATGTCTACATCAGATTGGCCTGAGAGCATTATCTGTGGGTGGCACCATTCTCTAGGCAGGTGGTCCTGAGCTGTGTAAGAAAGCTAGCTAGCCAGGGTGGTGCCCGCCCTTAATCCCAGCACTTTGGAGACAGAGACGGGTGGAACTCTGTGAGTTCAAGGCCAGGCTAGTCTATATAGTGAGTTCCAGGACAGCTGGGGCTACAGGGAGACCCTGTCTCAAAAAGACCAAAAAAAAGTTAGCTAGCTGAAGAAAGGTTGACCAGGCTTCAGTGGATGGACTCACACTGAAGGACATTTAAGTACAAAAACTTGACTAGATTGGCTTTAACATATATGACAGAATGCATGAAATCTGGTGGCAGGAGGAGGGAAGATATGGGGGGAAGAGATAGGGGATGAGGTCTAAATATGACCAAAACATATTGTATGAAATGCACAAAAATGCAATTAAAAAAAAAAGAAAAAAAGCTAGCTGAGCATAAACCTGCTTGCTAGCCATGGTTCTTGTTGCACTTCTTTGGCCATGAAGTGAGTCCTTTGGTCAGAGGTAATTGTGTAGAATAAAAGCAGGCCTATCTTCAAGTTCCTGCATTGACTTATCTTAGTGATAGACTGTGACCTGAGATTGTAAGTCAAACGAACTCTTTCCTCCCTAAGTTGCTTATGGCTAGGATGTTTTATCACAGCAACAAAATTAAAACTAGGGTGGGCATGGTGGTACATGCCTTTAATGCCAGGAGGCAGACACAAGCAGATCTCTATGAATTTGAGGACAGTTTAGTCTATAATATAGTGAGTTCCAGGCAGCCAGGACTTTATAGTAAGACCTTGTCTCCAGAAACAAAACAAAACAAAACAAGAGGGAAACTAGAACATTCCTAAGTTCGAACTGCAGTCCATAAAGAAAAGAACTAGAGAATTTGCTTTGCTGAAAATTCAATGAAACATAACTATGTCAAGACTACTAAACTCATGTTCTTAGTCTAATACTGGAACAGATAGTCTCAGGACAAGGAAGGTAATCTCATCAGCAACTACACTAACAAGGACAGCTACATTCAAGCTACCTTCTTTTTTTTTTTTTTTTTGTCTTTTTGAATCAGGGTCTCCCTGTAGCCCCCGCTGGCCTGGAACCTGATATGTAAACCAGGCTGGCCTCCATTTCACAGAGATCCACCTGCCCCTGCCTCTGCCTCCTGAGTGCTGGAATTAAAGATGAGTGCCACCACACCTGGCTAGTTACATTTTTTAACGGGATGCTGGCAAGTAGAATACATGTAGGGAAGTAATAGTCATAAAATGCCTTAGAAAGCCACACTGTGTGGGAAAACCATTAGGCTCAGCATGCTGAAAAGGGACATGACCTCAGAATAATTACTAAGTTATCGCCCAAAAGATCATTTCTTCTGTGTGTGTGTTGTGGTAGATTTCTATTGCTATTAACTTCAAGATATATATTAATATTTTAATACTAATGATTTTAAGTAACCATAACTTACCACCGTAGAGTTCAGTATTTACTACCAATATTTTAATATGGTTCATAATTATTTTTACTTGCCCAGAGTAACAAATACCACACTCCATTCTATACTAATTATACAAAAAGAGGAGTTATCCTAGTAACCAATAAATCTGTACTTTCTGCTCTTCCAAGCAATTTATGTTTTTCTATATAGTTTCTCAATTTCAGTCAACCTAAGCTGTTATACTATTCACTATAAGGTCTGTTCTTTGTCCCCAAATGAAAGTAATGTTCCCTCTGGTCCTGTTAAGATCTCATAAATAAACAAGGAGATGAAAAACACAGCTCCAAATTACAACATATCTGCATAAAACACACTCCAAAACAAATCACCTGAATATGTAAGAAGAGATTATGGACAAGGAATAGTTTATATGAAGATGAAAAACTAAATTCAAGATTTACCTTTTGAAAGCAGTTTTCTGAATTTCTGAGTTGCAGAAAGTTGTTGCTCTGGGCTATTAGAAAATATCATTTCAATCATGTCAGAAGTAATGACACCACCCTGGATCACAAACAAAAAAGCAAACGTTAACACAATATTAAGCTTAATTCAATGCAAAGGTAACAAAATGCTGCCAAATTAATCATACATTTCCAAAAGTTACATAAAGATCTTTACATGCAAAACTATGTGAGATCATGGGCATGTGAAGTATAATCGTCTGTTACTAAGAAGCACACAACAGTGAGAAAGCAAACCACACAGTAAATACTGACACAGCAAGCTTATTACCCCTCCTCACTTAGCTCATCATGTGTCTGGCTTGTATTATCAAAATCAAACATTAAATTTTAGAAGGTTTTTAATGGGGCTGGAGAGATGGCTCAGGGGTTAAGAGACTGACTGCTCTTGCAGAGGACCCAGGTTCGATTCCCAGCACCCACATGGCTGCTATGAACTGTCCTTAACTCCAGTTCCAGGGGAATCCCGAAGCCCTCTTCTGACCTCCACGTTTTTGCATGACATGGGTGCAACTCACATACATGCAGGCAATACACTCATACACATAAAATGAAAATATTTTTTTTGAAAAAAGGTTTTTCATGACACTCAAATCTAAAGCAGTTGCTATATATTTCTACTTCAGTTATTTCTATTCTTTTTTAAAATTCATTTTTTAAATTTTATGTGTATGAATGTATTGCCTGCATGAGTGTAAGTGTACTCATGTCATGCAATCCTACCCAAGGAGATCAGAAAGAGGGCATCAGATCCCCTGGAACTAGAGTTAACAGACAGATGTTAGCTGCCATGTGGGTGCTGGGAACTGAACTTGCATTCTTTGCAAGAGCAGCCAGTGCTCTTAAACTACTGAGTCATCTCTCCAGTTCCTAATTATTTCTATTCTATTTTTGAGAAAGAGTACCATGCATTCCAGGATGGCCTTAAACTCCCTATGGGACCTCCTGCCCCCACCTAGAGTGCTGGGATTATAGGTACGGCTACCACAGCCAGTCTATGTGGGGCTAGGGACTGAACCCAGGGCTTCATGCCTGCTAGGTAGACTACCAACTGAGTTTCATTCCCAGCTCCAGCTTAATTAATCATAGGCCAAACTTCTATCACTACTAGGTGTTTATCCTGGTTATTTATTAATGTCTGAGCCACCCTAGTTTAATGTAAACTCCTTAAAAGCTAATGGCTTTGTCTTCTGTGTTTTTAACTGATACATAAAGATATAACAACTGTACATACTCATAGGATAGCATAAATATTTCAACACACAGTCTGTCACACGGTACATGCTCAACACTTAGTAATGGTAATGGTTGATAATTTTCCTATGTAAATCATATGCTAGACTAGCCACTGCCAGATTCAAAGTTGAGTCCCACACTTAATCAAAACCCCTATTTTATTTTTGTCTTAATTTTTTTGTTTCCTACTGTGTTCTTCCAATTTTATTAGGATTGTTTCCATTTCCTACTATAATCTATGCCAAGTATCAACAGTGAGCTCTCCATTCAAGAGCATCACAAAAAAACAAAGTTCTTATTTTAAGGAAGGTTACAGTCAGATGAGTCCTGAAGAAATTTGCACTGGATTTTACAAATACTGTAGAGTTTACTGTTGGTAAACAACATCTAATACTTGAAAAATTCACATTAGGGAGATGTGTGGTAGCACATGCCTGTAACCCAAGCAGGGCGATGCTGAGGCAGGGGGATAGAGAATTTAACGCCAGCTATTACACAGTGAGACAGGAATACATAAAGCATTCTGCATAAGATCAGAAATGCAAGAATGGTATCTAAGTGACTGCTATGAATATCTTCATATGCACAGAACCAGCCACACACCTATGTGTGTGTTTGTTAGTATTATACATATTGAGATATATAATAAAAAGCTATCTTTTTCTTCCCTCTTATATTCTCTGACAGATTTACATCATGGTATTTAAGTTACAGGACATCAAGAAGAGTTAACATTGCCCAAAGAGTTTTGCATTCTCTTCTGAGGAAAGAGTTGGTTATACAGAAAAGCTATACCATTTAAGGGAAGAAAAACAACTTTCTTGCTGTCTTCGAAAGTCAATACGGTATAAGATGTGTGTGGATGTCTAATAGATAAGTTGACTTGCATGACTAATTTTATGTGTCAACTAGGTTATCTGGTAAAATACTGTTCTAAATGTTGCTATGAAAATATTTCAGATGTGATTGAACATTTAAATTGCTCCTTATAGAGTGGGTTGACCTCAAATAGTTGAAGGCCTTAGGAAAGAGTGCAATTTCCTGGAGTGAAGGGAATTCAGCCTTCAGATTGCACATCTAGTCTTACCTAAAATTTCCAGTCTGCCAACTTGCTCTACAGAATTTATGGTTGCCAGCTCCCAATGACCTAAGCCACATCCTCAAAATCCTCCCCTCCCTCTTCACTGATTTCTCTGAGGAACTCTGGTTCAGTGGTTAAGAGTACATACTGGTCTTGCAGAGACTCATTTTCAATTCCCAGCACCCATGTAGGACAGCTCACAACTGCCTGTAACTCCAACTCCAGGGTATCCCACGCCCTCTTCTGGCCTCCTCAGGTACCTGCACACATACATACATACCTACACAGACATATACTCATACAAATAATTTAAAAAGAACCACTTCTTCCCTCAATTCCTTTAAGGATTAATCTATAATATTCTCCACAAAACCTCACTAATAGTTCCTTAATATATTCTCAAATTACTCAGTTTGAAAGCACCATTGTGGAGATAAGGATGCAGCACATTGGCAGAGTGCTTGTCTAGCATGCCCAAGGTTCCAGGTCAATTCCCAGCACACATGCACACACACAGTTTCTCTGTTTTCTAATGAAACCTTGGGTAATACAATTATAATTACTACCCAGAGTTAAGCACTGATAAGCATTCTGAAATATTCTCCTAACTATAGCTATTTTTATGATCCTATGTAGAGATAACAGGTTTAGCATTTACCTATCTCTGTGTACATCTTTATTTCTTATTCTCTCCACTTATAGTTTAAGAATGATCTCCTGGGCTAGAGATGACTCAGAGGTTAAGAGCAATGGCTCCTTTTGCAGAGGATCCAGGTTTGGTTCTCAGCACCCATATGGTGGCTAATAATCATCCACACCTCCAGTTCCAGGGGATCTAGCACGTCTTTCTGGCCTCAACAGGCATTGCATGCATGGGTGTACTTACATGTGTGCAGGCAAAGCACTCATACACATAACAAAACAAAACCAAAAAATTTTAATGATCTATTATTAAAAGACTACATACTCCAAATTGTAATTTGTATAGACTACTTTGTATTTCCCAGTATGGATACAGCTTTAATTTACTTTAGGATGTAAGGGCAACTCTGGAATCCATTTTCTTTTTATCTCTCAAACTTAGTTACTTCCTAGTTCTTATTTGTATTTATCTGCAGGTTCAATATTTCAAAACAGAAGACTTAACTGGGCTAGTGTGCCACCACCCACCCTTGGGTACCAATCACAAGCTAAGCTACCTCATGGATAGTTAAGCTCTTTTCTGTTCAGGGTTCATTCAGTGATGGTAAGTGACTTCTCAAGTCCTATTCTAGTAAATTACAAGAACTTGAACCTGTAACTACTGTGCTTTAAATTCAGGCCTTATCTACTTCAGGATATAAAACTCAAATTCCATCCTTACCATGGAAACCACAGGTCTAAATTAAAGAATGCAAAGTTAAAAAGAAAAAAGGAGGGGGAGGCCTGGAGAGATGGCTCAGTGGTTAAGAGCAAGGGATGCTCTTGCAGAGGATCTGGGTTCAGTTCCCAACACTCACATGGTGGCTAACAACCATCTGTAACCCCAGTTCCAGGGGATCCAATGCCCTCTATGGATACTGCATGATATGGGTGCACTTATATATAGGTAGGGAAAATAGTCATGTATATAAAATAAAAATAAATCCAAAATTTTTTAAAAATATATTTTATTATTTTTACTTAATGTGTATGAGTGTTTTACGTGCATGTATGTATGTACACCTGTGTCATGCAATGCCTATGAAGGTCAGGTGTTGGATTCCCCTGGAACTGGAGTTACAAATGGTTGCTAGCCACCATGTGGGTGCTGGGAATCGAACCCGGGTCCTCTGCAAGAGCAGTTAGTACTCTTAACACTGGGCCATCTCTCACCAGCCTCCAAAATTTTTTTTTTAAAAAGAAAAAAAGCTAAAGAGATACCTCAGTGGTTACGGGCACTGGCTGCTCTTGCAAAGGACCAGGTCTCATTCCACATCCACATGGCAGCTAACAATCATCTCTAACTCCAGTTCCAGGAGATCCAACACCCTTTTCTGACCTCTGCAGGCACTGCACAACATGGGAGCATGTCTATACATGCAGGCAAAACACTCATACACATAAAATAAAAATATTAAAATATTTTTTAAATAAAATTATTAAACTAAAAAAAAAAAGAAAAAAGGTATGGTTCCAGCAAGATGTGCTATAAGCTTTAAGATGTTAAAGAAACATAAATGCCTATTATCACAACTTTGGAGATGAGGGCACATGCCATGGCATGCACATGGGGGCCAGAAGACAACATGAGAGAGTCAGTTTTCTCTCTCCACCAAATAGGTCACAGGGATCAAACTCAGATCTTCAGCCTGATGGCAGGCTTCTTTACCCACTGAGCCATCTCACTGGCCCATTTTTTAGACTGACACATTGTACATATTTCAACACACATGCATTCCTCTTTTTAAAAAAAAAAAAACAACCAAAACAAAACAGGGTCTCACTATGTAACCCTGGCTGGCCTTGAACTCACTATATAGACCAGTCTGGCCTTGAACTCACAGAGATCTGTCTTAGCCTCTCTGGTGCTAGGTTTAATGGCATATGCCACCATACCTGGCCCAACATATGTATTCTTTACAAGAGTTTTGTTTGTTTGCTTTTTGTTCTGTTTTGCTTTTCAGACAGGGTCTATGATGCCCAGGAAGACCTCAAACGTGTTACCCTCCTACCTCTGACTCCCTAGTACTGGGATTATAGACAGATATGGCCATGCCCAATTAACTTAGTCTTTCTATTAAACTCAAAGACCTACATTTCTAACCTTCATCTCAAAAACAACAGAGTTCATTATCATACTTACCTGTGCCATCTCCATGTTATTAATCTGGGCCTCATGAAAGCCACCATCAGACATAACTTCTTCTTCTGTTTCTTCTTCTGCAGTAGCCACATTTCTACGCTTGAATAACTGAAAAGTATATTTAAAAAAAAAAACTGTTATAAATGTAATTCTGAAACTCATTTCATGAATTCTAAAGCTTGCACTACACCTCTAAGTGTTTCCTGATGAGGAATGATTGACTCCTCTCTTTACAGTGGTGTAAGTGAATACAATTAACTACCTCCCTATATACAGCCAATGCTTGAGCATAAAACTTAACTGAGAGGCCTGACACTGAATGATAATTTAAAAAAAAAAAAAAAAGATTGCAAACAAGACCTTGGACATGCCTGACCAATTCTCTCATCTGTTAGTCTGAAACAGGCAATTACAATTCATCAGAAAAAAAAAAAATGGTAAAAATGGTATTATAATGATTTAATACTTCCATCTTAAGAATTCAGAGACTAAGTACATTGAGGTTTCTAGCCTTACCAATCTCTAGGAATCAACAACAACAAAGGATGACTATCTGAAGAGTATTTTTAAAGCACTCATTACTTTGCTGAAACAAAGGACAATAGTTCTCTGCAAAGCCACCCAGTATGGTGCCATCTACTATATGCCCTTGAGTCCTGGGCATCACAGTTAAGTCATCAAGCCATGTTAAGAGAAATGGTAACCTATCCTCTTATCCTAAACGACAGAGCAGACAGATTACATTAAATAATGTGTTCCAACACAAGGGTGCGATTTTTCAAAGAAACACACAAGATCAACACAAGGGTGCGGTTTCCAGGCTGCACAGGGAGAGAACATCCAACCAAAGCTTAGACTTTCCCTGAATGGAAACAAAGAGACCTACAAGCGAGGAGGCAAGACTCAGAATATATAGAGCAGAGTACTAAAGAGGACAGATCAACAGTTCAGACAATACCAAAGTTCTACAGAAGGTATTCTTTGACTCAGTATAGATGAATGACTGTCAGATTCTTCCTGAAGAGAGAAGCAGAGTGGATGTAGCTAGGTACTGGAGTGCTTGACCAGCATGTATAAGGCCAAATGGGGCAAGGGGGAAATGGGGACATGGACTGGGGGACAGGACATGACTCATACCACATTCTATGTGGATAGCATTACTTATGGGTATAGCACTACTCTAATATCAAAGCCACTTACTTATATCAACTCCTTTTACATAGTCTATTATGGCCATCTATTAAAATAATTACAAGGCATATTAAAAGAATAAAAGGCCAGGCATGGTGGTGCATGCCTTTATTTCCAGCATTCAGGAGGCAGAGGCAGGTGAATTCAAGGCCAGCCTGGTCTACAGTGAGTTCCAGGCCAGCTGGGGCCACAAGGAAACCTTGTCTCAAAAAGACCAAAGGAAAACAAACAAAAAACAAAAACAATAAATAAATAAAAGAATAATAGTTTTAAAACACTGTTAGAATCAAAGTGGGATATGACAGAGATGGTGGAATTATTAGACTGAAAACTTGTGTGTGTTTGTGTGGGCACATGTACATATGTATGTACATGCATGTGTTTGGGGGGGGGAGTGCACATTCAAGTGTATACACATGTGTAGAGGCCAGAACTCAATCTTGAGTGTCATTCCTGAGGTGTCCTCTACCTTAGTTTTTAAAGATAAAATCTCTCACTTGACAATCAGGGTTGGCTGGCTGGTCATTGAACCCCAGATACCCACCTATCTCCAACTCCCCAGTGAGGGGGTTGCAAATATGTGTTACAACACATGGATTTTTCACATGAGTCCTGGGATTGAACTGAAGTCCCCACACTTGAAAGACAAGCACTTGATCAACTGCTGCCCTCTTACTCATTAGAGTCCTTAGCATATTATTGTTCCTTGAAACTTTCAGTCCAGAGGTTGAAGAGATAGCTTAGTCTACCAACACCAGGTACCTCCATTAAAAAAAAAAAAATTTTTTTTAAAGGGAGTTTGAAAACACACACACAATAAATAAAATATTCCAAAAGTTAAAAAGAAATAAAAGATCTCCTGAGAAATCTAAGGTTCAAGGTGGGGCTAGAGATTGCTCAGTGTTTAAGAGCACTGGCTGCTCTTGTACAGGACCAGGATTCAGTTTCCAGGACCCACATGGCAGCTAACAACCATCTGTAACACCAGGGAATCTAATAACCTATTTGGACCTCTGTGGGCTTTGTATGCACATACTACCCTAACATCCTTGCAGGCAAAACACTCATACACATTAAGTGAAGACAAAGAGCTGGGTGTGGCGGCACTTGCCTTTAATCCCAGCATCCCAGAAGCAGAAGCAGGTGGATCTCCAAGAGATTAGGGGGAGCAGTGCCTGGCACTTACATAGGGCTGGGACTAGTATTTCTGCCCACTAGCCAGATTTTTTAAAAATCTTGTACTTCATGGAGGATGTATGTAGAATACTCAGCTTCGATACTGGAGATTAATTAGCACTGCTTCAGACCTACTTAGAAAAAAAAAAAATCAAAGTCTAATATTGGCATTTGGGGCAGGGCTTTGCTACGTGTTGAAGGCCTGCTTGAGCTAGACGGTGTGTACCAGGCTAGCTAGGGCCTCACAGCAAGAGCCTATCTCAAAAAAGCAACCAACCAACAACACAAAAACAAAACAACAGAAAACAAAACAAAAACAGGATCCAGAAAGATCAAACTATTTCAGTATTACTTAGCTATATATTAGAACAACACTCAAGAATATCAATAGGAGCACAAAAATGTTTGGTATTATCAAAGTAAAATATTCAAGAGAAAATATGCAGTCGAAAACAATCCATCATGAGGAAAATGTTCATTTGACATTGACACAGATGTTAAATTTATCAGAATAGAATGACATTAAAATGGTTATTATAGCCATGTTCCCACATGGTTAACAAGGTAAATTAATGACATTAAAGGGATGAATTGGACTTTCGTAGTTGAAAACTGAAGTTCAAGATGAAAAATTAATGGGTAGATCAGTGGTAAGTTAGAACTTGTTGAAAAAAATTAATGAACTTTAAAAGTACAGGAATATAAACTCTCAAACTGAAAAGGAGAGTTAATAAAACACATGTCATCACAACATAAATGACTTCTGTGGTCTCATTTCTGCCGTCTGGCAAGCAAAGAATCAGTTTTGATGCTCAGATACTAGCTGGGTATCTTGTAATCCTATTTTAATTCTGACAACCTGACCTGAGCTTGATTCCCAAGACCCATATGGTGGAAGGAAAGAACTGACTCTGGTTTATTCTTAATTATATGTATATATGTATGTCAGTATGTAGGTGTATGCATATGAGTTCTGGTGCCTGCAGAAGTCACAGGTGTTGGATCCTCCAGGAGCTGGAGTCTCAGGTGATCGTGAGCCACGTCATATGATTATATGGTTCCTGGGAACTTGGGTCCCTTGGAAGAACTATACATGCTCTTAACTGCTGAGCCACCTCTCCAATCCTTTTCCATTTTTTAAACTTATTTTTATTTTATGTGTATGAGTGTTTGGCTGCATGTGTATAAGTGTACTTTGTCATGTACCTGCAGAGGTCAGAAGAGGGTGTCAGATCCCCCAGAACTGGGGTTACAGACAGTTGTTAGCTGCCATGTGGGTGCCAGGAACCAAACCCAGGTCCTCTGCAAGAGCAGCCGGTGCTCTTAACTGCTGGGCCATTTCTCCAGCCCCATAAAAATGCTTTTTAAAGAGAAGGAAGCATCAATTTCAGGAGATAATGTCTCATTATGTAGCCCAGGCTCATTTCACATTCAGTCCTTCTGCTTTGACCTCCCTAATGCCAGGATTACAGGTATGAGCTACCACTATTTAAGTTTTTAGTTATAGATCTGTTCACAGTATCTAAAAAAATATTGTGTGTACAATGTGTCGGGGGGGGGGGTCTATGACATGCTGACATGTGGATGGAAAAAGAGAATTCTGTAGAGTTCATTCTATCCTTTTAACCTTACGTGGGTCCCTGAGACGGAATTCAGGTCCTCAAGATTGCCCAGCAAGCGCATGTATCTGCTGAGCCACCTGTGCATGTCCCTCATGTATGTATTCGATGCTCTAAATTTTCCTCTAGGCATTACTTTTGCTTCATCGCACACATTTTGATAACTTGTGTTTTTTCATTTAGTTCAAAACAATTTTTTTCTTGGGAGTTATTCTTTGACTGATGAATTTTTAGTTCTATTATATTTTAATAGATTTATGACTTAGGGTTCTTTTTATGACCCAGTTTCATAATGTTTTAGTCTATCTTGGTGAATGTTCCATGTGAGCTTAAGAAGAATGTATATTTTGCTTTTTGCATGACGTACTGATAGCCAACTGATATTATACAGCCAACTGATATTTTATATTATATATTTTGATACATAAAAAATATTTGATATTTTATATTATAGCCAACTGATATTTTATGGGGTTTAGTTATATCCTTATTGTCTTTAAGTTTCTGACAAAGGGATGCTTAGTTTGCCAACTAAATGAATTCACTTACTGTAATTCTATTAGACTTTGCCTATGGCTCTCCATACTTTATCACAGTAAGCTAAATTTTCTTGAGAGTTACATACCTCTTGCCATGTAATCTTCTTGTCTACCCTTCCTGTTTTGTTTCTCTGAAGTCTGTTTTGTCTCTATTTATTACATTCCCCCCCAATTTTCTTATGATTAGGGTTAACATGATCTTTTTTGTTTTCTTTATAAGCTGTGTGATTCTTTATATTTAAAATGGGCTTTTAGGGGTTGGAAAGATAGCTCAGCAGTTAAAGAGTACTGACTGCTTTTGCAGAGGACCCAGGTTCAATTTCCAGCACCCACATGGTGGCTAACAACTGTCTGTAACTTCAGTTCCAGGGGAATCCAATGCCCTCTTCTGGCCTCCACGGGTATTGCATGACAAGGGTGCATCTACCTACATGTCGGCAATACACTCATACACATAAAAAAAAAATAAATAAATAACAGGCTGGAGAGATGGCTCAGCAGTTGAAGTACTGACTGCTCTTGCAAAGGACCCAGGTTCAACTCCCAGTACCCACATGGTGGCTATGAACTGTCCTTAACTCCCGTGCCAGGGGAATCTGAAGCCCTCTTCTGACCTCTGTGGCATTGCACAACATAGGTGCACTCACAATACATGCAGGCAATACACTCATACACATAAAATAAAATAAAAAAAAATTAAAAAAAACTATAAAATGGACTTTTAACAGGCAAAATATGGTTGGGCCTTTTAAAAAAAAAAATTTACTTTTGTGCATATGTGTGTGAATACATGGCCATGCCATGGTGTACTTGTGGAAGTCAAGGGCAGTTTAAGGGAATCAGTTCTCCCCTTCTACCACATGGTTCTCAAGGATTCAACTCAGGTCACCAGGCTTATCAGCAAGTGTCTTTATGTGCAGAGCCATCTTGCTCACCCTGGGTCTTGTTTCTTCTAGCCACTCTGACAACCCCCACCTTTAAAAAAATTTTATGTGTAAGTGTACCATGTGTATACAATGCCTATGGAAACCAGAACTAGAGTTCCCTGGAACTAGAGTTATGGACTGTTGTGAGCTACCAAGTGGGTGCTGGAAACTGAACGCTGGTCCTTGGAAAAGTGGCTAGTGCTCTTAACGACTGAGTCATCTCTCCAGCTGCCACTTTTTTTTTATTTTTTTAATTAAAAGAAGCATTTCATTACAACAGCATTAACCTATTCAATAACATTTTTCTGAGCTAGGATACATCTCTTTCAAAATTGGCTGTACATTTCTAGGTTTACAGATGAATTATTATGCTTATATAATCTTTTACTCATTATAAACTCTATAAGACATAAAATTAAATGAGGTTCCAACGTTTAAAAAAGATCTCCACTTCATTGTCAAAACACACAGTTTCATACAGAAAAATTCATTCCAAGCCTATTGACATTGAGACGTTTTCAAATGCATTTCTAATCTCTACATACATGACTATTACAGGTCACAGTTGCCCGCCTTCTGAGCTCCTCAGCATCTGAGCATGAATACAAACTTGTCAGGTAGACAGCCTTCCTCTCTCACTAGAGCCTCCATACTCTGCTATCCCTGCCACTGTCCACTGTGCTGTCAGCACCCCCATCCATTCCCCCCATCTGCCCTTCTGGTAAATCTAGTCAGCCAGAGGTCCCTGTTCCAGGAGGAGCAGCTGTTCCTCATCTACGGCAATCCATTGTCAGTATTCCTTTGGATAGAATTGGGGTCTGCTGTTCATTTTTCCAGTAGTATGTTCGGTTACTATCTGGAAGAGCCTTTATCAATCCTGGCCAACACCTCGACTGAAGGTATCGCCTGTCTGGCTTTGCTGTTTGTCAAGTAACTTTTAGCTATATATATGTATGCTCTTATGAAATTATAT
>NW_008346548.1:9576949-9597496 GCF_000622305.1 Nannospalax galili
GTAGCGAACAGCGGGGGAGATGGAAGGGTGAATGTGGCTTGGGGATTCAAGACGTGGAGGGCTGTGCTATAGACTTACCCCAAGAGGGCTGAGGATAGGACTGCAGGCTAGGAGAGTTAGCCGGTGGTGCAGGTCCCGGGACGCAGAGAGAGGTGAGGGCCGGGCCAGGACCAGAAGCAGTGCTCCTGGGGCCCAAGAAAGGCACTCAGTTGGTCTGGGTGAGAAGGATCAGGAAGCAGTACTGGTTCCCCAGGTGTCTGGGGCCCCAAGACTAGGAATTGCGCAGGTCCCAAACTGGGAGTAGCGAACAGCGGGAGAGATGGAAGGGTGAATGTGGCTTGGGAGTCAAGGCGCGGAGGGCTGCGCTATAGACTTACCCCAACTCCAGCTGCCCCTTTTTATGTGTGTTTCCCTGCATGAATGTGTACCCTGTGTGCCTGGTAAGAGGTGATGAGACTCCCTAGAACTGGAGTTATGGGTGGTTGGCTATAAGCTGCCATGTGAGTGCTAGGAACAGAACCCATATACTCTGCAAAAGCAGCAAGCGCTCTTACCTGCTGAGCCATCTCTTCAACCCCTAAACAACTGATCTTCAAAATGATTACTGATATAGTTGGATCAATGTTTTGTCATATTTATTACTGATTTCTTTTTAAAAAATATATTTTATTTATTTTTATTTTATGTGTATAAGTATATTGCCTGCATGTATATGAATGCACCCATGTCATGCAATATCATGGAGGTCAGAAGAGAGCATCAGATTCCCCTGAAACTGGAGTTAAGGACGGTTTGTAGCTGCCATGTAGGTGCTGGGAATTAAACCTGGAACCTCTGCAAAAGCAGTCAGTGCTCTTAACTGCTGAGCCATCTCTCTAGCCCCTTGTTACTGATTTCTAATTTTCTGATTTTGTTTACCCTTTTCTAACTTTTGTGATTTTTCTACGTTGTATGATTTCTTTTTCTCTTCATTCTTAGTTATTAGTTGTACTTCTTTTTGTTTAAATTTTTTAGTGATTCCCCTAGGGTTTGCAGTATAAATTTACAACTAATGTAAATGTCTTCCCTGAAGTAACACTGTGCTACTTCATCAGTAGTATTTTATAATTTATGTGTATGAGTATATTGTTTACATATAACTGCACTACATGCTCACAGAAACAAGAAGAGGGTGCTGGATCTCCTTAAACTGGAGTTATAGATGGTTGTTAGCTACCATGTGGGTGCTCTTAACCACTGACCCATCTCTCCAGTCCCCTTGGCAGGCACACCTTTGTCAAAATCTAGAAACTCAAAGCAGTAAGTGAAGAAAACCACAGGGCTAACCTCATTTGTTTCTTATCTCAAGTTATCACTATTCTTTGTTGCTTGATTTCTGGTGTCTTGAATTATTTTGTGTATTATTATGTTGATTCTTGGTGCTTCAGATTGCTACTTAATTCCTGTTAGCCAGAGGCATAACTGTTTTTGATATTCAAAATACTTGACTCCTAAATTTTTTCAGTATACTTTGAGTGATCTCAAATAACTTTGGGATTTTAAAAATACATACAGATTCGTACTATCTTTAATCAAGAATTAGCCGTTTTTTTCTACCAAAGGTAGGGCACGCACTTATAATTCTATCACTCAGGAGGCAGAAGCAGGAGGATCATAATTCTAGGCCAGCCTGTGCTATGGGAAATTCTATCTCAAACAAAACAAAACTTACTTTTTCAAGGAAAAGCTAATATAGATAATCAGACTACCATATTTTAAAGTGTATTAAAATAATTCCTCTCTGTGTGGCAACAAGCATAATACACAGTTAAGGTCAACTGTTTCCTTCTGTGTTTGTTAATTTTAATACATACTTCTCCCCTCATTTTGATATAGTTTAGTTTACAATTATTTAAAAGATCCAAAAAAATTCATACCTAATCACTAAAATTACGATTTATCAATAGTAAAGTATTTGTATCTATAGGCAGTGTCTTCACTACAATATGGCATGGCATGTTAATGATCATAAAAAAATGAAAACTGGTCTGACAGTTGACATAAAAAAAGTAAAGACAACAGCATTCAAAACTGAGCAAAAAAATTTTTTTAAAAAATCATACACAGCTACTTTCAAGGTATCTTTTAGGAGCTGGAACCAAAGGAAAAGTTGACCAACATGCAGGTAAAATTGCAACCAGAAAGTAGTAAAACCAGAAACTGGTTAATGAAGCTGTGAGATCGAATGGCGTATCGAAGTTCTCAAAGGCCATTTATAAAGCAATTTACAAATGATCATGCATAATATATGACAAATTTTCATGGTTAATGAGATAATTCTAGAAGTATAATTGAAGTAACAGAATTAAAGATGTACAACTAGATATGACTGTATCATTTAATCTGTATTAGTAAAAAGGAGTGAGTTAAATATTCAAAACAATGCTTTGAATATTCCATTTTAACTATGCTTGCTTTCTAATTTTGTCCTGCAAAACAAAACACAAGACTTATGTCAGTGTGTTCATGATCCCGTTTAAAGAACATTCACTGAAATGTGAGAGAATTTTGAATCTCATCTACTACACACTTGGTAAATTACCTAAAATCAGTTGTCTTTTTACAGTGGATTATTAGTATCTGTATTGTTCAACAGTAATATGAAATTCCAAAAATTTCTAACTATATTAAAAGAAAAAAGAGGGGGAGCTGGAGAGATAGTTGCATGGTAAAGAGCACTGGTTGCTCTTGCAGAAGACCCGGGTCCAAATCACAGCATCCACATGGTGGCTAACAACTATCTGTAACTCCAGTTCCAGGGCGTTCATTATACACATAAAATAAAGAGAAAAAAAGTTTAAAATAAAAAACTTTAAAAAATGTGTATGAGTGTTTTGCCTACATGTGTGTTAAGTGCACTTGGGTGCTAGGGATCGAACTCAGGTCCACTAGAAGAGCAGTAAGTGCTCTTAACCACTGAGTCATCTCTCCAGCCCAGAAGAAACATTTTAGCAACATATTTAACTCAACATGCCTAGAATATCTCAACCTGTAGTTAGTAAGAAAAATAAAGGGGCTGGAGATATGGCTCAGTGGTTAAGAGCACTGACTGCTCTTGCAGAGGACCTGGGTTCGATTCCAAGCACCCACATGGCAGTAACAACCATCTGTAACTCCAGTTCCAGGGGATCCAACGACCTCTTCTGACCTCTGTAGGCACTGCACAATACAGGTGTACTTACATACATGCAGGGAATACACTCATACACATAAAATAAAAATAATTTTTAAAAAAAGAGAGATTCCTTCCTCTGACAAAGTCTATTATCCATGGCCCACTTCCACTGAAGTGCTTCAACCACCTAGCTGAACTTCAGATAAAGGATTGAGGATGCAATGACTTTATGTTCTTTCCCTCACATTGTTTTCACACACTCATTATATTTGTTTTGCTTTGGATAACACAGACACACAGATGTTCACCTGGGTTGAATCTCAGTCAACAGACTTTTTATCATTTTGGATTCACAATTAGAGGTATAATACTGAAAATAGTGAAGCAGAGTTTGACTGAGAGAATTAAAATGCTTAGAATGGTGCCTGATACGAGCAAATATTCAATAGTTAACTGTTACCATCCATACTTCAAATTAGTTCAGTTGACTAATCTAAAATTATATCGTTCTATTATTCCCAACAAAAATTATGCATTTCATACTTAAATTTTCTTTCCAAAGCTAATGAAATTTTCAATCCAATTACAAACTAAAAAATGATGTGATTTATATAAGACACACAAATTAAAAATAAGTCTTTTTCATCCTTGTATTCTCAGAAATACCACACTGCCATAATAAATGTCCAAAAACACACTCATCTTAGATCAAAACAGAACTGTACCTATGTTAATAATTGGTAAGCTGAAAAATGCGAACAGAAAACTATCAAACCTTAAAGCCTGTGGAAGAATACACTGCAGAGAAGCAAGCTAGTAAACCACACTAAGCCTTGGAAGTACTCAAAAATTAAGAAACACTGAGGTACAACCGAAGACTGTGCTGGTGCAATAAACTGGGGGGGTGGGGGGGAAATCAAAGGATAGTTTGCAAATGAGAAAAGAGAAATTAAGACCAGCCTATGAAGTTAGTCATTTGTCTTCCAGGACATAAGGAGCTTAATTAAGCCCACACCACAATGAATGAAAAATTAGAAAAATATCAATACATATCATCATAGATTTTAGAATTAGGGGGAAACATCCCAGCATTTGAGAAGAAAATAAAATGTACAAAGAAGCAGCAGTAACTAACATTAGAAAGATAGAATGAAAAACGTTTCAAAATTCTGAGAAAATCCTAGCACTTGAGAGGCTGAGGCAGAAAGACTGCTTGCTTGAGTCCAAGGGCAGCCTGGTTTACACAGCAAATACCAGGCCAGCCAGGGCTATATAGCAAGTTCCTGGGCAAAATTCTGAGTGAAATAATTTTCTGTATAGATGTCTGTCTTAGACATACTATAAATCAAAACCAAATTCAGAATAATAGCATTTTCAGTAGTCTCAGAAAGTTTGTTTTCTACATGTTCCCTTTCTGAAAGCTTCTAAAGGATTGACTTTCAAAAAAGGAGGGAGTAAACACTTTTAAAACTTAAATTTTAGATTTAAAGACAGCAGGATCATCACAAGAAAAGGTAAGAAATTCCCAGCAAAAGAAGTCTCAGCATAATAGCTATACAGCAAGACCAGAGGATAAGTAATATTAACTAGTGTAAGAGGCAGTCTCCAGGGGTAAAATACAAAAGCTGATAAATTATCTGAAAAGGTTACAAATAGAAAAATAAACCCGAAAAATTTAAAACTAAAAATTTTAAAACCTAGCTATAGGAAGGAATCTGTAAATGCCAGAAATTTAAAGAAAGCTAAATAGTCTTAAAAAATATTTTATTTTTTGTGTGTGTATGAGTGTATTGCCTACATGTGTAAGTGTACCCACGTGGTGCAGTGGCCATGGAGTCAGAATAGGGTGTTGGATTCCCCTGGAACTGGGGTTACAGATGGTTGTTAGCCACCATGTGGGTGTTGGGAATCAAACCCAGGTCCTGAAGCAGTCAATGCTCTTGACTGAGCCATCTCTCCAGCCCCAAGAAAGCTAAATAGGTGAGAGAGAGAGAGAGAGAGAGAGAGAGAGAGAGAGAGAGAGAGAGAGAGAGAGAGAGAGAGAGAGAATGACTCCAGGAAGAAAAATATATACATAAAAAGAAATATAACTATAGTATTCTTACTCAACTCAGCAATGGATAAGGCATATATACAGAAACACAACTACACTACAAGGAATGAACAGGAAGAATGCTGTAAGAACTTAAAATTTTCACCTACCATACCCAAACATCAACAGACATTTTAAACTCATGAACAGTAATACACACATATTACTTGGAATGCAGCATCCAAGTTGAAAAGTGTTTTTCCTAATAATGAAACCTGGAAAGCTGTTAATTTTCAAATATTTTAATTTGACTTCCTCAGCTATGTGTACCAATTACTCACACATCAAAGTACGTTTGTGAAAAGGAAAAAAAAATGAAAATAAGAACACAAATTTTATTTATTATTTTTATTTTATATGTGTGTATTGCCTACATGCATGTAAGTGTACCTGTGTTGTGCAATGCCCATGGAGGTCAAAATAGGGCATCAGATCCCCTGGAACTGGAGTTAATGACAGTTGTTAGCTGCCATAAAGGAGTTAAATCATCCTTCCAGGCTCAAAACTCTCCTTAGCAAAAAGTCACCTAAACCTTATGAATTCAAATTCTCTGTCAAGGGCTGGTAAAAAGGCTTAGCAGTAAAGGCACTTGCCCTCAAGCCTGGTAAGTCAGGCTTGGTCCTCATCACCAGAACCCACAAAGTGAAATGAACAGATTTCCTTAATTGTCCTCTGGCCCTCTACACATGTGCGTTCCCCCCCAAAATTTTAAAATGTAATAGAAAAATTCAACTTCTCTGTCTAAAGCAATGGATCCATTTGTCCAAAATATTTAATTTTATTGTTTTTAAATTTTTTAAAGTTTATTTGTTTACTGTGTGTGTATGCATGCACATATGCATGCCACAGTGCATATGTGGTCAGTCAGAGGACAACTTGCAGGAGCCAAGTTCCCTCTTTTCACTATGTGGGTTCTAGAGATCAAACTCAGGTTTGTCAGGCTTGGCAAAAAAGCAACTTTACCAATTAAGCCATCTCAATGGCCTGTTGTTTTGTTTTTGAGAGTCTGTAGTCTAGGCTGGTCTCAAACTAGTGGTACCTTCCTGCCTCAGCTTCCAAAGCACCCAGGTATCCTGAGTATTTTTAAAGGTATAGTAAGACTGAGTCCCATGTCCTCTATATGTTTTCATAGTAAGAAACATTTTTTGTCTTTTTTGAGACAGGGTCTCTCTGTAGCCGCAGTTGTCCTGGAACTCACTATGTAGACCAGGCTGGCCTAGAACTCACAAAAATCCACCTGCCTCTGCCTCCCAAGCACTGGGATTAAAGGCGTGTGCCACCACGCCCGGCAAGAAACAATTTTTTAAAGTTTGTTTTTATTGAATTTTTGTGTATTTCATACAGAACATCTCAATCTTAAAATCATCTTTATACCCCTATCCCCAATGCCACCCTCCCATAGCTCCTCAACTAGAGCCCACATACTGTTAAGGTCCACTGTGTCAAGTCAGAGTCCCCAGACGTTCCCCAGTGCAAGTCCATTCACTGAGGTCTAGTCAGCCTATCTAGAGTCCCTTGTTTTAGGAAGATCAGCTCTTCTTCACCTAGCAGCAATCAGTTGCCAATATTTCTTCATATAAGATTGGAGTCTACTGTTCATTTTCCTAGTTCTATGCTGGGCTTTTGTCTGCGAGAGTTTGCATGGGACTTGTGTATGCTGACACTATTGCCATAGAATCATACGAGCAGGTTCCCAGGAGCTTGTAGGACTGTTTCCGTATGATTCTGCACTTGCTCCCTGGCTCTTACCTTTCCACCCCTCTTCGGTGACAGTCCCTGAGCCTTAGGTGGGTGGTTTAATAAAAGGGTCCTGTCCAAGGGCCAGCATTCAGCAGACTCTTGATCTCTCAACTTTAGTCATTTGTGACCTTTTGTGTTCCTGATCCTCCACTGCATAGGGAACTTCATTAAAGAGAACTGAAAGATTCATTAGTGTCCTTTACCCCTGTTCTAGGTTCAAGAAACAATTTAAGTAAAAAATGTCCTGTTGAATAAAATACAATCAGGAATGAAAATATGTATTTCCTGGGGCTAGAGAGAGCACAGAGGTTAAGAGCACTGGCTGCTCTTGCACAGGATCTAGGTTTAAATCCCAGCACCCACATGGCAGCTAACAACCATCTATAACTCTAGTTCCAAGGGATCAGACACCCTCTTCTGACTTCTGCAGGCAATGTGCAACACAGGTGTACTTACATACATGCAGGCAATACACTCATACACATAAAATAAAAATATGTCCTGAAATTTCATTTAAAATGTTAAGATATTAGAAATGTAAAGATAGACAAACATTGGGCTGGAGAGATGGCTTAGTGGTTAAGAACACTGGTTGTTCTTGCAGAAGACCTGGGTTTGAATCCCAGCACCCACATGGCAGCTAACAACTGCCCAGAACTCCAGTTCCAGGGGATCCAACAGCTTCTTCTGTCCTCTGTGGGCATTGCACAACACAGGCGCACTTATCTACACGCAGGTAATACGTGCATACATATAAAATAAAAATGTTTTAAATTTTTAAAAAAAGAGAAACATCAAGTCACCTCAGCAAACTGATAATCACTGAACTTAAGGTATGGTTTTTATACATTTAAATTTTTCAAATGAGAAACGATGTTCCATCATTTAAAGCTTAACATGGAACACTAAGCGCTTACTTGCTCTTCTCTTTTCTGCTTGCGTAACTGCAGCCCTTCTTCCTCCCTCCTCCTGCGCATCTCATCAGGATTCAGAGATTTGTTCTTGTAACTTTTTAGGCGAAAATTTTCTTTTCCTGGAGTGGTCATGATTTCTAAAAGAGAGACAACAGATGAGTTTAAAGAGTTTTGTTATTCTATAAGCTCAGCCTTAAACATATATATGTCCAGGTTTACACATTGAGACACCAGATGTAGTTATTTTATTTTCAAATTTTAATTAACATTTATTTATTTATTGGGGGAGTGTGCATTTGCTAGCGCACCAGTGTCAAGGTCAGAGGACAATTTGTGAGGGTTAGTTCTCACTTCATCACATGCATCCTGAGGACTGAACTCAGGTTGCCATGCTTGGTGGCAAGCCCCTAAACTCACTGAACCATCTTGTCAGCCCTTTTTTATTTTCAATAGCTTTATTAAAATATACAATTCCACAGTTTTTACTGTATCATCAGGCATGTGCAACCATCATCAGAGTGAACTGAGTATTTTTATCACCTCAAAGAGAAACTGGTTTAACTATCATTCTTAAGTATTTCATATAAACAGAATCATGCAACACATTATTTTGTTGATAGGCTTCTTTTATTTTGCACAATACTTTAACAGTTCCAAATAGTTTGATTTTCTCTGTAGCACATTATCAGCATTTCATTCCTTTTATGGTCAAATAATATTCTATTTTATCCACACAATTATATGACCATATCAACTAATGGGATATTTGGGCTACCTTTTGACTAATATGAAGTATGCTTCCATAAATACTTACAGTCAATATCTGTGCAGACATGCTTTCATCTCTCATGTATATATAATTAGGAGTGATTTTGCTACTCATGGTAACTCTGATTAATCACGTGAGGAACTACTCACTATTCTTCCAAAGTGGCTTTCATCATTTTATATGCCCATTAATACCACATGAGAGGTGTGATTTAACTGAACCATCCTAATAGGAAGTATATCTCATTATAGTTTTGATCTGTAATCCTCTGATGACTAATGAAGCACAGCATCTTCTCACATAATTGTTTTCTAAATGTGTATCTCCCATTTAAAATTCTATCAAATCTTAGGTGGGTATGCTGGCACACGCCTTTATTCTCATTACTGGGGAGAGACAGAGGCAGGCAGATCTCTGTGAATTTCAGGCCAGCAGGGCTACATAGTGAGGCCCTGTCTCAAAACAAACAAACAAACAAATTAGATCCTTTGTCTATTTTTAAATTCGATTACTTATATTTTCATTATTGAATTGTAAGAGTTCTTCATACATTCTGGATAAAACTCTTACCGGTTATATAGTTTGCAAATATGTTCTATTATAGGTTACTTTTCTACTTTCTTGATGATATTTAGAATTCAAAATCTTAATTTTAATGAAATTCAAAAAAATTTACTTTTTTCTTATTCATGCTTTCGGCATTATATCTAAGAATCCTTAACCCTGTGTTTCTAAGAGTTTTGGGCATGTTTACCTCTTACAGTGGTCCATTTTGAGTTAAATTTTTGTAGATGAGATGAAATAAAAGTTGAACTTCATTCTTTTGGATGTGTCTATGCAGTTTGCCAAACAGCATCTGGTGAAAAGACCATTCTTTTTCTTTTGGCATTTACTAGCATTACTGTAGAATAAACACTTTTGTCTGTCCAAAATTTGTATATGAAATCCTAAGTCCCCATATGCTGTTTTGAGGTAGATCCAGCATGATTAGTCATGATGACAATCAGGAAAGGGATTAGCTCCTTCATAAAAGACACAACCAAAGAGTTTGCTTGACCCTGTGTCAAGTGAAAAAGACACCCATCTATGAACTAGGAAGTAGGCTCTTGCCAATTACTGAATCTGCGGAACCTTAGTCTTGTACTTTCCAGCCTCCAGAACCTTGAAAACGAATTTCTATTGTTTGAGGCACATAGCTGCCTAGTAGACCACAGTAGCATCACACAGACGTATACATGGTTTAGCTTTATGACTTTCAATTCTATTCCTCTGACCTCTATTTGAATGCCTCTGTCAATTCCAGTCTTGGTTATCAATGCCTTGTTTTAAGTTTTAGAATGAAAATGTTTCTGTCTTCTTACATTCTTTTTACAAGATGGCTTTAGACATTATAGAGCCTTTGTAACTTTCCACATCAATTTCACAGTTTGTCAAGTCCTACAAAGTCAGCTCAGTTTCTGACCAAGACTGTAATGAATCCATAGATGAATTTGGAGAGTACAGCCACCTTACAAGTTAAGCATTCCAATTTATGAAGGTAAAATATTTTCTATTCAGAGTTTTAATTTTTTCTAACAATGCTAGTGCAGCATTCAGAGTACAAAATTTAATTTATTTTGTTAAACATATTCCCAAGCAGTTTCTATTTTCTATGCCCTGGTGAATGGATTATTAATTTCATTTTCAGATTATTCTTCACAATTCTACAGAAATACAATAGATTTGGGGAGGGGGGCTGTCAGTTTGAGACAGGGTCTTATATAGCTCAAGCCAGCCTCAAACTTCAAGTCTTCCTGCCTCTACCTTCCAAGGGATTAATGGGTGTGCACCACCCACACCCTGTTTCAACTGATTCTTAGATATTGGCCTTAGAAATCCTAGAATATTGCTAAACTTATTAATGTTAACATCATTTTAGTGGACATACAAGATCATTTCTTATACGGACAGATAATACCTTTTAGTTTTTCTTGCTTAACTTTCATGGTCAAAAGCCTTCAGTACAAAGTTGAATATAAGTGGAGAACAGACATCTTTGTCTTGTTCCAGATTATTACAGGGAAAGCAACTATTTAGCATTAAATGTAGGATTACCTTGGGGTTTATCATAGATGTGGTTTATCATGTTAAGCTCTCTTCTATTCCTAGATAAGTGCTTCTATCACTAAAGGGTTTTAGATTTTGTCAAATACTTTTTCTGTTTACTGATATAATTTTTGTGTTTTATTTTACAGACTTTGCATTAACTTGGTTTAGACTTTAAATTGGTCTTGCATGTCTAGGGAAAAATCCTATCTGACTATGCTGTATATATGTTTATATACACTGTTGGACATCATTTCCTAATATTCTGTTGAGGGTTACGTTCAAGTTATGATATTGGTCTGAACTTGTGGTGCCTTAGTCTGGCTTTGTTATCAGAGTAAGGAGGGCTTTATGAAATGAGTTGGGAGTGCCCCCACTCTCTATTTCTTAAAAAGACTTAATATTGAGTCTTTAAATGTCTGGTAGTATTCAGGAGTGAAGCCAAGCTTTTCTCTGTGAGCAGTTTGTGACAACTAGCTCTAGTTCCACAATTTATATGCCCAGCTAGGTTGTTTAATCCTTACTGAGATAGCTTTGATCTTTTCTTTGGAGAAATGTGTCTATCTCATCTCAACCTTTAATTTATTGTGATACAGCTGTTAACCATATTTTTATAATCCTTTTGATTTTTATAAGGTCAGTAGGAAGATTCCCCAAATTTGCTTCTAATTAGGACACCATAATCCTCCCCCTGCTTATAGCTTTCCTTTCCAAAATTTCAGATACCCATGATCAACCACAATCCAAAACCCAGAAAACTGAATAAATAATTTAACAACTTTTAAATTGCAGATCATTCTAATTGTTGATGAAATCTCACACCATTCCACTCCATCCTACCATACAAATCATTCCTTTGTCCAATGTACCCATGTTATATATGTGATCCACCTGTTAGTCACTGAATAGCCATCTTGGTTATCGAACCAAATGTCATGATACTACAATGTTTGTATATAAAATTCAGCATGATCTGGTTTCAAATATCCATTGAAGAGTGTTAGAATGCATCCCCCACAGATAAGGGAAGGAAACTGTACTTGGTTTACACTTTATTTCCATGTTGACCTATGCACTGGCTGCTCTTGCAGAGGATCCGGGTTCGATTCCCAGCACCCACACAGCAGCTAACAACTGTCTGTAACTCCAGTTCCAGGGGATCTGACACCCTCTTCTGACCTCCATGGGCACTGCATGACACAGGGGCACTTAGATACATGCAGGCATTGCACTCATACACATAAAATAAATAAAAATAACAAAACATTTTTTAAAAAAGAGTTCAGGGTATCCTCAGCTACATAGGAAGCTCAAGGCAAAGGCTACCCTGGGCTACAGCAAAGGGTCTATCTCAAAAACTTTTTTTTTTCAATTAGTTTTCAAAATCTGAAAGGACTGTTTTCATAAAAATTAACCTCTCAGTTGTTTCTTCTAAATCAACTCTTAGCTCTAGCCGAGGGAAAACCCCTCGGAACTCCCAAAGGCAAGAAAAAAATGCTTGTTCACAAAAAGTTCACTTTACTGGTCATGTAATAAAGAATATACTGTGTGTGTGTGTGTGTGTGTGTGTGTGTGTGTGAGAGAGATATGACTTTTACACACACACACACACACACACACACACACACACACAATTTTGAAACACGGTCTCATTTATGGGGCCTTGGCTGGCTTGGAACTTGCTATGTAGACAACCAGGCTGGCCTTGAACTCGTGATTCATCTGCCTCTGCCTCACCAAGCACAATGTGTATACTAAGAAAGCAACCACTTGGGGCTGAAAAGACAGTTCACAGGTTAAGAGCGAACACTGTTCTTACAGTGGACCTGAACTGAATTTTCCAGCACCCATGTTGGGTGGTTCACAACCACCTGCAACTCCAGCTCCGGGGGATCCAACACCCTCTTCTGACCTCCACAGGTACCTGCACTCACATGCACATACCCACACACACATATTGTAAAAAAGAAAAATCAGGGGTGGAGAGATGGCTCAACAGTTAAAAGAGCACTGGCTGCTCTTGCAAAGGACCCACATTCAATTCCCAGTACCCACATGGTGGCTAACAACCATCCATAACTCCAGTTCCAGGGGATCTGATGCCCTCTTCTAACCACCTCAGGCACTGCACAACATGGCTGCGCTTAAACACGTACAGAGAATACACTCATACACATAAAATAAAAATATTAAAAAAGCTTATACTGTAACTTGAGCTGTAAGAAATTCAAAATATGAGCCAGGAACAGTGGCACATACCTTTAAACCCAGCACTCAGGAGGGAGAGGCAAGCGGACTTCTGTGAGTGAGGCCAGCCTGGTCTATATAGCCAGTTCCAAGGCAACAAAAACTTAAAATTCAGCAAAGAAAAATGGCTGGAGGACAACACTGATGAAATTTCTTGGGAAACAGAATAAAGAGTAAGAGTACTAGAAAAATGGCTCAACTTCAAGAGCACTTGCTGCTCTTCCAGAGGGTCCAAGCTCAGCTCTCAGTACCCAAACCAGGCTGCCTGAAACTCCAGTTCCAGAGATTCTGACACCCTCTTCTGGCCTCCATGAGCACTGCACACTGGGGTAAAATTTACATAAAGGTAAAACATATTTTTTTTTAATCCTTCATTGATGAGTGGGTTGTGGTGGTGCATGCCTTTAATCCCAGAACTCAGGAGGCTGAGGCAGAGGCAGGTTGATCTTTGTGAGATGGAGGCCTGTCTGGTCTACATACCAAGTTCCAGGCCAGCTGGAGCTACAAGGAGAACTTATCTCAAAAAGATACACATGCACACACAAGTTCAAGGACAGAATTTCTAACCACTTCTGAAACGGCCCTCAGCATACTTCTGTCATTGTATACTAGGTATTTAGGCAAAGCAGTGTTCTCAGCTTTGTTAATTATAAAATCAAAATATGGATCAACTCTAAAAGATGAAGATGTTCTACATCCTATAGTATCAAATATTCAGTCAAGATTTAATACTTTATGTAAAAATAAACATCCAACTCATTATTATGAAAATTTGCTTTAGTCTTCAATAAATGATAAAACTACATATAAAAGAATTGTTTTAAAGTAACTGCTTTCTAAGTCTGGTGGCACACACCTTTAATACCAGCACTGGGGAGGCAGAGGCAGGTGTATCTCTATGAGACTGAGACTATGCTGGTCTACATAGCGAGTTCCAGGTCAGCTAGGACCACAGGAAGACCCTGCCTCAAAATAAATAAATAAATAAAATAATTTCTTTGTAATTTATTGTCAGTAAATACCTGATGTGTATTCCTATTTTTATATACCTATTTTCTCTGGCTACATAAAAATCTCTTGGGCAAAAAATGGTCTCAAGCGGAAAAAGTTTAAACTCTGGTATATTGCACAATACATAAACTGCACACACATATACCCTGCTATATTTCATTTCACAATGAATCAATCATTGAATAATAAGAGAATGCATTCAGTGCCTACAGAATTAGAACTGTGAATATTCACAGCCAAACCACATACAATGCTATGATTCCACAATGCTACAGGAAAAAGGAATCAAAGTTGGGTTCAGAAATTTAAGGTACAAAAATGTAAAGAACCCTGTATAATCTGGTGAGTATGTCAAGAACTGAGACATACAATCAACTTTAAAAATTGTTTTAAGGGACAACAAATAAATAAAATCTCCCAAACCTAAAAGACAAATTTCCAGGTGTTTTTTAAATGTTTATGAATGTATTGCCTGCGTGTATGTAAGTGCACCCATGCCATGCAATGCCCACAGAAGTCAGAAGAGGGTGGCAGAGCCCCATAACTGGAATTATAGACAGTTGTTAACTGCCATATGGGTGCTGGGAATGGAACCTGGGTCCTCTGCCAGGACTCTTAACTGCTGAATCATCTCTCCAGCCCCCAAATTTCCAGTTTTTAAGGGTCTATAGAATGTTCTTTATTTAAAGGGGAGGAAGGAGGTCCTGGGAATGTGGCTCAGTGGGTCCAGTGCTTACCTAGCATGTACAGTCCTGGGTTCCATCTGAGGACCATATTTAAAAAAAAAAAAAAAAATCATAGAGCACAGTCCTGTAATCCTACCCCTGGGTCCAAGAGTATCAGAAGTTCAAAGGTCATCCTTATAGCTAGCTATACAGTAAGTTTGAGGCCAGCCTGGGATACATGAGAACTTGTCAGGGGAAAAAGAAAAAAAAAGTATACAAACACACCTAGGAATATTATATGAAATTTCAAGTGTTAAAACATCATAGGGTTGGAGAGATGGCTCAGTGGTTAAGAGCACTTACTACTCTTCCAGAGGACCTGTGTTTGGTTCTCAACACCCACACAGCAGCTAACATTTGTCTATAACTCCAGTTCCAGGAGATCTGATACCCTGATCTGGTCTCTGTGGGTACTGCATGCACATGGTGCACTTACATACATGCAGGCAAAACATTTACACACATAAAATGAAAACAAAATATTTAAAAACCACAATATCTTAAAAGGTTTTATTTGGGGGGAAGGGGTAAGGAAGATTACATATGAACAAAAAAAAAAAAATAGGGAGACTGGGAAGGTGGCTCAATCAATAAAGTATCTACTATACAAGCGACTTGAGTCAATCCCCAGGACCCATGTAAAAGCCAGGTGTGGCACACAAATCTGTAACCCCAGAACCTGGGGTAGGGTGGAGACAGGTGGATCCCTAGAGTTCAGTGGCCAGCCAGTCTAAGCACATTGAAGTGCCCCAGGATTAGTGAGAGACCTTGTCCTCAAAAAATAAGACTGAGGGGTTGAAGAGATGGCTCAGAGGTTAAGAACATATAGTGTTCTTGCAGAGGACTCAAGTTCAGTTCCCTGCACCCATGTCAGGTAGCTCACAACTACCTATAACCCAAGCTCCAGGGGATCCAATGCCTCTGGCTTCCTCCAGGACCTGTGCTCGCATACCCACACAAGACACACACACACACACACACACACACACACACACACACACAAATTAAAAATAATAAAAATTAAAATTAAAGAATGAGAATGAGAAAAACACCTGACCTCAACCACAGGTATGCACACACATCCACAAGCACACATATATCCACTATACCCATACAAAATAAAAATGACTTGGAATGGCAACAGCAGCTCTGGAAGGAAGAAAGCAATGAAGTTGCGATTTCTAAACTTCAAGTGAAATTTTTCAATATAGAATTCCAAGCCCAGCAAAATGGTTGGTCAAATGTAAAGATACAATAAAAAAAATTTTTAAGCTTATGCAAGACCTGAAAAGTTCTTACTGCCATGTACCAAGTATCAGAAGATACTCCAAAGAAATTAATAAACCATGAAAGGAAATACAGAAAAATTGATGGCCTAATACAGAAGAGTGAAGAGATTTTTAAGGGTGGCTTAAAGAGAAATTCTAAGAAAAGAATGTGAACTGAGCACAGAAAAAAAAAAAAAAAAAAAAAAAAAAAAAAAAAAAAAAAAAAACAAAAACAAAACCCAAAACACCAATCCTGACTGCACTGAAAGAACAAAGGGGCCAAGTCTGATTGGCACACACCTCTAATTCCAACACTTAAGAGGGAGAGGCAGAAGAATCTTTAGTTCCAGGCCAGCCTGGGCTAAATAGTGAGACCATCTCAAAACAGCAAAAACAAAATAAAAGAAAGGATTCCAAGAAAGCTCAAGAAATAAAGCCATCTCAATCCCCCAAAGTATTAACTTCTAGAAAAAAATACACTGGTTGACAAGTATTATAATGTTTATATGGTTCAGCTGTCAATATTTGCAGTTAGGACACTATAAACACTAAATATTAATAAATGTTCCAGATAACTATATTGAGACTGTATTGAGGCAGCGTTATGTTTGGGTGAGGCTGATAATGTAACAGCAAGGAATTCTTACTCAGGAAAAAACCAATAGTAAGAGTGTGGTATCAAGAAACAGCAAGAGGGGCTAGGAGCGTAGCTCAGTAGTACAGCATGCACCTGATCACAGGCCCAAAACCCTGGGTTTAATCCCCAGCACTAGCAAAGGGAGAGAGGGTGGAGAAAGCAACAAAACAAAGGTACTTGACAACAAAAGCATTAGAAAGGAGGCCACACCTAAGAGACAAAAATGAGTAGCACTAAAGCACAGAGAGTGAAGCAGGAGGTGGCACTTTTTCAGCTATTCTAATTTTAAATTTGAGTTTTATAAATGGTGATAAAATAGAGAACTTAAGACAATATCTTAGCTGTTGGTGAACTGGACCTCTAGCTTGTTCTGAGGGAAAGACTGGACTGCTGACGATGCCAACTTTAATGACTAATATGAACATATTAAAACAGCCTTCTGGTCTGAATCTCAGCCCCACCACTTGCTCTGTGAAGTAGGGCAAGTTACCTAATCAGGCTGTATATGCAACCTTCTCCTCAAAGTGGTTTTGCAAGGATACTGAGTAAAAAAAAAAAATCTGATGTAGACAGAGCTTGACCCATAATGAATGCCAGTATTTTGTCTTTTTATTCCTCAGCTACAAACCCCCTTTCTGACTCCAGCTGCCTTGTTGGTCACAGAGCATAAGGGACACATGAACAACTCAGCACATAACCCTGTTCATGCTGGAAAATCACTCATGATGAGCAAGCATACTTATTTCTGTATATGAAGGACGGCATTATTCTTGTTATATGAAGGGGATTACCTCCGTTATCCACACTCTGGATTACTGCCAGCTCTGAAGAATTATCCCCATTAGTCCACAACATTGGAACAGAACCATGTTCTTACTTAGGTCTATTTTACAGTGTTGCTCAGGTCTTCAAAAACTACATTTTACCAATCCTCACCCCTGCTTTCACTACCTCAAATTCATTCTAATACAGGTCCTATCTGACCCCAGTGGGTCTGGAGTCACCTCCTGCTTACTGCATCAAGGGAAGAGAGATCAGCTCAACTCAGCTAACTGAATTGTTTGTCATTCCCAATGTTTTCTTCCATTATTATAACAAAGTCCATAATCCTCACAAAGTACAAAAATAACAAAAAAAGAGTATCTTTATCACTAGACCAGTCATCTTTATTTACCCGGCCAATCAAAGGTCTATTAATTTGTTTGGTTCTGGTTTTTGAGGGAGTTTCTCAGTGTAGCTCAGGCTGGCTACAAACTCACTACATGCTGAGGATGATTTTCAACTCCTCATCATCCTGTTTCTACCTCCTAAGTGCTGGCTAACCTTGAAGATGAAAAGATATACTCCCATTCTCAAAGGTATGGGAAAAGACTAAAGGACAAAAGAACTGAGAGCAACAGAGAACAACAGAACAGTCCAAGAAATGACTGAGAGCAACTCCAGACTATTTGGCATAAAATCATTTGTAACATAGTTGAAACTGAAGAAAATTACAAAAATTGACACAGTGAGCCTCCTAGCAAAGTGGAAAGAGAAACAGGATGGCTTATGAAACAAAATTAACCTAATGAAAGACAATTGTTTTTAAAAAGAAAAAGCCATGGCCAGGGAGATGCCTCAGTGGGTAAGAGCTCTTCCTGGACAAGCACCCATGTAAAAAAGTTGCGTGTGGATGCACACACCTGTAAACCCAGCACTGAGGGGCAGAGAAAGGCAGGCCTCAGAAGCTCAGGGGCCAGTCAGCCTAGCAGATGGGGCTGCAGGTTCAGTAAGAGACTCTGTCTCAAGGAAGTAAAGCAAAGAGTGATAGAGCAGTCAGACAAGAAGGCAAAGAACGTCCTCCTCTGGCTTCCACATGCACCCAGTCAGGGAAACACGCACATTCATGTGCATGCACCACACCCACATCCCACACTCACACTCCACAGACACATGAAAAAGTTTATCACTAGGAATACAGAAAAGATTTTGTGTATGTGTGGTCCCCTTTCACACGTATCAATTCTTGATAAAAGCCAAGGTGCTTAACATCCCACAAGGGGTCACTTTAAAAAGAACGTAATTCGCCAGGCGTGGTAGCGCATGCCTTTAATCCCAGCACTGGGGAGGCAGAGGCAGGCGGACCTCTGTGAGTTCGAGGCCAGCCTGGTCTACATAGTGAGTTCCAGGACAGCTGGGGCTTCAGGGAGACCCTGTCTCAAAAAGACCCCCCCCCAAAAAAAACCATAACAAAACAAACCACAAAACAAAACCCCTCAACTCAAGCAATATGGAATGGAAGGGGAGGAGAAAAAAATTGACTCCAGTTCTAGGATCAAAAAGTAATTCTTAAAACTGCTGCTGTGACTTTCCATGTTTTCATTCACAATAGAAAAAATTGGGCTAGAGAGAGAGACAGCTCAGCAGTTATGAGCATGCACTGCTCTTGCAGAGGACCCAGATTGGGTTCACAACACCTACCGGATGATTGCGATGTCAGCTTACAACCACACATAACTCCAGTTCAGGGAATCATACCTCACTCTGGCCTCAGCAGGCTCAAGACCAGCATAGGGTGCACTTACACACATGCAGGCAAAGCGCGCGCGCGCGCGCGCACACACACACACACACACACACACGCACGCACACACACACACACACACACACACACACACACACAAAGAAATCTTTATACTAGGAAAAGTTACCATCTGCTTCAGTTACTATAAATGTTTGAACATATTTAGCACATTACCTGAAAGGAGCTCAATTATTACTTTCAAGCCTCCACCTTAAAACTGCACATCACATAAAACAATGCCTCCCAAGAACTATTTCAGCAAAAACACAAAGGAGCTAGATCATTCCCGCTTTCCTCTGAAAATTAAGTTAGACCCTTCAACTTTTAAAATGGAGGGTGAAGGTCAGGGGTGTGGTTGCACACACATTTAATCCTAACACTCAGGAGGAGGCAGGTGGATCTCTCTGAGTTCCAGGCCAACCTGGTGTACAAAGTTCCAAGCTAGCCAGGGCTATGAAGTGAGACCCTGTCTTTAAAAAAAATATGGAGGGAGAAAGTCAGGCATGATGGTGTACCTGTAACCCCAACACTTGAGATGCTAAAGCTGAATTGCTTTGGATTCAAAGCCATCCTGGGCTATGTAGGGAATGTTTAGCCAGCTAGGATTAAATTAGTGGGACCGGCCTCAAAAACAAAAAGACAAACAAAAAAAGCAGCCTAAAGGCAACAAGAAGGTGAAAATCCTACTTACTGAGTCATCTAGGCTGATAAAAAAATTGAGATATGTGATGCATGCCTGTAGTCCTGGCATTCGGGAGGTTAGACAAGGAGGAAGGGGGCAAGTGCAATACCAGTCACCTAACAATACCCAGTCTCAAAATTTTAAAAAAAGGGTGTGTGCTGGGTTTGAAGCAATGCTTTAGGAGAAAAGGATGGACTTTAGTATTTAATAGAATATTCCAAGGCCATTTCTCGGTTATTTACTGGTAGTTGTTTACAAACTGGAGTTTATGCCTTAAAAATCAACTGATTTGAAACTTTTCATTGAAAAGCGGATCAAGAAGTACTTGCATTCAATCCTCCCATTCTTCCAAGACAACTTTCCAGTTTTCTGCTCCCACTGCGAGCTTCAGCTAACGCATCACGGCTTCCACGGCAAACCAAGTTGTCATTGCTATAATTACCACACCCCCGTCAGCCGCTCCAGGCCCGTGTAGTTATGACATCTGGAAACTGCAGCCTCCCGTCTCCACCCCCACCGCCCTCCAAACACCGGCCCGGCGCGGGCTGGAACCTGGGAGGTCCGGTACAGTTCCGGAGGTGGCTTAGGGCTTCGCCGCGCCCGCCGCGCACTCCGCGTAGGCCCCGCGCCGCCGCCCCGCAGTCCTCGGCGCCGCTTCCA
>NW_008346548.1:9597565-9662560 GCF_000622305.1 Nannospalax galili
CCGGCGTTCCTCACCGCGAGCGCAGCAGCGCTCCCCGCCCCCACCCTGCGCTCCGCCGCCGCGCGGCCGTTACCACCTCCGGGCCGGTGATGCCCCGACACGCCGCGAGCGTCTAGGCTCCGGAAACCAGCTGCGGCCGCCTCCGGCGGCCGCCCTCGCCCCAGGGCCTGTTCCCGGTCCGCAGAGCCGCCCGCCGGAGGGGGAGGGGCCGAGAGGACCCAATAACTCACCAGCTCCAGGCGACCGGTCCCGGTGCCACAGCTAGGGTGAGGCGCTTGCTCTCTTATCTGCCCGCCGCGCCTCTTACGCGCACAACTTCCACCAACCGGGCCCGCACCCCGGCGGCGCCCACCAGGCCTCGCTGTCCGCTGCCGCACACCGAGCCGCGAGACCCAGCTTAGCCGGCGTGCGCACTACGCCTGCGTGCGGGGGCCGGCCTGCGCGCCTGCGTACGCTGTTCTGCCGCCCGCCGCAGGGGTTGCCGGGAGGTGTAGTCATCAAACGTTCTTTTCGCGGTGGTTGCCCTAGGCTAGCACCAGCCACCGAAAATTCACGGTCTGGGAGAATCTGGTTGAGATCAAGATTTGTAGTCAGTGGCAAAGACAGGCAGGAGCTATGTCTGGAAACGTGTCCTTACTATGCTCTTCCAGGGGGCACAGATCCCCTTCACCTCTCTGTAGCTACCCTCTTTCACATGGTAGTTACCTCACACATGCTTATTGGATGAATCACGGCATGGTGGGAAGCCGAGGGAGTATTACAAAATACGTCAGTGTCTCGCGTTCAAAGAATTCACATGCAGCTCACTTGCAGTATGCTTCTGGGTATTCTCTTTTCAGTTCTTCTCCCCCTTCCCCTTTGCCAGATAATTTATTAGTATCAAAAATCATTAAGAAACTAGCTTTTGAGCCTGGCTTGGTGGCACACGCCTGTAATCACACTAGGAAGACTAAGGCAGGGGAATGGTAAATTCTAGATCAACCTGAACTTTGAAAGAAGACCTTATCTCAATAATAATAATTGTTGTTATTATTTGAAACATACTTGCTTTAATCGGAATGCGTGCTCTCTAAATGTTGGACAAATGATTGTTACGGTTAACCGATGGAATTTTTCTTTCTGGGTAGTAAATGGAGTAGTGGCTTCAAAAGAAAGCCTAAGCCAGCCAAGCAGAGATCACAGAAAAGTGTTACATATATGACATGGTTTAACAAATCAGTTTAAAACGAATGCTGAGGAGCAAGAGACAGGATAGATCAATGTATTTATAAATACTAAGAGAGGCACTGGAGAAATGGCCCAGCAGTTGGAAGCATTGGCTGCTCTTGCAGAGGACCCGGGTTCAGTTCCCAGCACTCAAGTGGCTACCGCAATAACTCCAGTTCCAGGGGATCTGACACCCTCTTGTGACCTCCCCAGGCATTGCACAACACAGGTACACTTACATACAAGCAGGCAATACACTCATACACATAAAATAATAAAAATAAAATTTAATAAAAGTAAATAAATGTTAAGAGAGAGGGACAGAAAGGACCACACTGAGTGGATCCTAGGTTATACAATGTGCATTTGTCTTGGATCTCTCCCTCCCTCCCTCCCTCCCCACTTCCCTTCCTCCTCATTCTGTTAGCACCTGCCCCTCCCCAGAAGGTGTGTTTATTGCTATCAGAGTTGAGTTTGAGCAAGGGGACTGAGAAAAAGGAAGGTGCTCTATGGAGGAGACTTAGGAACAAGTATGACCATAGCTAAACTGAAGACCCAGCATTATATTCCAGCCAGGGTCTAAGACTCCATTATTCAGAGTAGTCTTTGTGAAAGCTGCATTATTTCCAATTCACCTATGCTCCTAGGACTCCGTGGTAGTAGTCCTTGGGAGTCCTAACCAAAAGTTACAGGCATTTACTAGAATCTATTCTCTTTAGCATGGCCTCCTCAGCCCTGAGAAACAGCCAAAACTTCTGTTCTGTGTTTTAGCCATTTCTTTTAGAACCAGCAATCACCACAAGCTTAGAGAAATAATGGCAATGTGAGGCTCACCTACAAATTCTGTCTGTGTACATCTTCATCAATGTTGTATATATTTTTTTCCAGTTTTTAGTGGTGGAATAGTTGATACAAATCAACTATAATAGGCCATTGCTGGAAGCATAATTCCTATATACATTGACTTAACAAAACTGATATATGTGGTGTTTTATAATATTTCTCTGACTTTATTTTGAGAAATCTAAAAATTGTAGAACAGTATATTTTCTATAATAAACAGTGTAATGACTATTATTGTACATATATACTATGTACAGGGAAACCATGTTCTTTAGGACACTGATCTTTAACGTCATTGGATATAGTAGAATTCTAAGATAACACCCATGAGCTCTGACTCTTGGTGCTGTTCTCTATAATCCCCATCCTTTGAATGTTGACAGGACCTCTGACTTACTATTCTAGCTAACAGAATATGATGAAGATGATGGGAGACCTATGATGGCATTCATCACCTAATACTTAATGTATTATGAAACTAGAGACTCTCCTAATGGCCTTAAAGAAGCAAGTTGACATGTTGTCTGTTGCCTGTTTAGAAAGGCCACATAGCAGGGAAGCAGAGATGGTCTCTAGGGCCTGAGTATCCTTTAGCTAGCAGTCAGTATGAAGCCAGGGCATTCCCCCATTTTTAATTCTGTAAACAGCCAGAGCAGATTCTTCCCCACTTGAGCCTCCATATGAGAAGACAACCTGACATATATTTTATTACAGCTCTGATAGACACTGAGTAGTGGAACCAGGTAAGCTATGGCTACCCTCCTGGTCAAAAGAAACTCCAAGATAATAAATGAGTGTTGAGCCATTAGGTTTATGGTAATTTGTTACACAGCAATAGCAAACTAGCACACTAGTTATTGCTGGGTTATTTCACCAATTTATAGTCCACAAACAGTGCATAAGATTCCATTTTCCCAACTGGAGAGATGGCTCAGCAGTTAAGAACATTGTTCTTGCAGAAGACCCGGGTTCAAATCCCAGCACCCACATGGCAGCTAACAACTGTCCATAACTCCAGTCCCAGGGAATCCGACGGCCTCTTCTGACCTCCCCGGGCATTGCACGACACAGGTGCACTTACACATGCAGGCAATACATGCATACACATAAAATTTAAAAAAATTTTTTTTAAAAAGATTCCATTTTCTACACGTTTGCTGACGTTTGGGACAGAAATTTCTAGAAGCTTATATTTCAGCTATTTCCCTCTCTTCATAAACTGGTTATTTTCATTTTATGTACTTGTCACTTTTTTCTGATTTCCTTCCTTTTTTTTACTTTGCTCCCTGAGAGTTAAAACACAACTGACTAGATTCTTATTGATTTTATTTTTTAAAAAAGAACTCTGCAGGTTAAGACAGGGAAGGAATAAAATGCTTGTCAGGCAAGTCTGAGGACCCAAGTTCAATTACCAGCACCCACACAAAAAGCCAGGTGTGGGGCCAGGTTTGATAGCTCACACCTTTAATCCCAGCACTCAGGAGGCAGAGGCAGGCAGATCTCTGAGTTCAAGCCAGCCTGGTCTACATAGGACGTTCTGGGCCACGGAGGGCTACTGTCCTAGTTACTTTCTATTGCTATGATAAAAACACTGACAAAAACAAGCTTGGGAAAGAAAGGGTTTATTTTATCTTACATCTTCCAGGTCACAGTTCATCACTGAGGGAAGTAGGGGCAGGAATGCAGGGCAAGAACCTGTAGGTAGGAGCTGAAGCTCAGCTCTTCATGAGAAGAGCACTGCTTATTGGTTTGCTCCTCTAGCCTGCACTTGGCCTGCTTTCTTATTCAATCTGGAACTACTTCCCAGAGGTGGCACTGCCCATAGTGGGTTGGGCACCCCCAACATCACTCAACAATCAAGAAAACACTCCACAGACATTACCACAGGCCAGCGCAATGGAGGAAATTCCTCAAAGGAGGTTCCTTCTACCCAGGTGTGTCAAGTTGACAATTGAAGCTATCTTGAACAACTACATACTGAGACTCTGTCTTAAAAAATAAAATGAAATAGGGGCTAGAGAGATGGCTCAGCGGTTAAGAACACTGTTCTTGCAGAAGACCCGGGTTCAAATCCCAGCACCCACATGGCAGCTAACAACTGTCCACAACTCCAGTTCCAGGGGATCCCACAGCCTCTTCTGTCTTCTGCAGGCATTGCACGACACTGGTACACTTACCTACATGCAGGCAATACACGCCTACACACAAAATAAAAATAATAAATTAAAAAATAAATAAAAACAAAAAACCAGGCAGGGTGGCACATGCCTCTAATCCCAGTCCACAGAAGGTAGACGCAGGTGACTCTCTGAGAGATCAAGGCCACCCTGGTCCACATCCAGATGGTCTGTGACTAGGGAGACCCTGTCAAAAAACAACAAAAAGATAAAACAGATATGGTGATGTGCTTGTAATTCCAGCAGGGGAAGCAGAGACAGATGGATCCTGGGGCTCCCTGGTAGCCAGTCTGGCCTAACCACCAAGCCCCACATCCCAATGAGAAACCAAAAGCCAAGGTGGATGGTTCCTGAGGAAGGCTATCTAAGGTTGACTTCTGACCTACACACACACACACACACAGAGGCATGATGGCACATATCCTTAATCCCAGCACATGGCGTGGGGGTTGGGGAGGGGAGCAGTTGGATCTCTATGAGTTTCAGGACAGCCTGGTATGAATAGAAAGTTCCAGACCAGTCAGGATTACACAGTGAGATCCTATCTCAAAGAAACAAAGAACAACAAAACCTCTGCAAGTTGAAATCGGAAAAAAAAAAAAATGTGGCTAGATTGACAACTTGTATAGAAATAAAGACTATATAAGTTGTGTATAAATGTTATTACTCAAACATAAAAACATAAAAATAGATATTTACTTGAGGTTATATAGTCTGTTGTATTTATTTTCTGTTACATGCTGTTAGTAAAAGCAAAATAGCAATGGGAATAGTTAGAAGAAGCAGCTAGTAATAGAGGAAGGACCAATTAAGCAAATAAGAAATACAATAAAAAATGGCAATATTTGCTTCTATCTCTTTGCTACAGCAATTTATTTTAATAATTTGTAGAATGTTTAAATTTCATAGGATATATTCTATACTCTTAAGATTTATTTTATTGTTTTAATTGTGTGTGTGTGTGTGTGTGTCTGTGTGTGTCTGTGTGTCTGTGTGTCTGTGTGTCTGTGTCTGTGTGGATTCATGCACATAACTGCATTGCCCAAAGTGGACAGGAAAGGGGCATTGGATCCCCTAGAATTCCATTACAAGTAAGCTGCCATGTGGGTACTGGGATCTGAACTTGGGTCCTCTGGAGGAACGGTAAACACTTTTAACCATTGAGCTACCTCTCCAGCCCCCTTCACTCTTTTTTGTCATGCCTGGTTTATACAATGGTACTGCAGGTTAAACCTAGGGCTTTATGCATGCTAGGCAAACGCAATACCAACTGAGCCACATCTCCAGCCACTTACTCTATACTTTAATTTTTTTAATTAAAAAAAAATTTTTGGAGACAGGGTCTCCCTGTAGTCCCAGCTGGCCTGGAACGCACTATGTAGATCAGGCTAGCTCTATCTCACAGAGCTCCACTTGCTTCTGTCTCCAGAGTGCTGGTCTTAAAGGCATGCTCTAGCTGGGTGTAGTGGCTCACACCATTAATCTCAGCACTTGGGAGCAGAGGCAGGTGGATCTTTGTGAGATAGAGGCCATCCTGGTCTACATAGTAAGTTCCAGGCAAGCTGGGACTAGGGAGACCCTGTCAAAAACACAAACAAACAAACAAAAAACACATACTCTATACTTTTAAAGTATATCAATAATTCTTTTTTAAAAAATCCTTACTTTTATTTTATGTTTATGTGTGTATTGCCTGCATGTAGATAAGTACACTGGAGTCGTGCAATGCCCGCAGAGGACAGTGGAGACTGCCAGATCCCCTGGACCTGGAGTTATGGACAGTTGTTAGCTGCCATGTGGGTGCTGAGATTTGAACCCAGGTCTTCTGCAAGAACAGTCAGTATTCATAACCGCTTAGCCATCGCTCCAGCCCCTCAATTAATAATTCTTTAAAAGAAGGCTATAAATACAAAACTAATTAAATAGATATTACATATATTAAATAAAAATAATGACTTGTTCCTGTCCCAATGATGCAGATATTTTCATTCTTTCTGTTTCCTCTTCCATTAGTGCTCTGTGGAGCTTTCAGGAGCTCTCTGTTCTATGTAATGGTAAAACTGAATACAGTCAAACGTAGAATTAATTTTGCCTGCAACTCTGCTCTTCTGCCTGTATTGCAGTGATTCCTGTTGTCAGTGCAAAGCAGTCATATCAAGCTATATTTTCTCTCAACAGATATATACAATATATCTCTTAAGCATAAAATACTTAAGGTTTTTTTTTACAGGCACAGCACTTGGAGGCAAAAGAATCAGAAGTTCAAGGTCATTGTCACATAAGTTCAAGGCCAGCCTGGGCTCCAAGAGACCCTGGCTCAAAACAAACAAACAAACAAAAGAAGAATTTGTTTTCATCACTACAAAATGTCCACCTACTTCAGTCTGTCAGATTCTTTATATTTATGAATTAACCATGTAAGCCCTCTGTGTCTAAATGCCCCCCCCCTTTGAAAGCACCGATACATGTTGTATGCCACCATAAGTTAAACCTCTTTTTCCAGCCTGGGATGTAGCTCAGACGTAGAGTGCTTGCCTAGCATGCCTAAGGCACTAAGTTAAGTTCCCAGTATCAAAATAATAATAATGATAAAGTAAAATTGCCTATAAAACCTCTTTTCCACAGAGAAAAAGGTTATAAAGCACAGATAAGATCTGAAATTGTGAAATTGGGAGTTAGATTTCAATTAAGTTTGCAGTTTGAGTAAAGGAATTCAGAAAGTTCTGTTTAACTTGGTAGCCTTTTTCTGAGAACATTTTCTTTTTAAGTTCAGAAACAACCCTATTTCCAAAATATTGGTCCTTTTATTTTTCTATTTCTCATTGCAGCCTACAGGAACACTGAGAAGCCCTGTCAGCTCAGCCTCTTCTGTGTTCCATATGGCCTCTTCAAAGGTGATCTGCCCTCTTACACTCAGCTTCCTACCACAGGCCTCCCACACATGTATGTAGACACTTTTGTCAGCACATTCAAGCCCATCATCCCTGCAGTTGGTCACCCCTTGGCTATTCTTTTAAAATTTTTTTCATTACCCTTATTTATTTAAATCAGGTAGGGAGCAGACATGTATGCAAGTCAGAGGTCAACTTTCAGGAGTTGATTCTCTTCTTCCACCATGTGGGTTCCAGGGATTGAACTCAAATCGTTAAGCTTGGGTGTAAGCCCCTTTAACCCACTGGGCCATCTCTCCATCAGCTCGCTCTCTTTTGTAAGTGTGTGTGTGGTGCTGGAGACTGAACTCAGGGCCTTATACAAGCTAGACAGGCACTCTACCACTGAGCTACATTTCTAGCTCTCTGGCCATTCTTGAGGCAGAGTCTCACATAATCTAATCTTGGGGAGAGGAAAACCAGTCTTGCTCTGGAAATGGACTCAAAACTGTTTAAACATGAAATTTTGACTTTCCAGGTACCCAATGGTTGGCTTAGCAGTGAGGCTTTAGATAGTCCATTTTCTTGGTGCTATGGGTGGGCTTCTCACTCACAGTGATGGGCTCGACTACAGCAGACTCAGAACCCTCTAAATAAGTGAACAAGCAAGACAAGACCTTGCAAACCAATGGTCTAAAGCAGAGACTAGGGCATACCATATGATAGAATAAGCATGTTTCTTGCAAGGAAAATACAGGCTAAAATAAGACAGAAAGGAGCAAGTGTTCTGTACAAGCGGTTGAGGTTGAAGAGTGAGGTCCGAAGTTCAGAAGTACAGGGGCTTGAGAGATGGCTTGGCAGTTAAAAGCACCGACTCTCTTGCGGAGGCCCTGGGTTCAGTTCCCAACACCGACATGGTGGCTAACAACTGTGCATGACTCCAGTTCTGGGGTATCTTATGCCAGCTTCTGACCTCAGCAGGCATTGAATGCATAGTTGTACTTATATGCAGACAAAGCATTTACATATATATATAATAAAAATCAATCAATTTTTTTAAAAAAACAGAAGTTTAGAAGTACAGACAAATATGAACTTGAAAGTAGGCAGTAAACGGATGGTGAGATTGGCCTCTAAATTTACAAACAGAACCTCAAAGTCAAATTTGGGCCAGTCAAGGTGGGTTTAGCCCTTTTAAATTTTTTTATAATTTTAAAATTTTGGGGACTGGAGAGGTGGCTCAGTGATTCAGAGCACTGGCTGCTCTTGCAGAGGACCTGGGTTCAGTTCCCAGCACCCACATGACTGATAGCAACCATGCAAAAATCCAGTTCCATGGGACTTGATATCCTTTTCTGGCCTTTGTGGGCATTGCACACATGGGTGTACTTACATACAAGCAAATCATTCATATACATAAAATTAAAATAAATATTTAGTCTCAAGATTTTTTTTGGTTAGGATTAAAGACATGCACCACATCTGGTTCCCCAACTTAAAAAATATTTTATTACTTTATGTGTATGAGTATACTGCCTGCATGTGTGTAAGTGCACCCATATCCCACAGAGGTCAGAAGATATCATTGGATCCCCTGGAAATAGAATTACGGTGGTTGTTAGCCACCATGTGGGTGCTGGGAACTGAACCCATGTCCTCTGCAAGAGCATCAAGTGCTTTTAACTGTTGAAACTTCTCTCTAGCCCCTGGATTCAGTCTTTGTGAGACTGCCTAAAACCCTCTTCCACCTCTGTTCCTATTGAGCTATGTCCCTTATGATTGCAGTTTGAATTCAGTTTCCCTTCACAGTCTGTTCTAGTTTGATTATCCATTGCTGTAACAAAACACTCTGACCAATGCCAACCTGGGGAGGAAAGGGTTTATTTGACTTATATCTCCCAGGTCACAGTTTACCAGGGAGCCCAAGGTATGAACTCGGGGCAGGAACCTGGAGGCAGGAGCTGAAGCACAGGCCATGGAGGAACCACTGCTTACTGGCTTGCTCCCCTGACCCAAGTTCAGCCTGGTTTCTTATACAACTTAGGACCACTTGCCCAGGGGTTGCACCACCCACAGTGGGCTGGGTCCTCCCATATCACTCAATCAAGAAGATGCCAGACAGACACGGCCACAGGCCATTCCTGTGGAGGCAATTCACCAATTGAGGCTCCCTCTACCCAGGTGTGTCAAGTTGACACTAAAGCTATCCAGCACACAGTCCTCGACTAATCTGTCCTCCTACTTAATTTTTTTTTCCAGTGCAGTTCTGGGGTTTTATTTTTCCTGGGATACTCAAAGGGATGTGGGAACAGCCACAGGCATGGTGAGGGGAGTTGCCCAGGCACCCTATCCTGGTCTGGTCGAGCCACTGTGGCCCCTGGACCCTGTGGGCTGAGGGCTGAAGGTGGAGCCCTGGGAGGGTGAGGTGGCTCCTAGGCAGGGTTTGGGATTCTTCATAGAAAGCCATGAAGCTCGATCCCCACGAAGCCCTGCCCCTCGGGCTGTGGGGGGCGGCACAGAGCCCCAGATGGGGGACTCGCCCAGCCTGGACTGTGGGGGGTAGGGTGGGAGGATATAATAGCAGAGATGGTGGTGCCCAAGGGGAGAAGATGGGGACAAAGCATCAGACCAGGAAGATGGAAGTTCCAAGTGAGGGACACAGCCAGAGAGGCATGGCCCCCAGCCACTAAATTTTTCTAAAGAATCTGTAATTCTCCTTTAGCTATACCTAGTCATACTTGTTAAAGTTGTCTTTATCTGTCTTTCTGATTATTCAAGCTAAAAGGTTTGTAATATTTGTCTTGCTTATCCTATCCTTAGTATCCAGAAAGTAAAACACTTTTAGTGATCAATAAATGCAAGTGAGTTAATACTTAAGTACAGGGTGCTTGAGTGGCATCACTTGACACGGTCTAATCCAAACTGCATATCAGACTTTTGATGTCTTTCTACTTCAAATTATTTCATTTCATAACTATTCAGAGCCAGTTACTCAGACAAAGTGATTTATTTGGACATCTCAAGCACTTTATAAGATTATATGGAAAATCTAAAATCATTCTGCTGTCATAATATTTTATACAATCATTTTAGAAAATAAAAGGCTTGAATTATATACTAGAAAAACATCTTTGCTATATATATAATAATCTTGCTGTTACCCATAAGAAAGGAGGTGAAAGAACAATTTCAAGGAGAAGGAAGAGTTGGGAAAATGTTTTAGTTGGCATCTATCTAACCCAACCCCAAGAGGTAAAAAATGAAGGCACTAAGTAAAATGCAAGTATGTGGTTGGTACCCTCAGTAACCCAATCATTGTGAACAGATAAACTATTTGATATATTCAAGCCACTCTTTGAGTTACTGACAGGCATTTTGTTAGTTCACCCAAACTAAGACCATGCCAATTGTTAAAATGATGTAGAGAGAGCCTAAACAGAGCTGCCATTTTGGAATTTCCCCCAGGATTGCTGTGAAGAAAACATTGGTCCTGACAAATAATTGTGTGGCCATGTGCGATCCTGTGACCATGCATGATCCTGTGACTGGGTGTGAGCCTGTGACCATGCATGCTCCTGTGACCATGCGTGATCCTGTGTACAAGTCCACAAATATTGGGGCATAGCTTGCATTCCACTAAAAATAACAATGGTTTCAGGATTGGAGACACTGTCAACTACGCTGTCATGGGTATCTAAGGCTCCCGGACTCAGTAGTGGAGGGGTAATATTTAATGGGCTTCCCTGACAGAAGGAGCCTGTGAGCACTTCAGCCTCAAACACATAGATAAACCTGTCTGTGTTGGAGGCTTTCTTGACCTTGTCCACTAGTTTTTTGAGGGTCTTGTTGAAATGTATGCCAGCTCCATATATTGTGTCTGAAAAGAAAAAAAAAATTATGTTCTGGTAGATGATATTGTCTATTCAAATACTAGTATGTATTCTTTCTTTGTACCTTTAAATATTTACTAGTACTAGTTCAAAGAGTATGTAGCAACAGCAACCAAAGTTGTTCCGCTGAGAAAAATTATCACTGCTATTAACATAGTTTCCATATGAATACATCATTAAAATTTACAGAGAATTATCTAGTTTTTCACATTGTGACAATTTCACATTGAGTGGAGTCAGTGAATCAGAGAAATTCTGCTTCAAGTCAATATTAATCAAGCAGTTGACAGCAGTAAGAAAATCTGTTTTTCTTAGAATATTGCCTGACTTCTATAAGCCACACAAGCTACAAATAGGCTATCTCTATAGCTTTTGAGAAAGCAGCTTGAAAATAGCATCTAATAAGAGAAAGCAGCATTGGAGCAGGAGGATCGTGAGTTTGAGGCCAGTCTGTGCTACCCAGCAAAAAAAAAAAAAAAAAAAAAAAAAACTGTGGTGGTTTGAATGGGCATGTCCCCATAGGCTCCAAGTATTGGGACACATGGTTTCTAGTTCATGGCACTGTTTGGGGAGGGTCCTGGAATTGCTGGAAGGTGTGGCCATGCTGGAGGAAGCACATCACTTCATGCAGGCTTTGAGAGTATATAGCAATGTGCACTTCCAGTCTGGCTATGTCTGCTTCCTGTGCCTGCTTGAAGATGTGTGCGCTCAGGCTGCTCCAGCTGCCTCCTGCCATGCCTGCTCCACTGTAATGGACTCTTACCCTCTGGAACCATAAGTCCAATAAACTCTTCCTTCTATAAGTTGCCTTGGTCATGGTGTTTTATCACAGCAACAGATAAGCCACTGATACAAAAACCAAAAAGAGAAAGAGAAGGAGAAAAGAAGGCAGAGTCACGGACAATGTTAACAAGAGAAAATGTCAAAGGTCAAGGGGGGTTAATGTGTAAATGTGTATATGCCTCATTATTTAAGAAGAGAAACCCTGGTTTTTGAGAACATAGACCTTCTGTCACTATCCTGATCTGTGGGATAGGTAGATACAGGTTCTCACTGTGGCCTGGCACAATGCCCCACTCCATTACTTTTGAACTCCATCCTCCATTGCTTTTGAACTAGGTCTGTGCTCACTAGATAACTTTCCACCCATCAAGCATTCTGAAGATGATTATACCAAGAAGAATATGTTAAATTCCAACCATTAGACACTAATGTTCTCCATTCTGGAATACTATACCTGTAATCTGCACTATCTTTTCTAGAGTATTAACACTCAAGAGCCAGGTGTGATGGGTACAATCTGTAATCCTGGCACTCAGGAGGCTGATGTGGGAGGACTGAGAGTTCAAGGCCAACCTAGGATGCACAGCAAGGCCCTGTCTCAAATAGCAAAACAAAAATGAAAACAAAACAAAAACACCAAACCCTCCAGACTAAGAGCCAAATTCTGAACCTCAAGGTGATCCATGCTAAGTAGCCCTTCTTTGACTTAGAAGATGGGTGGCGTATAGCTCATTGACATATAAAAGTATGAACAAAGCAATGGTTCATGCTTCAGCACTGAAAATAAAATAAACAGATGCATGCATGCATATATACAAGATATAACTTCACGTAGAGGGAAAAATTAAAATTTCTGTGAAGCTATGTTATTCCTTCTTTCTTCCCATCCCCTCATGTTCTAGAACAGCACTAGAAAATAGAAATGTGATGATATAAGCCACTTACGTCATTTTAAATTTTCTGGTAGTCATATTTAAAACAAAAAAGAAGGATGAAATTAACTTATTAGAGTAAGAATGTTATTTAATATCTAATCAAATTAAAATTCACTAGGGAGCTATTTTACAGTTTTTTTATAGTAGGTTGTGAAATCTAGTGTGTTTTAAATTTATTCTTACAGTACATTTCAGTTCAGATTAATAAGACTTCACATGCTCAGTAGATGTAGGTGGCTGCAGCTACCATGTTGAACAGTGCAGGTCTAAATATTCAAAAATGACTGCAAGAGGATCCCTATTCTCAAAACTTCACAGAGAGAAACCCCTGCATATAAGCAGAAAACAGTACAATTCTATATGCCGACATAATAGTTTGAGATCAAAACCAAAAGGTTTCCTTTGCAAGAGTTTCTTTTTTGATTTTTGTTCCTCTTTCATAGAGTTCTCCTCCCCCTCCTCGTCCTACTCCTCCTCTTCCTCCTCCTCCTCTTTCTCCTCTTCTTTGAGACAGGGTCTCCTTGCAGCCCCAGATGGCCTAGAATTCACTGTGTAGACCAGGCTGGCTTCAATCTCATAGAGATCTGCCTGCGTCTGCTGGGATTAGAGAGGCCTGTGCCAAGATACCTGGCCCTCCACTGAGTTCTTGATAATTGTTGCCTCAAGGGCAAAAAAGAAAGCTTAGAACAAAGCCTATTGATATATATATAGAGAGAAATAAAAATATATGTGCATAAATATTCATATGTGTGTATGTGTATATATACGATATATTTGTTGCAGTTTTGAAATCCTATCTTCTGGAGTTTGGTTTTCTAAGAGGGAAAGGTTTTTGTTTCTTTGTTTTGTTTTTTTGAGACAGAGTTTCACTATGTAGCCTTGGCTGACCTGGATGGAACTCTCTATGTAGACCAAACTATTCTTGAACTCACAAAGACCCACCTGTCTCTGCCTCCACAGTACTGGGATTAAAGGTATGCACCATAACACTCAGCCTTCTTAGGTGTTTCTTAGTCTAATAAAGTTAACAATCAAATGGACCATCACAGGTATATATAGATGTTGGTTAGGAAATTAGCAATGCCAGGCCCTGGCCTGAAAAAAGGGCATTTACCAGACTTGGAAAAACAAAGTGCTGATTTTAGAGTAGCTTAAATATTAATAGAAATGGAGTGGATATTGCAGAGAACCAGTTAAGGGGCAAGGAGGTTGTCGATTTAATGTAGATTTAAAGTGTAGATTGGCAATGAAAGGACCACACTGATAATCTTTCTTGGGTGAAATTAAAAGGCTTCTCAATGGAATCTCTTAGTCTATTTACCCCAGGATTTGTCTGTGTTCAGATCATTGGTACTGCTTAGATTCCTGGCATTGCCTAAATTCTCTCTGGAACTAAGAAAAGATAATTTCCAGACTCTTTGCTTTCTAGAAACTAATGGAAGTGGCTCCATAGCGAGAATCATGCCACATGTTTGAAAGATAAAGATCAAGAGCCACATATTTAATGACTCTTGTGAAATCAAGCTGTGTCACTAGTCATCCACCCATGATTATTGCTAAAGTTCCTAGCTTTCTTTGGAGAAATCTAAAGCCAAAAATTCTCAATGGTGACTCAAGAAGAAAGGGTCACTATAATGATTACCTCATGTTTCTGAACAACTAAAAAGAAATGGAAGCAACACACAGAACTCCTGTAAATCAGAGGAACTTAACATGTTATTCATTTTGCTTGCCAGTGAATTTCACCATGCTACCCAATCCATTCTCAAGAGATTAAGAGAATGAAAGAGAAAAAAATGTTCTTGAATTCAAGTCAATGTCCTTCTAACTAATCTAACTAAGGGATGAGGATGACTGAGCGGTGTCAGTGGTAAGGGAAGTAAAGCAAACTTTAACTTTAGCGGTTGCATGCTAAAGTGCTCTCTGCAGACAGGCATATAGGACATAGAACAGAAATGAAGAAAAGCAGTGAAGCATAGATCCTACTGTTTACATGACCATCAATGCAAAACCTACCAATGAGAGACAGGAAGGAAAAAAATACAACCACTTCTAAAAGACCAACTCTAAAGCCCAGTTACAAATGATCCCATCCCCACAGCCATATGCTGATGTCTGCTTGCCAATGCCCACCAGGGCAGTGCTGAGGATGAGGGCTTGATACCTACCACAGGGTGCAGAGTACAGCCTGTGAAATCCAACTCTGCACACCATATCACAGAACTGGTGTGGGACCTGCAGAAACAGCCTTTGGCTCCCAGGTGCCTTCTGCATTCTCCCTTCCATCATTTTCTTCTTCCTTTGGAAGGCAGCCATGAGCGCTACATTTTCTATATGTTCTACCTATAAGCAAAGAAAAACAAACTCAACTGGTCTGAAAAACTGGTATTAAATTGCCTCTTGCACTACTTTGAAAATACAGGTGCTATGTGCATGAGTTACATGAAGTTTGCTTTTCATATAAACTTGTGTAAGATCTTCTCCTGTCTCTAGTCCTCTCCAAGTTTGTCTTCTCTCTCTTCAAAATCTTCTACCTCTTCTTCAATAAATGTATTTTTTAAATTATTTTTATTTTATGTGTATAAGTGTTTTGCCTGCATGTATATAGGTGCACACATGCATGCAATGCCCATAGAAGTGAGAAGAGGGCGTCGGATCCCCTGTGGGCACTGGGAACTGAACCCAGGTCCTCTGCAAGAGCAGCCAGAGTTCTTAACCACTGAGTCATCTCTCCAGCCCCAATAAAAGCACTTTTAAAAGCCAACTGTGTGCCTGTAGTTCCAGCACTCTGGAGGTGAAGACAGGAGGATCAGGAGGAGTTCAAGGAATATCTCAGCTACGTAAGTATGAAGCCAGCCTGGGCTACATGAGACTCTGTCTAAAAAAGATTTTTGTTTTTAAAGTAAAAATTCACAGGCTGGGGAGATGGCTTAGTCAGTAAATTGTATGAGTTGAAAGCACGAGGACCTGAGTTCAATCCCTAGAACCTTCATTTAAAAAGTCAGGCATTGTAGCACTGGGGAGGTGGAGTTAGGTGGATCCCTGGAATTCAGTGGCCAACTGGCTTAGCTGGCCTACTTGATAAGTTCCAGGTAGAAGTTAGAGACCCTGAATCAAACCCAAGGTAGGTGCTATCTAAGGAGGGACAAGAGGCAAGGTTGTTCTCTGACTTCCACATGTACACACATACACGTGCACACACATCCTCCTGCATACACACAAATTTGCTGAGCAATCTCTATGTGCCAGGCACTGATAGTGAAATGACCAACAATACAGATACTATGCCTGTCCCATTAAAGTTCAGGGTTTAGTAAGAGATAAAAATAGGTAAACATAACTGGGTGTGGTGGCACACACCTTTAGTCCCAGCACTCAGGAGGCAGAGGCAAGTGGATCTCTGTGAGTTCAAGGCCAGTCTGGTCTACATAGTGAGTTCCATGCCAGCTGGGGCTACAGGGAGACCCTGTCTCAAAAAAGACCAAAAAAATTGGTAAACATGATAGTCCAGTATGAGAAACACTGGACATATAAAAATTTTGTTATGCTCGCTGATGGGTAGAGCTCTTGTTCCTGGATCATGAATCTATGTTTCTGTGTGTCCTGACATCATTTCCACCTCCATTTCCAGCTACAGCCTTCTTGCCTATACCTTGCCCAGTCTAACTCCTTGAATTCTAGGTCACTGAGTGGCTAGCAAGAGTCATTGGCAGGTGAACTTTCCTTTTGGCTACAGAACCAAGCTAATTAATAGTAAATATGGGACAGATTTCCCCTCTTAATTAGGTATACCTTTTTAACTTGCAAACCACACTCTTCAAACTGTTTCATTTGATATTTAAGTTCTTGAGTTGGTACTAGATATCTCAGAAATGTATTTTCTTTCATCTCATCCTGTTTTGGTTGCTGATCAGTCCATTGTCCTAAAAAGGAGTAAGACAAAATCTTGTTTCAGTGCTCCATAAACACAGGAAAAAATGTAAGGAAATTTAATGAAACAAAGTTAAAAATTTGGAAGATTAGCCCATTTCAACCACATGCTTTATACTTTTTCCTGAACCACATTCAGGAAAAGCTGTAACAGGCACTTAGAAGTTGCTTCTGCTTAAAAACAAAAACCATTGCTCTCTATTTGGCACTGGAAGGTATCTAAAAACAGAGGGGAAGCTGGCACCTCAGTTTATGTCTGTCTCTGACTTCAGGTCCGATTCCTGCTTAGCTCTGCCTAGACAATCACTAAGAAGTGTCTGTCTATCTAACCTGTCTCATCCCCCTTTGAGGCTGAAATCACCTAAACCTGAAGTCGTCTTGGATTCCAGGAACAACAAGGCCTCTCAGGCAGGACAGGTCACCTCCAAGATAAGAACAATTGTCTGGATAGAGAGGTTATACCCTAGAGCAGATCATTTTGTAGAAATCTGATTAGTCCCCACCTTAGATGACAGTGATTAACAGATTAATACTTTATGAGCCCACCTTGCAGGACTTGAACTGAGGCCACAGTGGGCAGGACAATACCTTGACCAGGACTGCTTAATTATGCATAACTCTCCCTCCATCCCAAGTCATCTTTTCTTAGATGTAAAGCTCATATAAGTAACCTGAAGAGGAGACTGGGGGCACTAGAACCCTTTATCCCTTCCTCCTCTCAGTGTGTCCTGTTGAAATCTTTCTCTGCTTTGAACCATTCCTTGACTCTTATTTGGGATGTGTGGCTGTGCTTAGCCTGTTGGGGCTGCTGGAGTCTGCAACTCCAATTACAGTACAATACTACAGAGTAAAATGGAGGATTAAGGAATTTGTCCTTGGATGATTTGAATCATGAGGCTTTAAAGATGTGAGAACAAAAATACATTATTTACATTCCATCCCCCACAATCAGAGCTGTAATCATGATATACAGTTGTGTAACTAATAGAAAATGTTTGTATTTCCAACCAGGATGCATAAAGAAAGAATTAGGAAAGCATGAAGAAATAATGGGAAATAATGCAACATTATTTCAAAGAATTCAAGTATGTTCTATCAAAAGGATGATCACAGGAATATAACCTTTGTACTACTATTTTTTAAATTTATTTTTATTCTATGTGTATGAGTTTTATGTCTGCATGTATGTAAGTGTAGCCATGTCATGTGTACCTGTGGAGGCCAGAAGAGGGGGTTGGATTCCCTGGAACTAGAATCACAGATGGTTGTTAGTCAACATGTGGGTGCTGGGATTTGAACCCAGGTCTTCTGCAAGAGCAGTCAGTACTCTTTGCTGAGTCATCTCTCCAACTCAGTAATGCTATTTTGTAACCCCCCCTTCCACACACACTCCTTGTAAAACTTTTATTTATACAAAGACCCTGCTGCACCCCAGAACTTGAATTTGAGGCCCAGAGCTGCCTACCTCTTCATTTCCTTTGTGCCTGTTATTTTAAAACTAGACAACTGTGAAAGACTATAAGGTTGGATCCCAGGCAGTAGGGAAAAAGACATTGTACTTTTTAAATTAATTAATTAACTTTTTATTTTATGTGTATGAATGTTTTGCCTGCATGTACATAAGTGCACCTGTGTTGTACAATGCCCAAAAAGGCCAGAAGAGGGTGTTGGATGCCCTAGAACTGAAGTTTCAGACAGTTATTAGCTACCATGTGGATGCTGGGAATCAAACCTGGGTCTTCTACAAGAGCAGCCATTGCTCTTAACTGCTGAACCATCTCTCCAGCCCCCACTGTACTTTTACATTAGGATAAAAACTTACCAAACTTCCAACTAGGTGTGCTTGTTCCATCTAAAGATGCAGCACACCCTTTTGTAAAAATAAAAGCTGCCTTGGCAGTTACTTTTTCTTTGTCTGAGTGTTCTTTGTGGCCTACCAGTGGGTTCCTTGGATCTCAGATTTTATTTCAAATGATTATATAACACTTCAGAGTTTTCACATCTATTTTAATTTTCTACTTCATTTGATCATCATATTACCACAATGAAATACTTTATGCAACTTAATAAATACGGAAATTGAAGCTCAGAGAGGTCAAGTAACTTGCCCAATGTAACAAGCCTAGTAAAGGAGCATCTACAGTTATCAACCTGGCTTTTATTAGTGCTTTCTGTGAATCTGTGGTGGTTTGAATGGGAATGCCCCACATAGGCTCCAAGTATTTGAGTACTTGGCCTCGGTTGGTGGTGCTGTTTGTGGAGGCTTAGGAAGTGTGGCCTTGCTGAAGAAAACAGGTCAGTGGGGGTGGGCTTGGAGAGTTCATAGTCATGTCCACTTCAGTTTTGCTCTCTCTGCTTCCTGTCCCTGCTTGAAGATGTGAGCCCTCAGTCTTCTGCTCTGGCTGCCTCCTGCCATGACTCTCCACCATGGTGACTCCCCACCATGGTGACTCTTACCACTCTGGAACCATAAACCTAATAAATCCTTTCCTCCCCTAAGTTGTTTTTGGTCAGTGTTTTGCCACAGTAATAAAAGTAACTGGGACAGAGACAAAACAAAACACTAGGAATATTATCACTCATATACCACCCAGCAAGAAGAAAGAAATTTGGAGATGAGTCTACCAAGTCTTATTTCCCCTTTCTCCTTCTTTTCCTTATCTTTCTATGTTTCCTTCATTTTCTTTCCTTGCTCCATCCTTCCTTTCTAGCCCCACCCCTTATTTTTAAGACAGGTTCTCACTGTGCAGCTCTGGCTGACCTGAAACTCAAATGTAGATTCACCTGCCTCTGCTGGGATTAAAGGCTTGTACCACTTCGCCTGGCCTTCTCCTTCCTTTTTGAAATTCAATAGGCAACCTGTTTTTGTCCAAGTGAGCTCTATATTTGACTAAACAACAGATCGACAAACAAAAACAAAAATAAACAAAAAAAAAAAACACCTTGTTTTATATCTATTAATTTTCAGTTTGACTCAAGACCAAGCATACTAAAATAACCCAATCCCAAGCACATTACCTAATCAAATGGACTCAATTTAACATCAAAAGCTGGTAATAAATTCACAGTAATTCCCTAGATAATTAAGTTTTAAATCTGAGAAAGCAAGAGGGACAAATCCACAGCAGAGGCGCTCCAGGACCCAAACTTCAAAGAAAGAGATTCTCCATTGAATTTAGAGACCAATAGCTCACATTTATGAAGTATAATATCACAGTTCAGTTCTCCTGAACTTAGCAAACATTAACTCCTACTGTATACCAGGCTCTAGAAGGGTTTGGCACTGGAGACACAATTAATCACCATCTTTTGATTCACAAACTTTTATAATCAGAGGAATGTACCAGAAAGGATTAAACAAACAGCATACAAAGAGGTGCTGCCTAACTTCAGTTTTTATTTTATTTTTCTAATATATAGTTGATAATCCCTAGAGTAGAATTTCAAATTATCCACTCTGTTAATATAAATTTTAGTCTAAGGAATGATGTTTTGCTTGAACCTCTGAAATGCTACTGTGAAGTAACATGCTTAGTCATGTACCAAAAATGTCATTTGTGGAACACCAGATTTCCATGATTACATTGCTAGTAGCTGGGTCTTCTGAGCTAACACTCATTCCCTATCAAAAACCAAGTGGAAATCATAATCTTGGTTATCCCACTGTCCTTTCTTTTGTTTGTTTGGTTTTATTTTTCTGAGACAAAGTCTGAGATAGCCCAGGCTGCCCTTGAATACTTTGTACCTGACGATGACCTTGAACTCCTGATCCTCCTGCCTCTGTCTCCTGATTGCTGAGATTACAGGCCTTTGTTATCATGCCTAGCCTTTGTTTGTTTGTTAATTTATTTTATTTTTATTATATATATATATGAATGTTTTACTTGCACGTATGTAAGTGCACCTGTGTGTCAATACCCTCAGAGGCTGGACTAAGGCGTCAGAATCTAGAGCTGTGGGCAATGGTTAGCTGCCATGTAAGTACTGGGAACCAAAATTGGGTCATCTGCAAAAGCAGCCAGTATTCTTAACCAGAGTCATCTCTCCTGACTCTTATTCATGTTTTTTGACCCTAAGTTTTCTGTAGAATATGACTGAAGTATTTATTGCAAATTCATGTTCACTTTGGCCATTTCTTCCTGGGTTATTTTTACAGACATATGAAGGAAATTAAGTATCTTTGAAATTTTGCATCTGTGTTTTTGAACCTCTGACGAAATCCATTCTCCATTTTACAACCAGGGGTCTTTTTAACACAAGCCTGATCTGATCTTTGTTTAAAATCCTTTAAGGTTCCCCACTTGCTTAAAGAAAGAAAATTGACCTTTTTCATGTGATTTATAGTGTCTTGTATAAGATAGACCCCGTACTCTCTTTTTTGCTTGTTTGGGTTTTTTGTTTGTTTCTTTTTAAAATTTTTATTTCATTTATTATTTTAATTTTATGTGTATGCGTGTATTGCCTGCATGTAGGTAAGTGCACCTGTGACATACAATGCCCACGGTGGAGAGAAGAAGCTGCTGGATCCCCTGTTACAGACAGTTGTTAGCTGCCATGTGGGTGCTGGGAGTTGAACCTGGATCTTCTGCAAGAACAGGCAGTGTTCTTAACCTCTGAGCCATCTCTCCAGCCCCTTGTTTGTTTGTTTCTTAAGACAACCTGGCCTGAAACTTGTGAGGCAATGGAGGATGACCTTGAACTCCCAATCCTCAGCCTCTACCACCTGAGTGCTAGTATTATTTCTTCTGCCACCACAGCTGCCTGGCCCCGTATTCTTCATTCTTGAGACTTTGTTTCTCTGCCTAGTTAACTGGCACTTTTCAGTTCTCCATTTACTATAGCTCCTGCAGAAAGATTTTTCCCTGGTCTCCCAAGTTGACATAAGGTGTCCTTTGTGCTTCAGAGTATTTTCACCTTCTGTCATAGCTCTCCTGCTTGCTTCTTAGACTCTGAGCAGGACAATGTCCCCCTTGTTGATCTTCAGTACCTAGCACAGTGCTTGGCACATACCATGGGTTACAGTATGCAGCAGGAGAACAAATGAATGGAATAATCTTCTGTATTCCAGGCATTTTATTATGTTTTTATAGTCTGGTTGGTGTGTTTTGTTTTGTTTTGCTTTGTTTTGAGACAGGGTCTCTCTATCTCACTATGCAGCCTAAACTTGCCTAGAACCTATAATTCTGCCTCAGCTTCTTGAGTGCTGGGATCATAAAATATGCTACCACTCAAAGCAGCATCATAATTGAGATGATATCCTAGTTAGCTCTAGCACTCTGTTAAAAGGGTCTCTCTAATCCAGATTCCCATGGTTATTCTGGTGAGTTCTGCCCCATTGAATGGGGAATACATAAGTGTAGCTCACAGTACCAATGAATATTTTTGTTGGTAACAGGGCTCAAAATAGTAATTTTAGAGATCCAAATGCTGCCAGCAACAAATAAGTATAATAAAACTCAAAGAAAATAACCAGGTGAAATGTATCTACATTTGTTTTCTAAGAAATATTTTATTATCTTTATTTTATTCACATGAGTGTATTGCCTACATGCGTGTAAGTGCACCCGTGGTGTGCGATGCCCACAGAGGTCAGAAGAGGGTATCAGATACCCTGGAACTGGAGTTGCAGGTGGTTGTTAGCCATCATGTGGGTGCTGGGAATCAAACTCCAGTCTCCATGAGAGCAGCCAGTCCTCTTAACTGCTGAGCCATCTCTCCAGTCCCCTGTATCTACATGTGAATGCTCCATTTGCAGATTAGGCGTGCCTTTTTATCCTCCATGACTATGGTTTAGGTTTTATGGTAGGCTTTCTATGCACTTGTCTCTTAAGCAATCTATGTCACCATAAGGAAATCCAATCATGTTTGTTTCCATGTATTAATAAATAACCCTAACGGTAGAAAGAGTCAAAAAATAGCTCACCTAAGTTTTAAAACCTGAGGCAGGAATGGTGGCTCACACCTGCCATCCCAGTGGGAGACTGTGACAGGAGGATAGGTCTGTGTTCTGTGTTCAAGGCCGGCTTTGGCTACATAATGGGATTCAGGACAGCCTGGGTTACAGTGTGAGATCTTGTCTCCAAAACAAATGAGGCCAGGCATGGTGGCACAAGCCTGATATCTCAGCACTCAGGAGACAGAGGCAGGAAGAGCAGGAGTTCAAGGTCATCCTTAGGTACATAGTGAGTTCAAGGTCACCCTGGGCTACATGAGCCCCTACCTTAAAAAAATCTGGACAAAACAGGGCCATTGGACATATAAATGCACAGTGGCTGTGTTTGCTTGCATAAGCAGTATCAAGCCAATCAAAATTCCAGCACTGGTAAGGCCCAACCCTATCTAGCCAGGGTACTATTGGCAGCTGATGCTACGGGAGGAGAGAATGTAGGCCCTGGTAAGTTGCTCGTATGCAGGTAGATGGCACTACATCCATGAACATACCAGAAGCACTAATTGGACTCAGTGTGTTAAAAAAGAGACATCACCAGGTGTGGTGGTGTAGGCCTTTAATCCCAGCCCTCCAGAAGCAAAGGTAGGCAGATCTCAGTGAGTTCCAGGCCAGCCAGAGCTACATAGTAAGACCCTTGTCTCAAAAAAAAACAAAAACAAAAAACAAAACAAAAAACATGAGGCTGGAGAGATGGCTCAGTGGTCAAGACCACTGGTTGCTCTTGCAGAGGACCAGGGTTCAGTTCCCAGCACCCACGTGGCAGCTAGCAGTCATCTGTTGCGAAGCACTAATTGGACTCAGTGTGTTAAAAAAGAGACATCACCAGGTGTGGTGGTGTAGGCCTTTAATCCCAGCCCTCCAGAAGCAAAGGTAGGCAGATCTCAGTGAGTTCCAGGCCAGCCAGAGCTACATAGTAAGACCCTTGTCTCAAAAAAAAACAAAAACAAAAACAAAAAAACAACCCAAGAAGACACAAAATTGGGAGGGAAACATGGGGGCAGGGCTCCAGGAGGAGTTGGAGTAAGGCAATGGGGGTGGGTATGGCCAAAATATATTGTATACATGTATAAAATTTCAAAAAATAAAAGCAATTTTTTAAAACCATACCCCCTGAAGAAAAGTATATGAGCTAACACTGAAGCAATGGTTTGTTCTCTCTTCTCTGGTTCTATCCTCCACAGACACAAACACACTCATGACCAGAAGGAATAATGAGGAGAGCTGTCTTTTCTCGTTTAGGTTTTTTGAGACAGGCTCTTAGGTAGGTCAGATTGGCCACCAGTTCACTACGCGGCCTTGAGCTCCTGACTCTCCTCCCTCCATCCTCCGAGTGCTGGGATTACAGGAGAGCACCACAGCACCCAGCTTTGGAAAGCTGGATTTTTGTTTTTTTCTGAGACAGCTTCTCTCCCTTGTGGACCAGGTTGGTCTTGAACTCACAGATGTCTGGCTGCCTTTGCCTCCCAAATGCTGGGATTAAAAGCATGTGCCACTATGCCCATTGCGAGAAAACTTTTTAATGTAATAGCAAGTTACTCACCTGAGAAGCTCCAAAAACTTTTCTCCTTTTTTCTTGCCACTTCTTCCTGAACGTCACACAGCATACACTCAATATTCATAACGACTTCAATGAGGTCAGCCTGGGCTCCTTTAATCTCTAAAATTGCTTTTCCTGGATTGACAGTCTCTGAAATGGTGACATTTGAGGTTGTCTGGAGCTGAGAAAGTATGTCGTGCTCTTTTTTCCCGAGGTAAAGAATATGGTTATTCTCAATGATGTGGTGGTCCTGGGAAGTCAGTAACCTCTGAATCCATTTTTCTGCCTCACACATCTCTTCCATGTTTAATCCCATGAGGTTGATAGTAGGAGATCCAGCTTCAAACCTGTTTCGTCGTTGTTCCTCTCTGGTCCACTGGGGGGCTAAAATAGCTATCCAAAGCAACCATAGAAGGCTGGTAATTTTACAACAGTGCAGAGCAAAATATCACAGCCCCTGTTTGCCCCAGGATATTGCCACCACTGTTAGCAGGAGCAGCTTCAGTTAAGTGCCTGAAACTGCACTGGATAAGAAAGGGAATCTACATGTGTTGGTCTCCTTAGAAATGTATCAGTTAGCTTGTAAGGGGTTGGCTTTGTCATATCTGGCCTCTGCTGTGCAGCATTTATCAATTCACAGATGAGTTCACCTGGTCTTACCTGCTAAGTGAGAGGTTCCTTAACCTCTTGCACTTAGCAGGCCTAAAATCAAACAACTAAAGCTATAGTGCTCAAGGAATGAAATTTCTTAGAAAAAAACAAAAAACAAAAAACTAAAGCCAGGTGTGGTAGTGCACATTTGTGAGCCCTACACATGAAAGATGGAGCCAGAAGGATTGTGAATTCAAGGCTAGCCTTGGCTACACAGATATTTTGAGACTGGCCTGGGCAATATGAAACCCTGTCTCAATAAATAAATAAATAAATAAATAAATAAATAAATAAATTTTCCTCAAACCATGAAAAAAGCAGCAAACCAGTAGGGCAAAGCATTTCACAGAAAAGGAAACATAAATGGCCCATATCTATGTGAAAAGATGTTTGAAAAACCAGAGAAATGAACATTCACCTACCAGACTAGCAGCAATTCAGAAGTCTATAGATATCAAGTGTTGTGAAGCATGTAGAGCAACCAGAACTCCTAAGTATTTATGGCAGATAAACTAAATAATAAACTAGAATAGTGGTTTTATTTAAAGAAACTCTGGCAAGGAAGGGGTCTGAATATGATCGAAATATATTGTATGAAATTCTCAAAGAATCAATAAAAATATTTTTAAGTGAAAGAAAGGAGGAGCTAGAGAGATGGTTTAGTGGTTAAGGGCACTGGCTGCTCTTGTAGAGGACCTGGGCTCAGTTTTTAGCACCAACATGGCAGCTAACAACCATCCATAACTCCAATCAGGAGATCCAAGCCCTCCCTTGGCCTCTGTGGGCATTGTAGGACACATATTGCAGGCAAGATTCTCATACACATAAAATAAAAATAAATAAAAATAAGTGAAAAGAAACTCTTACAAAGCTCATATTCTTTTTTTAAAGATTTATTTTTTATGTATATAAGTGTTTTGCCTAAACGTATGGAAGTGCACCACTTGAATGCCTGGTTCCCTCAGAGGCCAAAACAGGGCATCAGATCTCCTGGAACCTGAGTTACAGACAGTTGTGAGCTGCCATCTGGGTACTAAGAACTGAACCTAGGTCCTCTGCAAGAGTAGCAAGTACTTTTAAATGATGAGCCATCTTATCAGACATTATTTTTTAAGATTTTAGTTTTTAACAGTGTGTGTGTGTGTGTGTGTGTGTGTGTGTATCTGTGTGTCTGTGTGTCTGTGCGAGGGTATGTCCATGAGGCACCCATAGAGGCCAGAAGTCATTAGATCCCTTGAAGCTGAAATTACAGACAATTGTGAGCTGCCTGATGCTGGTGCTGAGAATCAGACAGTCTTTAAAAACAAACATTTAGTGTGTGTGTGTGTGTGTGTGTGTGTGTGTGTGTGTGTGTGTGTGTGTTCAGAGAAAATCTTTCAGAGAACAACTTTTAAGAGTCACTGGATTAAACTGAGGTCTCAGGCTTGGCAGCAAGCACCTTTACCTGCTGGGCCATCTTGCTGGCCAAGTTCCTATTCTAATTGGCAGCAGCAAAACCTGGAAATAACATAATGCTCCTAAACAATGGAATTATTATACTGATGAAAAGAAATTACCTTTACATGAATGAATTTCAGAAATATATTTTGAGGGGAGAAAAAGCAAGTTGTGAACTGTTCTAGGCATTATTCCAAGGGCTTTACATGTATTATTTAAGCCTCACAACCTCATTAGATAAGTCCTATTAGTAGTCTGATTTTACAAATTAAGAAAGTCAGTTAAGCAGCTTGCTCATGGCTGTAGGACTAGTTAAATGTGTCCATGAAGATAGTGGGTGTGGGCACCTGACCCCAATGCTCATACAATTCTGCTTTTCAGTTGTGTTCTCCAGGCAACAGGACAGTCAGCACCTTTCTACTGATAAAATAGTTGGGTGGCTCCAGGAGCTATAAAAAGCATTAGAACAGAACTGGAAGAAAGGGGAAGGAAGGTCCCGGTGGAGAAAAAATAAAAGCCAACGTTTAAGACAACAGAAGTGAAAAAGATATTTTAATTTTTGCTGTCTTATTACTCTTTTGGGAGCATGTTATGTTGCTTTTTAGAAAGACATGAAGACAGTATATGGTGGTACTTCCTTGATCCATCGTTAGGAGAAAGGGATTGTTTTAGATAACTAAATTATTCAAATCACTAAAGGAAATTTCTAGAGAACTAAAGTACCTTGAATCTTAACTATTTATTAGCTAAATATTCTTAATGAAAACATACTTATCTTCCTTCCTAAAAGTTTAACCTTTCCTTGATAATCCAAGAACATCACTATCTTACATTCCATTTTGTATTAGCTTTACCTAAAATCCCATTCTTAAAACGTTGTTCTTATAAAGTTACTCTATATTTCATGTGACCTCCTAAAATGCAATGCATTTGTTTGGTCCTGTTCATCTCAGGTGCTATCCCACCCCTGCAGCCACTGGAGATATTGTCATCCTAAAGGTCAGCTTAGAAACATTCTTGTTCAGAGAGCCATTCTTATTTGTTTGTTTGTTGTTTGTTTGTTTGTTTGTTGAGACAGGGTCTCCCTGGGGCCCAACTGGCCTGGAACTCACTATATAGATGTCAGAAGGTGCTTTTATTGATTGCTTAGCTATTTTATTGGCTCATAATTGTCTATTATTATCACCACTTTACAGACAAACATATAGTCTCCTAAGAAGCACTATCCCAGACAGAGACTCTTGAAGTTACCCCTTCTGCACATCCAGGGATGCTGGGCCACTGAATATTCCACCTCAGTCCACTCACATGCTACCACAGGATGAAAGTGTGAGACAAACTAATTAGCCCCCAACAGCCAGGAATGGTTTAACCCAGTGATTCCAGTGGTCCTAAACCTAGCTCAGCTATACAATTATAACTAGAGAGATTTTTAAGAGATCTGCTTGACCTAGACCCAGAGTTCTTGAATCAGAATCTATAGTCAGAATCTGTAGGCTCTCTCTCTCTCTCTCTCTCTCTCTCTCTCTCTCTCTCTCTCTCTTTGGTTTAAGGCTTCTCTCAGGATGACAGTGATTACGCAGGTGTTTAAGTGGTACTGGGTTAGTGTGAGATGTGTTTTCTGAAATTAAGTAATCCCATTTATATGTTTGGAGCAGAAAGCGTGACTAAGCTTAGACTGTTTATGGAAGACAGAATTTACTTATAAAAAATATATAGATGCTCATTTGTGAATGGACTACCCACACTGGATATCTACTGCAAGTTAGCTTCAATCTATTGATCTCATGAAATTTGAGCAAGAATAGAATAGTGGCCATGTATAACACAGTTTGGTATCTTATCAGGAGCAAATGAATCTTTGGCTTATTTTGATGATCAAAAACAGAATGTGCCCATGGTGGGAGTTTCCTCCCCCTCCTCCCTCCTCCCCCTTCTCCTCCTCCTCCTCTTCCTCTTTCTCCTCCTCCACTTCTTCCTCCGCTCTCTCCTTTCCCCTCCCCCTCCTTCTCCCCCTGCCCCTCCCCCTCTCCCTCTCCTTCTCTGTCATAGGCCCTCATGTAGGCCAGGCTGGCTTCAAACTTGCTATCTAAGTGAGTATGACCCTAAACTCCTGATCTTCCTGCTTCCACCTTAAGTGTCAAGATAACAGGCACGCATCCCTACGCCTGGCTCTAAGTCTGCTCATTTCTTACTCACTATTGTTGCTTCTGAGATTCAGCATCTTGGACATGTTTGCCATTTCAGCACAGAAAGCCTACAACAAACAAAACAGCAGAGTCATATCATAGTAAGGCATATGCCCACAGTCATAGAAATCTCTTTCTACCTTTGCGCACTACATTTGACTTCATTAGCTTGGTTAGTTTTCATTCCCACTACCACAAGCCTAAAAACAGGCTTTAAAACAATCCAGGAAATCAACAAGTGCAGCACCATGACTAGAATATGTAGGAGAAATGATCACAGAAAAACAGAAAGAAAACCAAAACCTAGCAAAGCACCATCATTTATTCATTCAACAGGTATTAATGCAGGCACTGAATTAGATCTGAAATACAAATCATTCCAAATGTTATAAGCACACTAAACTGTGCAGATGGAATAAATTATCTGTTTTATATGAGCTAATTCTAATAAAGTACTTAAAATTTCACCTGGCACATAGTGAGCCTTCAGTATATGTTAGATATAATAATTATTGTTCTATGGTAGCCTATAGAAAACATTTATGCATATTTCCATGCATATCCTTTAAGATACAGTCTATTTGAAATAAATCAAATCTCCTAATCTCCTTATCTAATATCTTTTTTGTTCAAAGTTTATATAATAGGCAGTAATTTACCTTATTGAAAAGATGAGAACGTTAATGAGAGCAACACTAGATTTTGCTTTAAGTACAAGCAGCAATGATGCTTCTCTTTATTCCTTTTTTCTCCCGTTTTTTTGAGACAAGGTCTCACTATGTAGCCCTGGCTGACCTGGAACTTACTATGCAGACCAGGCCGGCCTCATACTCACAGAGCTCTGCCTGCCTCTACCTCTGTCTCTGCCTCCCAAGTGCTGGGATTAAAGGCATGCACTACTACAACCAGCTCAACAATCAAGTGTTTTAATCTATGGGACAATTTCTTCATCTGCTATTTCCAGAGCAAAAATCCCTTGATCTTACCATATTTAATTACCTGGTGAGGCTTTGACAGAGTAGTTCCCTGCCCTCCCTATCCAAGAACTAGGAAATAAAATAAATGAGGTAGCATCATCTGCTGATAAATAGTCTAATGAAAGTTGCCATACACAATTGGTAAAAAAAAAAAAATCAGCTTTCTAGAAGGTCATTTTAAAAGGTAGGTTGTATTGCTGGGTTAGTTGTAACAAGTCAGGCCTGGAGAGATAGCTCAGTGGTTAAGAGCACTAGCTGTTCTTGCAGAAGACCTGGGTTCAGTTCCCAATACCCATGTGATAGCTAACAACTCTCTGTAACTACAGTTTCAAGGGATCCAACTCTCTCTTCTGGCCTCTATGGGCATTGCATACACATGGTATACTTACATACATACAGGCAAACCACTCATATGATATAAAATAAAATTTAAAAAAAGAAAGGACTAGGCAAAACTTTTGAATGAAATGTGAAGGAAAACTGTAATCACTTGCAATATCTTTGAAGGAAGAATGAGTGGATTATAAGCAGATGGTCTGCAGGGAACCTGGAAAGGTAAAACCAAATGGCAAAACTTGGGCAGCATTTTCCCAGCTCTGTCCACTAGCAGTGAATACCTGACCTGAGAGATACCAGCAATGTACTTCAGAGAAGTATTCCTTATCCTGAGACAAGATGTCTGGCTTAAGGTAATATGCTGGAAATATTTGCTAAGTAACCATCCATTGCCAGCTCTACCCAGGGCCCTTCCCATCATGAAATACTCTGCCAAAAAGAACCCCATGCTGAAACTAGGAGGATGCTTACCTTTAAAGAGCAGAGGGAAGAATAAATACCAGCAAGGGCAAAACTAAGTGGAAGAGTGAACCAGCCTCCAATGACAACATTTGTTATTAGGGCAAGGGTAGGCAATTTACAGAAATGAAATTACACCAAGTTAGAGTCTCACCACACTATGGAATCTTAGCCTAGGGTTTAGACTGGAAATGTAAACAGATGTTTTTGAATTAATGAACAAACTATAGGACATTTTGAAGATGGTAACTCACTTTATATGTCTCCCTGTCTTCAGGAAAGATCACAAACTTTACAGTTAGTTGTTTCAAGTGTGCTTTGGCAAATGTTAAAACTTCACCAAACATAATCTGTGCTGCTCTGTTCTTCTCCATGCCAATTTTTCCTGTACCAAGGGCAGGAAAGGAAATGGAATGTGTTGATGGGTGAAGGCATTTTTCCAGACAGTTTTTCATTGCATTTTTCAATGTCTGTAAGAGAAACAGAAATTTAAGAACAGCATTTGAGTTAAAAATAAGACTGCTTACCCTTCAGTTCCACTCAGAATTTACTGGGAGCCTCCACTTAGGGCCATGCCTCCTCAGAGGCCAGGAAACCCACCACAGCTGTCAGGCTAGATAACCAGAAACGTAAGGGCTGAGAACCTGAGGCAACTGAGTGGTTCACTGTGTGCTCTTCATAACATTTGGCCACTGTAATTTCTTCTAGTTTATGTGGCCTTACCCATCTCCCCAGCTCAGAGAGCCTTTAAGCATCAATGTGCCATTGTCACCTGCCACTCCCAAGTCAGCAAAAATTATTCTTGGCAATTCAATAAAGGAGATAGAGACTAAAATAAGAAAACAGCATTCGTTCAATATCATTAGGATCTACTATGTAGCTCTCTTGGAGAAGTGTCAATGTTTTGGGCAGACTTAAACTTCCACCAACTTTTGAATATCACACTGACTTACAGTTATCTACGGAAGAACCTTGGAAAGCTGAGGCTTTGAGAGTGACTGAGTGACCAGTCTGGGATTAGAAAGCTCTCTAGTGAAGAGAAGATAAGACACAGCACAGAAAAAAAGATAGACAAGCCAGGTGTGGTGGCCTATAATCCAGGCGCTTGGAGGGCACACGCAAGAGGATTGCCATGAGGTTGAGGCCAACCTGGACCTAATAGGTGGTGGGTCAGCTTCAGCCACAGAGACCCAATGGAAATTTAACAAACTTCTTAGATCATGACGGTATATAGACATAAATTTATTTTGAACTTACCAGGTCCATAGAATGATTTACATGCCACAGCACATGGTACACATGGCGACAGGACAATTTAAATCCTCTTGTGACCAATACTAATTCAGAGCCTGAAAATAGTTTAAACTTTCTGTCAAATTCTTTTTCCATTTCAAGTCCTGCTTGTTGTAGAATTGACTTCGACACAGGTCCACTTTTAAGATTATGCATGTGTTCAGAATTAACAATTACATCTGTCTGAAAAAGGAAAAAAGCACAGGATTCATTGTTAAAGTCCACCTTCTTTAATGACTAATAAAATTTTACATCCCTAGGTGCTTTAAAAATGACTTTTTGGCTAGCCCAAATCCACAGAAACTTATTTCATGACAGTTAGAAACTCATACTTCTGGAGAGTGATCATTCGATTGACATTTGTCCTCTTTAGAAATTGTTCCAGTATGTAACGATATTATCACATTATATTAGCCTTTTGCTGAATTATCCCTCATATATTTCAAGATTCTAATCTTTCCTTCCTAGTTCTTTGTTTTGTTTTTGAGACAGCATCTCATGTAGCCCTGATGGGCTTCACACTCCCTATATAGCCAAGGATGACTTAAACACTCAAATACCTGATCTTCCTGTCTCCCTCTCCTCAATGCTGGGATTACAGTTGTGTGCCACCATGCCAGGTTTATGTGGTACTGGGCACTGAACCCCTTCATGCATGCTAGGCAAACACTCTACCAACTGAACTGAACTATGTCTTCCGGCCCTTCTTTATCATTTATTTATTTATTATTTATAGTGGGCCTTACTATGTAGCCTACATTGACCTTGAACCATCCCCATCTCTTCAGTGTTTAGACTATAGGCATGCACTTCCTAGCACATTCAGGTGTTACTTTTGTTTTTACCAGTGCTGGGGATCGAACCCAGGACCTTGCATATGCTAGACAAGCATTCTACCATTGAGCCACATCCTTGGACCATGATTGTTTTAAAGATGTATCCATATATATTCTCTGCCTTACCACCATCACTTTTTGCAATTTCTGTACAGGTTGTTTTGTAACAAAGAAGAAATGAAATCAATTTTCTTAGGATCGTCTTTTTTTTCTTTCTTTCTTTTTTGGTTTGCTTTTTGTTTCTTTGTTTGGTTAGGTGGTTTTTAGACAGGGCCTCACTATGTAGCCCCTGGTTGGCCTGGAACTCACTATATAGACCAGGCTGGCCTCAAACTCAAACTCACAGAGATACGCCTGTCTCTGCCTCTGCCTCCTGAGTGCTGGGATTAAAGGCATGTGCCACCACACCTAGCCTTAGGAATGTTCTACCACCTTATGTTCTTACATTTTATTAAGTTGCACGTGGTTAAAGAAAGTGCAAATGAGGCAAAAATGTCTTTAGTGAAAAATGAGTTTCCCTTTCGGTGGGGTCCCTAAGTTGACTCACCCACCAATTCTACAGGCAACCACTTTAATCTGTTCTTCATCTATAGAAACAGACTATACATTGACATAGTTTATGTTTTGTACTATACTACCTCTTAGCTCTGAAAGCTGTGCTAAAGAGGGTTGTGTCCTTGTTCCTCCAGTGCCAAAATTCTCCTAATCATCCTGATCCTCCTGCCCTTCACATTCCAACTGCTATTACAGGCATGGGCCACCATGCTGGACCACACGCCTAAGCAATATTTTTATTTACTGTTTGTTTCCTCAATGAGATTTTCCCAAAAAATAGATTCTTTTTTTAGATATAAAAGAATATAATGGGACTGGGAAGATGGCTCAGTCAATAAAGTGCTTGCCCTGCATGCATGAGGACTTACTTGTGATCCCCAGAAATCATGTAAAACAACCAGGTGTGCTGCGAAGGCAAAGACAGGAGGATCCCTGGGGCTAGGTGGCCAATCAGTATTAGCCTATTAGGCAAGCCCCAGGCCAATGAGAGACCCTTGAGAAACAAGGTAGACCTCTGGTCTCCACACATATGCATACGCACATCTGACTATATACACATGAAATACAAATGAAATTTTAGTGCTAGAGAGGCTGAAGCAAGAGGATCAGAAGTTTGAGGCTTGAGTAAACATGGTAAAGACCCTGCCTCAAAAAAAATGATAGTTTAAGTTCCTCCTTAGGGGGTAGAGAGATGGCTCAGTGATTAAGAGCACTGGATCCTCTTACAGAGGACCTGGGTTCAAATCTAGCACCCAGGTGGTAGCTAACAACCATTGGGGGAAATCCAATGCCCTCTTCTGACCTCTATGGGCATTACATGACATGGATGTACTTACACACATGCAGGCAATATTCTCATATACATAAAAAACAAAAATAAAAAGTAAAAAAAGAGTTTAAGTTCCTTGGTATCAAAGGTTATTCTAATTCTTCATAGTACCTCAAAATCATAGCCTAATAATTATAATCCCCATGTGCCAAATGCTATTCTAAGCATTTCACATGTATTGATTCCAGTTTTAAGATGTTAAGTGCTGTTATTATCAGTGTTTTACAGATGAGGAACTGAAGATTGAAAGATAAAGTATTTCAGTTAGTAAATACCAAAGCTGATAGCAATCCCGATGGCCTGATTCTGAAGTTCACACTCTTAAGCCCAAAAAAGATGCTTTCTATGGTTTTATAAAGAACATACTTTAAACCTCTTAATAAGTAAGTAACAGTTAATTCCAGGATCCCCTTTGTCAGTGCCAGAGAAGAGAAACAAAGACTTACAGTTTGTAGTTCAATGTGGCCTTGGACAATCTCAAGAGTCAAGCTGTGGCCAATTTGAAGAGTCATGTTGGAGATGGGAGTGGTTACTTGACTTTTCCAGGGGCCCAGATCATTCTTCCCTAGCATGGCTTCTGAGGCAGCTTTAAAGGAAGCAACGGTAAGGTCCTCATTGCTCACCAAGTGAATTTCTTGCAAACTACTAACCACTTTGTTCTTTTGGAAATAAAACCAGATAGTTTCTAAAATTGTTTTTGTGCACAAATTCAGAGGAAAGTGGAACATTCCAGAGCTCAGGGCTGGGATTGCCACTGTCTTAATGACTTGGTTCTTATAGTTGACATAGTCTAGAACATTCATAATGGCATGTTGCAGCAACTTGATAGCTATCTCATTATCCATTAGCAACCAGTGAGGCCCAACGGCATGAATAATCAGCTTGCAAGGAAGCCTCCCTGCTTTTGTGATAGCTATCTCACCAGTTGGTACTTTACCCCTTGCAGCAATCAAGTGTCTACTTTCCTCTTGGATTTCAGGACCACCAGCTTTAGCCAGGGCCCCAGCCAGGCCACCCCCATGCAGAAGATCTTCATTGGCTGCATTCACCACAGCATCTACAGCATGTCTGGTGAGGTCATCTTTCCAGACAGATAACTCTATCTCAGGAGTCAGCCTTATTCTGAAGACTTGCTGAGCAAGATCACTGCTGTTTCCTTCCAGATCTGGACAATGCAGGGTGGAGATACAACCAAACTTATTCTGCAGGACTTCACACAACCGACTCTCATTACTTTTAAAAATTTTGAAGACATTGTGTTTAATGGGAATTTGCCATCTATGGTGTTGTTCAGGGGAATCCATGGCTAAAAGAGGAGAAAAGACAAACAAGAAAGAAATGAACAGAGGTTGCTTTGAAAAGGATGTGATTTCCTCTTTACACCATGAGGCTGAGTTTCTTACTTGCTAAGAGAGCTGAGCTTCCTTTTGTCCCCTGGTTGACTCTGCTTCTTACCTAGTCATGTGATCAGACAGTGGCTAACAGAGTTTTCAATGGTAAGTCACCTGAAAAATGCTTAGACTTGTGCCTGGCATTTAGTAAGTACTCCCTATTATATACAATGGTGGTGAGAAAACTGTGTATAGGGAGCTCATGAATGCTTTAAATGCATGTAAAAACAGTTTTGGAAAACTCATGCCAGGTACACGTGCTAGAAAGGATTTAATTATAAGTCAGAAATAAAGGGAGGCTATATTCATAACTTTTTTATTTTTTCAAGTGTCTTGGTGTGGGTGGAGCAGACCTTGAGATAAGAATTCAATTAATTCTTGTAAACAGTTTGAGAAGTGATCTAGAAAACATCAGAGGTTCTGGTTAAGGAGGGAAGTGGGAAACTAAGAAACAAAATGAGTAATGTATATTAGTCAGCAAAAGAAACTTAACTCTACTGGAGGGCAGTGTAGATCATGTGCCTCAGAGTTACAGCCCTGGAGGAATAATTAGGAGATATGTATCCAATTTTTATGGGTCACTGGTTAGAGTTGTTCCCTGTTAAGGGGAGATGGAAGGACACAGAACCAGTAAATGCTTCATGGTACTTATGCTGCATGGTACAACTGAAATTAATGTAGAATCACAACCAAGTAACTAAGAAATCATTTACTGCATGTCACAGACTAAAAGACGTGTTGCTCAGACTCCCCTTCAGTCTGCTGATGACACGAGAAATCTGGTCAGCTCACTGCCTCCAGATATTAGCCACTCAAATCTTCATCTCAGCTCTGGTCATTACTGTCAGGGCAACCCCATGAAAGGCTGAGCAGGGCCATGCATGCCTCTAGTGGGACACCTCTGACATGCAATTTCAAGCTGGCAGAGACCTCTGTTTGGGGTGGGTTTTTTTGTTGTTGTTATGATGTTTTAAATTTACTTTTTTTTTTTTTGAAACAAGGCTTCCATATGTTGTCCTGGAATTATAATCCTCCTACCTCAGCCTCCTAAACACTGGGATTATCACCACCCCCATCTAGCATGACCATCAGTTTTCATTCAGTTTGATGGATTTTTCTTTTTCATTCTTATAAACCTTTTACACTCCTAATTCCATCTCAAAATCCAGTTCCTAGAAAACCTAACCTGTGACATATGCCTCTGGGAAAGGAAAAAGAAGGCCAGTGAAACTGGTGGCCTTATTTCAGAGATGCTAAAAACCTTATGCACATCCTAAAATAGATTAAATGTGATAATAATCTATCTTTTACTTCAACTCTATTTCTAGTGTGAGCCACCAAGAAAGACTTCTGGTGACCCCTGTTACCCAAAGAAGCCACAAGTAAGCAGCTCATCCCAAATGGCCTGAGCATTGATGGGGAAACCTCAAATGGGTCACCCCTAGGATTAAAGAGGTACCACTTGGCTCTCTCAGCCCTTGTTGAGCCAGGGGACACCCTTTTTGATCAAGTTTGGCTGCAGGGTTGTGGTCAGAAAAGTCTCAGAGGCCTGGAGTGATAGATGGTCAGCAGTTAAGAGCACTTACTGCTCTTGCAGAAGACCCAGGTTCAGTTCCCAGCACTCACATGGTGGCTAACAACTGTCCAGAACTCCAGTTCTAAGGGATTCAACGCCCTCTTCTAGCCTCGGGGGCATTGCATGACACAGGTGCACTTACATACATGCAGGCAAAAAAAAACCCTCACACACATAAAAAATAAATAAACAAATAAATCATGCCAGGCGTGGTAGCACATGCCTTTAATCCTAGCCCTTAGAAGGCAAAGGCAGGCAGATCTCTGTGAGATTGAGGCCATCCTAGTCTGCATAGTGAGTTCTAGGCAGGTTGGGACTAGAGAAACCCCATTAAAAAAAAAAAAAGAATAAATAAGTCAGAAAAAGTGTTTTAAAAAGAAGAACCTCACATCTGTGGACAAGGAGAGGATGAGTGGGGACCCTGTGAGAACTGGGAGAATGTGTCTGCTGCCACCACACTGCCTCTGAAGAAGATGCCACCAGAAGCAGGTGCTGGCATCTCCTCAGGCACTACAGCCAATCACACACTCAAACATTTGAGGGAGAGGCTGTCTCCTACCGCATGCCCTCTTCTCCGCTGAGGAGGGTCTGAGCAAAGTTTTTCTGAAATAAGTAAGAGTGCAGTGAGCATACCTGGTCTTTCCTTGTATGTCATCACTCCATCATCCTGTGAAAAATGAGAATGGCTGTTTTAAAAATTGAAACTGAGACACTATAGGTGACTAGTGATGTACAGTCCAGTGAAATACAAATCAACAGAAGCACTATTCAAACACAGGATTTGAGAGGAAGTTTTTTTGTTGTTTGTTTTGATTTGTTATTTGGTTTCTTGTTTTTTTTGTTTGTGTTGTTGTTTTGTTTTGTTCTTGGTCTTTTTGAGACAGAGTCTCCCTATATGGACTCACTATGTGGACCAGGCTGGCCTCTAACTCACAGAGATCCTCATGTCTCTGCCCTGAGTGCTGGGATGAAAGGCATGCACCAGCATACCTAGCTGTTTTGTTTGTTTGTTTGGTTTTTTGTTTTTAGTCTGTATGTTTGAAACACTGGAAAGACATTGCATCAAACACTGACCCTATCCTGTTAGCTGCCATGTGGGCACTGGAATTTAAACCCAGGTCTTCTGCAAGAACAGCCAGTGCTCTTAACTACTGAGCCATCTTTCCAGCTCTAAGCTGTATCCCTAGAAATTAATGCACTTCTTCTGTTTGGTTTTGTTGTTGTTTGCTTGTTTGTTTGAGACAAGGTCTCATACTGTAGGCCAGGCTAGCCTTGAACTCACTATATATCCCAGACTACATACCCCAGACTAGCCTTGAACTCCCAACAGTCCACACTGCCCAGTGCTGGGGTTACAGATGTGTACCATCATGCTCAGCTGAAGAACTTCTAGTTAAGAATAAGACAAAAAGTTGGAGATTAACACTTGAAAAGGCCCAACGGCCACAGACAAAATGGCCCAGAGTTCTTAGACAGGCTCCAATTTCTAAAGTGTGGGGGGTTTTCCTAGTTAGAATAGAAAACTTGAGGACACAGGCCTCATCAGCTACCTGGCCTGTCATTTAGGGCCTACTTCCAGCTGCCCATTTCCTGACACAAACCTTCAGGAGGAATTTTCAGATGAGTGTTTTTCTCTAGTCCCTGGTTTTCATTCCTCCTCTATCACTTCGTACTCCCTGAAAAAGAACTGCTGAACGAGTGAAGAAAATTCAGGAAGCTGTTTTTTTTTAAAAAAAAAAAAAAACAGGGTCTCATGTAGCCCAGGATGACCTTAAACTAGCTGTGCACTACTACCATGTCTGATTTATGTGGTGCTGAGAATCAAACCCAGGACCTTATGCATGCTAGGCAAACTGTCTGCCAACTGAGCTACATCTCCAGCCCTGTAGATGACATTTAAAAAATTATTTATTTAATAACTACATAATTAGAAAAAGCATTTCATTACAACACCGTTGACATATTCAATATCATTTTCCAGAGCTAAGATGCATCTCTTTCAAAACTGGCTGTAGATTTTTAGGTTTACAGTTGAATTAATACAGTTATACAATATTGCACTCAATATAAACCCTATAAGACATAAAATTGAATGAGATTTTAACCTTTAAAAAAAGATCCCTATTTCATTTTAAAATATACTGTTTCATACGGAAAAACTCATTTTTCAGTGCAACTATCAGATATTTACACATGCATCTCTAATCTCTATACACCTGATTAATACTAGTTACAGTCAGTTACTTTTTGAGATCCCTGGCACTTGAGCATGGATATAAAGTCATCAGGTAGATTTCAATGGCAATGTTTTTTTATAGTTACTAAGTAACGTGAAGCAAATTTTTGAGCTTCTTCCTCAAATATAACTCATTTTTAATTGATTTTGTGTGTATTTCATACAGAACATCCCAAACAATCTTATTCATCTATATATTCACATCCCAAGTGACACCCTCCCATGCCCTCCCCCGCAACTGAAGCCTATATACCCTGTCATCCCTGTTACTGTCCACTGTGTTGTCAGTACCCCTAGCCGTTCCCTGGTGCTTATCGATCCACCGAGTCTAGTCAGCCTATCTATAGTTCCTTGTTTTAGGAAGATTAGCATTTCCTCATCTAGCAGAAAGCAGTTGCCAATATTCCTTTAGATAAGATTGGGGTCTGGGTTACTGTTTGAGGGGGTCTCTTGGGCCGACCTGACCAACAACTCAAAGGAAGGTATGGAGATGACATTATTTTAAAAAAGATCATTTATCCCTAAGTAGATTCTTCTAATTAGATTGGCATATTATTTTATTTCTTTATTGTTAATTTTATTATTATTATTATTACTATTATTATTGGTCTTTATGAGGCAGGATCTCCCTGTAGTCCCAGTCAGCCTGGAACTCGATATGCAGACCAGGCAATCCTCAATCTCACAGAGACCAGCCTGCTTCTGCCTCCCAAGTGCTGGAATAAAGGTGTGTGCCACCAAGCCCAGCTTTACTATTTAGTTTTTGAATTTTGCAACAGGGTTTCACTGTGTAGCCCAGGCTGGTCTCTGTGAAGAAGCTGTGGTGGTTCTTCTGCCCCAGTTTCCTGAGTGCTGAAATTATAGCTGCATACCACCACACTTCCTTAGATTAGCGTGCTCTTCATTTTCCATTTCTAACATGGTACAAGGAGACAACTTTCTTTGGGGTATTAAAACCATATGAGGATAGGCCAGGTGTAATGATGCACACCTTTAATCCCAGCACTGAGGAGGCAGAGGCAGGCGGATCTCTGAGAGATCGAGGCCAGCCTGGTCTACATAGTGAGTTCTAGGCCGGCTGGGGCTACAGGGAGACCCTGTCTCAAAACAAACAAACAAACAAATACCATATGAGGATGCTAGGTGTAATTGAAGACCTCAGATTTCTTGATGTTACAAGAAAAATTCTTCATGTACTGATTAAAGTTCATAATGGAAAAACATATTTATGTTTTTACCATGTGAAAGGCCATCCTTCAGGTCTCCAGTGGATCTTTAAAGTTTATAGACTTTTGTGTTTCCAAGTGTAGACTGTAGGTTCCAGATCTGGTGGCCTACTTCTGGGAACAAATAGAGAGAATACAGTAAGCACTGATGAGAAGCTGAGGAGAATCGGTCATCACAGGATGGTGGAACACGATTTCTGATCTTGAATAGGTTTTCATTTCATTGGAGAGGATACCCACGCTGTTTTGCCATCGTTACCTTCTGTCTTTCCTAAGAGAGATGCAACTGAAGCCCTAATGACAGGTCTGAGAAAAGAAAAGGCTGCAGGGACTGGAATAGGAAAAGCTTTCTGGAAGCGAGAATGGAGCCAGGCTCAGGATGGAACAGGTTTTAGGTGAAGATGATAACAAACTCCAGGCCCTGGGCCCAGGGTTCATAGACAGTGAAAACCCCCAGAGGGAATTGAAGAAAGAAGAAACTACATGTGCCTCATAGGCTATGTTCTACTGAACCTGTGACAAATAACTTTGACCTCATTAAACAGAGGATATCTGGGGAAAAATCGGAAATTGAGGCAAATTACATTTTCATGATTTAAGCTTAGTGGGTAAGAATGAAAGATGATGAATTGTTGAATTCATGATGAAATGCCTGCAATACAATGGTCCATACTTGTTATCATTGTCTCTGAAGTGATTTATAGTAACTTTATAATTGAAAAACCTTCTACAACATCAGAGCACAATTAGTCTTATACCTTGAGGAGGCAACCCAGTCCGATCCTAAAATGCAAGGACAAGATCCAGTGGTGCCTCCAGAGGGCACTGCTGTTTTCACAAAGAAGGAAGGCTTCTAAGGCCCCTTGAGGGCTGCTGTGGGATCTGCTTTAGTTGTTGTACTTGTCTGTCTTGAGATCCTGAAGCCCTAGGGATAGACTTGGCTGGATAGATGGTCTCCACTTAACTCTGAAGAAGTCAGAAACAAGGAGGACATGCTTTCTTCCATTTTAGGAACAACATAGAAACAAAAGCCCTCCTATGTTTTCCAGCACTGGTTCTTGCTGTGTTTCCATCTCCTCATCAGCAGGCAGCCAAACCAGTTCCTCCTTCATCCTTCACTGCTCTTCTCTAAGGCCAATGCCTTCCGCATGAGGGGACAGCCAACCCTAAGGGACTGTCTTCTAAGCTAATCTTTGCCTGTCTCCTTTCTAATAGCATTCCACTCTGGTTTCCAAGACTGCTTTCCTGGTTTCTTTTCTGCCACTCTTTCTAGATTCTTTTGTCAGCTCTTACTTTGCCTTTATGTATCTTTCCCCAGGATTTATTTCCACCATCTACCATAGTCACTGACCTGAGGATTCTATGTTGAGAGGCATGTCTCACCTCATTCTCCAGACTCTGCAGGTGCTCTCTCATCTGTTCCCAGGCTTCACCCCACCAATCCAAATATGATCCTTCCATATCTGTATTTCTAGGCTATAGCCCTCCTGAGCCTGACTTTCCAACTCTATCTGCACAACCCTCACAAATACATCTTCTGCAAAGCTCCATCCTTGACTTCACCCCCACTGTCCCACCGGAATCCATGGTCCTGAATTCCACAGCTCAATAAATGACACTACTCCACTCAAAGTAGAATTACAAATTATCCTTAAATCTCTCTTTTGTCCCATATCCAACCCATTTCTGGACCCTGACCATCTAAATCACTCTCAAACAGGCCCCTACCCTACTGTTCACCAGACACTGCTGGTTTTCAGAGTCTTGTACTTACAGTACTATGGTGATACACTCTAACCAAAGACGAGATTCTAATTTTACATATGATGGTTCAAATTTAGAGAGCATAAAAAGGCCTCTTCCTACTTCCCTAACTAAATTCTCTTCTGTTTGTATGTAGAAGTGTCTCTACACAAACCATAGCATCTTAGGCACACTTGTCTGCATTTTATCTTTCCCACTTAGTGTATCCTAGAGCCCTGTCCATATTAGTGGGACTGGAGAGATGGATGGCTCAGCAGTTAAGAACACTTACTGTTCTTCCAGAGGACTCAGGTTTAGTTCTCAGCACCCACATGGTAGCTAATAACCATCCTTAACTCCAGTTTCAAGGGATCCAATGCCCTTTTCTGGCCTCTGTGGTCATTGCACAGCATAGATACACTCACAAGATTCCAGGCAACCACTCACACATACAAAATAAAATTTAAATTAAAAAATTATATTGTGTGTGTGTGCAAGATCGAGGGGATTGTGCTTGTCACAGGGCAACTTTGTGGAGCTGGTTCTGTCCTCTGCCTATATGGGTTCTGGGAATTGAAATCAACTCACCAGACTTGCACAACATGCACCTCTACCCATTGGGCCATTTCATTGGCCTTCATCCTTATTTTTTAACTATTCATTGGATTCCATTGTGCATATATACCATATGTTATTTAAGTATTGGGCCCCTATTTATGGACATTTAAGGAGCTCCCAATCTTAATCTATTATAAACAAGGCTGAAAAGAGCAACTTTGGCCATAGGTCAATTCACCCCAAGGCTACTATATCAGTGGGGAAAATTCCCAGAAGTGGAACCACAAGCAACTGGGGTTGTAATTCTGAGAGTGTTGCCAAATTGCTGTCCCTAAAATCCGATCTGTCTAGCCACACTAGCCTTTTACAAAGACTTATCTCTGGCCTCTCTGCTTCTACTTACCTCTGCTTGGAAATGTGTCCTGCACATAGCTGTCAGCCTCATCTTTTAAAATACAATTCCAATTATGATGTGCCCCTCTCCTGCTTCCCAGGATTCCAGTCTTTCCATTTCTCCCCCCTAACCTGTGCTGTCTCAGGTAGACCACAGAGCCCATGTAGCTCCTAAGTACTGGGCACATGATTAGTATAAAATGAGATGTGAAATTACATGTTGGAAAAACACTAGATGACAAAGGCTAAACATGACAAAAAAAAAAAAAAAAAAGAAAGAAAAGAATGCAAACTGTCCCATTACATGTTGAGTAAAGTTTGGTTACATTAAGCTAAAAACCTTAAAGGTTAACTTCAACTGTTTACACAAGTTAAAATATAGCCATGAACTTTAGAATTAACATCAGTTCCTGTTAGATTTCTATTGGACACTGTAGCTCTCCCAGCCCCTTCCTCTTTCTTTCCCTGGCCCATCTCATCTCCTCCCAGGCCCCAGAACCCTCTGGACTTCAGACCACGGATGTCCCACCCTGGGACACTCTCTGGCCCTTTTCCTCCTCTCCCCAGTTCTCTGCAGATTTTTAAGATTCTTCTTGAAACTTTCTCTAAGAGCCTTTAGATTTTGCTTCTGTGTTTCTCAGGGCTCCCTGGCCTTTATATCAGCCCTTGTGGTCAGGAGTCTCTCAACTTTACTCCCCAGGGTGCAATGCAACAGCAAATCAGTGCTGCTGGCTAATTTAAGGAATCAGAGTAGAAAATTCCTAAATGCCTATCTAACAAGAGCTGCAGCAAGAGAAGAGGCGATAGATCACGATGTAGGTAAAGACCTCAATGTAACAGAAAAAAGATAACTACAGCCTAAATTCAGACTGCTGTCTTCTCAGGAAATACTAGTAACAACCGTGGTTTTAAAGAGCAGAAACAAAGGGGAAACGTTTTACCCCTTCCCTAAGCTATATCCTCACTTGGGATACCTGGCCTTGACCAGGCCTGCCAACCACTCCTCCAATCTGCAGAAGGGGCCCAGGAGCCTGGGAAACGTCCCCCAAGGGCCCACCGCCCTGTATGCGAACTACTCACCCGGATGATGTCCACTGGCAATGGTAAAGCAAGAAGGAGGAGGTGGCTCTGCGGGGAACAGGGAGGGACCTCCGGGGAAACGAAACTGAAACTTTGCAGCCCGAGTGGCAGGGGCGGGACGCGCTTTTGCCCCGTCCTGGCTGTGCAGCGTCCTCCAGCCCCAGTGAGCCAGACGCAGACAGCTATGGCCTCCAGACCCTGCCAGCCGTCCCCACTCCTCGTGCGGCTGCCGAAGTCCATCCCTGGGGCGCACCGGAAGCTGGAGAAGTATTTCCAGAGCCGGGTATCGGATGGCGGGGAATGCACTGTGCGACCGGTGGGCCCCAAGGACCCGGACACCTTCGAGGTGAAGTTCCTACAAAGGGCAGGTGAGCCGGGACAGCAGGGATGTGGGGCCGGGCCGGGGTGCAAAGGTCGATCCTGCAGTTTTCCAGGCAGATCCATCTATGCCCACCTAGGAGAGAGCCCCAGAGAGAGAATGGCATTGCCTGGAGGCACCCTGTTGTAGACAGACTCCCGCAGTGGAGGTTGGAGTCAAATGCACCCAGCCCCAGGCCTGGCTTCACTACTTCCTAAGGATAATTTCCGTGCACTATCTGAACGGACAAATTTCCCAGAAGTCTGAGGCAGAGACATGAAATGAGAGAGAGAAAAATGAAAGTACTGCTGTTTCCCTTTCCCTGATCCTGGCGTCCTGCTGTCCTTGTCATTTAAACATGTGGGTGTGTGTATGTGTGTGTGAAAATTATTTTATTTTTATTTTTTAGTGTATGAATGTATTGCTTGCATATATGCAAGTGCACTCGTGTCATGCAGTGCCCACAGAGATCAGAAGAGGACATTGGACCCCCTAGAACTGGAGTTAGGAACGGTTGTTAGTCACCATGTGGGTACTGGGAATCGAACACAGGTCCTCTGCAAGAGCAGCCAGTGCTCTTAACCATTGAGCCATCTCTCCAGCCCCAATCCTTTTATGTTTTGTGTTTTATTTATTTATTTAATTTATTTATTTATTTTCTTATTTATTTTGGTCTTTTTGAGACAGGGTCTGTCTCCCTGTAGTCCCAGCTGGCCTGGAACTCACTATGTAGACCAGGCTGTTCTTGAACTCACAAAGATCCACCTGCCTCAGCCTCCTCAGTGCTGGGATTAATGGCATGCGCCACCACATCTGGCTTTCTTTTACGTTTTAAATAATAATTTGATTGACTTATTTTAAATTATTTTTATTATTTATTTTTGTTTTATGTGTATGAGCGTTTTGCCTGTATATAAGCCCCACTGACTGACTTATTTGTAAGGATTACAAAAGTAATGTATGGTCAATATAGAAACAAAAGAAGAAATAGCAGCAGCAAACACATGTTCTATACTTTGGATTCTTTTTTCCCCCCACTTAAACTATATAATGAGCATTATTACATATTATTGAAATGGGAGACTAGAGACAATTACCGGAGCACAGCATCTTTTTGCCCTTTGAGACATGCGTTGCTGTGTAATCCTGACTGGCCTTGAAAAGGTGGTCTCCTTACCTATGCCACTCAAGTGCTAGGATTATAGATGTGTGCCACTATGCCCAACTAGAACATGACTTTTAATAACCAAGTGATATAAACTTGTTATCACATTTTCATTTCTACAGTAAAGCTTAAGCTGTCAATTTTAGAGTTCTGAACACCGCCCCCACAAACACACACTTCCCTCATCACCATTCTGCTATTCCAGAATGCTGAAAACAACTGCTCAGGCCTTCTGTACACTTTCTTTCCACATCCACAGGTTCATCCAACAAGGGATGGAAAAGTATTTGAGAAAAGAAATTGCATCTATACTGAACATGTATAGGTATTTTTTTATTATACTCCAAATACACAGTATAATAGCTCTTTACCAAGCGTTTGCTCTGTGTTGGGGATTAGAAGTCATCCAGAGGTGCTTATACTACATGGGAGAATATGAGTAACTTATGTGCAAGTCTTGTGCCATTTTATGAGACATCCCTGGGTTTGGGCATCCTTGGGAGTTCCCAGAATCAACCCAGAGGGGACATTGAAACCAACCATGTGAATTCTCTCTCATTTTTATGTGAATGTGTGTTTAATGTCTTGCCTGAAGCTAAGGAGAGAGTGTTGAAAAAAGGAGAGCACATGATGATGGTTGATGAAAAGCCTGTGCCCATTTTCCTGGAAAACAACAAAAATCTAATAGAGGATCCAAGGCCCAGAGCTCCTTCCTTGACGTGGTCAGAAGCTGAGACACCGACATCCAGAATTTCTTCAATACAGTTAGAAGCAGAGTGGCTGAGCTCCACGGTCTCTTCTTTGACACAGTTGGAAGCTGAGTCTCCAAGATCTTCTTCCTTGACACAGTTAGAAGCTGAGGCTCCAAGATCTTCTTCCAAGACACAGTTAGAAGCTGAGGCTCCAAGATCTTCTTCCTTGACACAGTTAGAAGCTGAGGCTCCAAGATCTTCTTCCAAGACACAGTTAGAAGCTGAGGCTCCAAGATCTTCTTCCAAGACACAGTTAGAGGCAGAGTCGCTGAGCTTCACAGTCTTTTCCTTGACACAGTCAGAAGCTGAAATGCCATCTGATGAGAAGCATCCAAATGAAGGGCCTATTCTTAATTCTGTTGACTCTGTTGTTCAAAAGGTGAGTGTTGACAGGGAAGCTGGCACTGTTTCTGTACCTGCCTCTGTGGTCACCAAATCTGCCATTTGGGTCCAACGACCATGTGCTGGGGACTAGCTATTAGCTGGGCACTGGGCACTGGGACACAGGTGAGCACAACAGACAAGGTTCCCTTTCTTGTGCAGCTTATACTTAGGTAGAGAGGTGCACCGAACAGCATTAAGCAAGTAAATGAACTGAGTAAAATCAATTCAGAGACAAATACATGCTAGGAGAACAAAATGGGGCTTTGGCTCAGCGAGGAGTAGGGTGAGGGCATGCAAGGGAAGCTGGGAGAAGGGACTACTTCTGACTACAAGTCAGAGCCAACTTCTTGCAAATGTGACACTTTCCTGAGGATTAAATGATAAAAATGAGACAGCGTGCAAAAACTGCATTCAACAAACTGCTTAGTGTGTGCCAGGCATTGTTATGAGGCATTGTTATGAGGGCAGATTGCCCTCAGGGCCCTTAACCTTCTCCTAGTAAGGGAAACAGACAATAATAAACAGATTTATAATAGCATGCCCACCAGTGACAAAGGCTGGGAAGAAGAAAGCAGGATAGATAATAATGACATGACCACTCTTTTATTTTATTTATTTATATTATTTATTTATATTTATATTTATTTATTTATTTATTGGCCTTTTTGAGACATGGTCTCCCTATAGCCCCAGCTGGCCCAGAACTCATTATGTAGACCAGGCTGACCTTGAACTCACAGAAATCTGCCTATCTCTGCCTCCAGAGTACTGAGATTAAAGGTGTGTGCCACCCTGCCCAGATATAGAGCCACTCTTTTCAATAGGGTTTTTTTGTTTTGTTTTGGTTTGGTTTGGTTTTTTGTCTTTTTGAGACAGGGTCTCCTTGTAGCCCCAGCTGTCCTGGAACTCACTATATAGACCAGGCTGGCCTCGAACTCACAAAGATTCTCCTGCCTCTGCCTCCCAAGTGCTCAATAGGGTATTTTTAATAAACACCACCTCTTCCAAATGATGCTTCATCTGAATAGAGACATGAATAAAGTAAAGGACCTAGCTGTGTGGGTTCTGGGGACAAACATTCAGGGCTGAGGGAAATACATGTATAGGCCTCACAAGAGCTGACATTTTGAGCTCCAGAAGCTTCAATGAAGCACCTTCCCATACCTGCCACCCCCCCTCCCACCCCCTGCTGCCACTAGAATTCATGCATTCTATCGTTTGTATTAAGGCCTGTCATGTCAAGTTAATGTCCCCAGATGTCCCTCAGTGCAAGTTCATCCACTGGGATCTAGTTAGCCTAACTAGAGTCTCCCCTTTTAGAAGATCAGCTCTTCCTCATCCAACAGTAATCAGCAGCCAGTAGTTCTTTGACTAAGATTGGGGCCTGCTGTTGATTTCCACAGTTCTGTCCTAGGTTTTTGTCTGCTTGTGTTTGCATGGGTCTTGTGCATACTGACACCATTGCTGTACGTTCATATGAGAAAGGGTCCCAGGAGCCTGTAGGACTCTATTTTTTTTAGAAGAAGCATTTCATTACAGCTTTAACATACTCAATAACAATTTCCAGAGCAAAAGTGGCTATAAAATTCTTAGGTTCACAGTTGAATTAATATAGTGTATGATCATGCACCTCCTCCCTGGCTCTTATAATCTTTCTGCTCCTCTTCCATGAAATGGTCCCTGAGCCCTGGATGGGAGGACCTATACTCTGTAGACTCTTATTTTCTACATTTGGCATTTGTGACCTTTTGTGTTCCTGACCCTTTTTTGTATGAGGGAGTTTTATTGAGAGAATTGAAAGATGCATTAGTTTTCTCTCCATCTCTTGTTCTATGTTCCATGAGCCTTAGGTGTAGAGGAGGAGGCCTAGATGCCTGGGATATCTTATTTGTGTATGTTCCTTTTAAAATTTCAGATTTTTCTTGCTGTGACAGCTGACCTGAACTGCAAACTGCTTTCCAAAGAGCAGAGAGCACAGATAAGCACTCTTTGTCCTGATGTCATAAAAGTAGAGAGCAATGATGGGATTGAGAAGGTGTGTGGCAACTTCAAGGATATTGAAAAGATCTATCACTTATTGAGTGAGCAGCTCATGGGAAGTGAAAAGAAACAGGAGTATACCCCTTCAGCTGCAGAGAGGGACCCGACCGATCAGGAAGACTGGGACAGCTACATTTTCCCTCCTGAACCAAAAGCCGACTTAGAAGACAAAGAGAGCCGTTTTGAAGTTTCCTTGCCTTTCCTTGAATACTTCAGACACACCTGTCCTGAAAAAATTAAGTCCATAGAGGAGAGATTTGATGTAAATATTGAAATCCGAGACTGTTCTCCCAATATGGTCTCCATATACTTTGTCTCCAGGCAATCAGGCAACTTAGAGGCAGCTCGTGAATCTTTTGCTAGAGAGTTTCAGAAATGCACTCAGCCCCTGAAGCAAGACTGTGTCTCTCTCCCAGACGCTAAGAGAGCAAGTGAAGTCAGACAGGAGTTGAGTCGCTGCTTTCCAAAGCTCCTGATAAAGGAGCAAGGAGCGACGCTAACTCTCCTCGGGCCCCAAGAAGACCTTTCAGCTGCCAAAGACAAACTTGCTCAAAACTTTGTCAGAAGATCTGTGAAAATACTGACTTCTGGTTGCACTGCAGGAGTTGAAGTCGATACTGCTCGCTTTAAGCTTCTAGAAACAGAATTACTCCGGGAGATATCAGAGATAGAACAAAATTACAACACTTGCAGTAAAGTCCTAGAGAAAAATCAGAAAACATGCATTCTGTTTGAACCCAGGGATAAGAAGATGGATCTGTCCGTGCACTCATATGCAAGTTTCATTGATGCCTTCCAACATGCCACCTGTCAGCTGATGACAGAAGTTCTGTTACTGAACCCTTTGGGTAAGGAGAGAAATCAATTACACAAGACCAAATTTGCTGATGACTTTATAAAAAGGCACCCTAACATACACTTTGTGCTGGCCGGAGAGTCAGTGACTTTGACTGGTTTGCCAAATCACCTTGCACAGGCAAAGCAGTATGTCTTAAAAAGAATGGGACTGTCACCATCATCTGGAGAGAAACTGAATTTGGATCATGAAACACCCATGGATATTGACAGGAATGCTTCAAAAGCAGCTTTGCCTCCACCTGAGGGGTCTGCTAGTTCTGAGGCCTCCAAGGTGGAGAAGGAAGGTGAAGAGTGCGCCATCTGCATGGATACCATCACTGACAAGCGCGTGCTCCCAAAGTGCAAGCATGCGTTCTGCACCCTTTGTATCCACAAAGCCATGTCCCTCAAGCCGGTCTGTCCTGTGTGTCAGACTTCCTATGGTATCCAGAAAGGGAATCAGCCAGAAGGAACCATGACTTATTCCGTTTTAAGACAGTCACTTCCAGGTTATGGACACTGTGGCACAATTATGATTCGGTACAACATGAGAAGTGGCACACAAACAGTAAGTGTGTCTGAGTTCTCTGGGTTTCTTTCCACTATTCTAGAGTTACCAGAGCCAAAGGGATTATCCTGTCACCTTTTTTGATAATGGTTTTCCCAGGGAATCATTTCATGATCATGTGCAAGGGACTGAGATAGTGGCAAAGGTCATTCTGTTTGCTTAGAACTTAGATATCTTTCTTGCATTTATTTATTTATTTATTTACTTATTTATTTATTTACTTATTTTTGAGACAGGGTCTCCCTGTGGTCCCAGCCATCCTGGAGCTCACTATGTAGATTAGGCTGGCTCTGATCTCATAGAGCTCCTCCTGCCTCTGCCTCCCAAGTGCTGGGACGAAAAGGTCTATGCCACCACATCCAGCTTTTCTTGCCTTCTTCTTCTTGGTTTTTTTTTTTTTTTAATGTTGGGATTGAGGGCCTTATATAGCCATGCAAGGACTCTACTGATCTCTTAGCCTTTCACATCCATTTCTTAAGGTAGAGAGAAAGGATGGCTGGAGATCATGTGTTAGGATGGGATGAGTTGGGAATACAGTGTTCTCAGTGTGAATTTGAATAGAACTATGACTTATTGGAAATATGAGTAAAGCTTTAATACTTTTCTCACTTTTAATACACTTCATCTGCAGATGAACACACCTCTCGTATAGTAAAATTCAGACAGCAGACTGTTAACATTGTCTTCTGTTCATGCAGAAAGAGCACCCAAACCCAGGAAAGCCTTATGTGGGAACACAGCGAACTGCATACTTGCCTGATAATCCAGAGGGAAGGAAAGTTTTGCATCTGCTTCAGGTAGCCTTTCATCAAAAGCTGATTTTCACAGTAGGGTACTCACGAGTAACAGGAATGTCAGATGTTGTTACATGGAATGATATCCACCACAAAACATCCCAGACCGGAGGACCAGAGCGGTAAGAACTTTTTGAAATGTAACGGTGACTGAACAAAGTACAGGGTTGTGAAATATAGCGGTTTAAGATGGTGGCTATCAAAAGACGTTTCAGTAATGGTGTTAGTACAGCAAAATGCTAATCCGAGATGATAATTTCAAAGACAAAAGATTGATTCCCCCTAAGCTTCTACCCTGCCAGTCATAAAGTTTCAGAATCCCAGATGGGTGATACTGAGGTTGACTTAATGCAGGACTTTATGTCTATGTGAAAGGTAGATTCTAGGAATGTTATTTATTTTCATATTATTTATTTATTTATTTATTTTTATGTGTATGAGTGTTTTGCCCACATGTGTGGAAGTGTACCCATGTCATGCAATGCCCTCTGAGGTCATAAGAAGGTATTGAATCTCTTGGAACTGGAGTTACGGACTGTTGTGCATGCTATGTGGGTGCTGGGAATTGAACCTGGGTCCTCTGCAAGAGTTGTCAGTGCTCTAACCGCTGAGCAACCTCTTGAGCTCCACACTTTGCTTTCTTTTGAGGTTATCTTACTCTCCTGTACCCCTCGCTTCCCATCAATTTACAGAGATTCTGAACTTGCATCGCCAAAACATACTAGAGAAAATCTTTAATTGTGGTGGGAGGTGTGTTATAGGAATCTGATTGTACTTTATGAAACTCAGAATACCTCCACCCATGATATCCAAAAGAAAAATATACCCTGAGGCCTTTTCAAATCCACAAATTTGAAAAACTTACCATTACTTCTCTGCGAAGTACAGCATATTTTTATAAACTTATGAGCATCACTGTTTAGAATAAACTGATAAAGAAGTCTTGTTGGAAAACAGATGTTTGTCAGACATGCATGGTCACTGCATTGTAACTGTAGGTCAGTTACTATCAGTATTACCTGAGAACATTTGGAACCCCGAATACTAAACATCCGAATGCAAAAGATTTATTGTACAGATTCTTAAGAACCATTTGCGATGAGGCTAAAGGTACTTTTGTTTTTCTGCAGTTATGGCTACCCTGATCCTCATTACCTGGAACGAGTCCAAGAGGAGCTGAAGGCGAAGGGGATTGAGTAAGGAAACTGCTGGAAGGATGTCTTAGCAGCTTTTGGAAGATGTAGACCTAAATCTTTTTGTTCGAAAACCTTACAAAACTTTACATGTCAAGAAACAGTTTCTATGAAAGTACAAGTCTGCTAATCTGTCATTTCTAGAGTGTTGCTCTTTCACTGAAGGCAAAGATAAAGGACGAGGACTGAGGAGAGGCACTGAGTCAGAAAAGTGCTTGCTGCACAACTATGAGGATGTGAGTTCGGATCCTTAACATCCAGGTGAAAGCCCAGTGTGGTGGCATATACCTGAAATCCTCGTGAGTGGAGACAGGAGGATCCCTGGAACTCACTGCTGGTCTAACCTAGCCAGGACAGTGAGCTCCAGGTTCAGAGAGACCCTGTCTGAAAAAAAATAAGGTAGAGAGCAACAGAGGAAGATGCCCAGTGTCAACCTTTGGCCTCCATGTGCACATACATGCACATACCCAAAGAAAAGCAGGGGGAAAAAAAGATAATGGGCTGTATAATTTTGCTCAAGAAATCTGATCTCATTCTTGTGCTATGGTTTGGGTGTGAGGTGGGCTTGAAACTACCTTTTATCTCTCAGTTGAACCATTAGTAACTAATTGAACCCTTTATCCCCCTCATCTGTTTTTTGTTTTGATTTGTTTTTGGTGCTGGCAATTAAACCCAGGGCCAATGAGTTCCACCCCAAGTCCTGTGATCCTTTTCCATTACTGGAGTTGTATTTTGGTTGTTGGCTTGCCTTTTAATCTCTGCCTGTGAAAGTGAAACCCTTGTGTAAATAAGTAATTAAAATGGGCTTCCCTTCCCCCAAGAAAAGTGTCCAGGACAATAGGCAATCTTTGATGATAAATAGAACAATGGCTTTATTTCTCACCACACAGTGCCTAGTAAACAGTTGGTGCTTAGCATGTGTTTGTTACCTGACTCAAGTTGCTAGAAACTCAACAGAGGAATCTATATTCTCTTAATCTCTGACAGAAGGGATGGGAAGCCTTTCTGGAGACCTTGGCACTCATTTGAAGACTGAGTTTCTTATCCTGGAGTGTTTCTTGGTTAAACTCTGAGCCTGTGACTTGGGCTCTTCCCTGAACCTTGGAACTTGCTCTGTGGGGTACACAGAAATGCAATATGATTTTTGATATCTTTTCCTACTGGTTATGTTGCACTTCTGAGTAAGCTCTGTTTCCAATGTAAACAGATACATAACCTTGCTTTAATTTAACATTTTATAATAACTATAGCTCTAATATAATAGGTTTCTAAAACTCCCTTTGCTAATTCCTACCAATTCATGTTTTCTCACTTAAAAACTTTCTAATCCCTTCTCTGGACTGCAAAAAAGGAGAGAATCAAACCTATTGTAAAGGTTACATGACATGTCAAATTTTACTTTTAAGTAGTTCTCCAAATCAGAAGAGAGTCACAAGTACAAATCATCTGTTATCTGTGTTACTTTAAAATGGTGCATGATATTCATGCACATAAGAACTGTTTGACCAGACAATACTAGCTACTATTTATTGAGTATTTACTTTGTCCTCTTTATAAAAGCTTTACATTAGTGGGAATAACACAACTAGCCTCATCCTTTGATCAAAAATCTGATGCATAGGGCCTAGAGAATTGACTCAGCAATTAAGAGCACTTGCTGTTCTTCAGGAAGGACCTGGGTTCAATTCCTAGCATACACATGGTTGGCTAACAACAATCTGTAACTCCAGTTCCTAGGAATCTGATCCCCTCTTCTGGCCTCTGTGGGCACTGCACAGCATAGGTGCACTTACATACACACAGGCAAAGCACTCATATACATAAAATAAAAATAAAGATTTATATAAAAAAAGAATCTGATGCATAGAGAGGATTAGTCAACACTAAAGGTTGCATAGTTAGTAAGGGGAAAATGCTGCTTTTTGCTTCAGTTAAGATTTTGATTTTTCAAGACAGGATGCCATTAGCCCAGACTGGCCTCTCACTATGTAGCCAAGGCTGGCCTTGAGCTCTGACCCTCCAGCCTCACTCCTGTCTCCAGGATGGGATACAGGTGCTGGGAATACCACTACACAGGCTTGAAGTGCTGGCTCTTGGACCAGGTAGTGTGGTTCCAGGGCTTCTGCACCCCTGGGCTGCACTGCCTGCTATGGTACAGGGGTGCTTTTCCATGGATCAGGCTGAGGAGTCCCTCTGTTCTGGGCTTCTTTCAGAAATGGATTCCTTCACAGTGCTCAAAGCAAATTCAGGTAAGAAAGTCCTATTTGAATAGTGTGAAAACACAGGATCTTTCCTTTGTCCAGAGTGCTAAGGACACATAAACTAAATGACATCTTTTCTTAAAAATGGTGCATACTCTTAGGTTTGTTTGCTTTCTTGCTTGCTTTAGATAGTCTCACTATGTTACTCAGGCTGGACTTGAACTTGAGATTCTCCTCCCTCAGCCTCCTAAGTAGCTGGAATTACAGGTACACACAACACCGAATTTTTAAAACCCAATTTTTTGTTTTTGTCTTGTTTCTGAGACAAGGTCTTGCTCTGTATCCCAGACTCATCTTGAACTTGGAGTAAGTGCTAAGAGTGCAGGTGTCCACCACCTTGCGTGGCTTCTACATCCAGTTTATGCCTTTTACTTTTGAGGTTTCATTAAGTTTTGATTGTTATGATCAATTGATTATTTTCTGTCTCCTAATCGTGTAGCAAATTTTGCTCCAAAGAAGCAAACATTTGGTTTCTGTTAAGTTCTGAATCTTATATCCCATCATGTGTGCCTGGGCAAGTTCAGTGGTGTGACTGGCTAGCGGGCACTTGGATTATTGATTTTGCTCTTTGGAAGGTGTTATCATCTGCCTTAAATAAAGTTTGATCTTTATTTAGAACAGAGTGTGTTGTTTCTCTCTTTTTTTGTCATTTTTTTCCTTAGGTCGATTTTCTGTGTGTTTCCTCTGACACACACACTCACACACAGTGTGTGTGCAGTTGTATGTGTGAATGTCTTGGGTTGATTTTGTGTATAGCTGTTTGCTACATATTATCACAGTACACCTTTATTATTGACTTCACTTTTAGCTGCAAAGATCATATTTCTCACTTTTCCCCCTGTCTAACACATAGGTTGCTATAAAGACAAAATAGGGTACAGGGCCATGGAAAAGGCTCAGTAAGTGAAAGGTGTTTACCACCAAGCTTGATGACTTAAGTTCTATCCTAGGGACCCACATGGTGGAAAGAGAGAACAGACTCTTGCAAGTTGTCCTCTGACTGCCACACACTGTGGTGCCCCCACCCAATAAATAAATGTTAAAAGAAAAAGTAGGCTACAGGTTTCATCTTTTGTCCATTAGAGAAAGCATATTTAATCCCTTATCAAATTATTGCCCCCTCCTTGTTCACTGAGCACCAGCAGATTGGGGTCACTCTCCTCTCAAACAGATAAACAGATGGAAAACAAAAATTAAGAAAAAAAATTAAGATACTTATTATTTCCTTAAAAATAGCATCAAGATAGTCATTAGGAAAAAAATCAAACCATTATTGAACTTTCTTATTCTTATCTGATGAGTTTAGTGCTGTTGCTGCTTTGATTTCCACAAGGGAGTTAGGTATTATTTTCTTTTTTATTGATTGGGTCCTGAAGCCTCTAAAACACGGAGACCGAGGCCAAAATTAAGGTACTTGCTGTTTGAGGGGTGCAAGCCCAGGGCAGAGAATACAACAATAAACAAGAAGAGACATTTCACAAGGTAGGAGGCAGCACACTGCTACAGGTTACCTGTTTGCAGTGTCACATAGCAGGCCACCCAGCAGCTATGTTCACTTGGCCTCTAAGCTGGAGAAGACCCCAGAAGTCGTCCTGTTTAGATGCCTCATTTTCTAGAAGAAAGAACTCTGACCTATTTCCTGGGAAAACACAAGCTGCTATAGAACACATGTGCACATTATTAAAATGTAGTGCTAGTGGCACCCTTGGCTTTTACCTCCCCTTTATCCCTTCTACCCACTGTCACTGGTCCTGCCTCTCTTTTCATATTTCAAGTCTGACTATTTAGCATACTCAGTTCTCCCACCAGGACTACTGAAATACTGTCAGGGAGAGTCCCCATCCCCCTTCCACTCACTACCTTTAATATAATACATATAATATATACATATTATATATATTTATATTATTGTGTTTCAGAGCTGGAGAGATGGTTCAGCAGTGAAAAGTATGTATTGTTCTTCCAGAGGACCAAAGTTTGGTTCCCAACATGAATGTGGGGCTCCTCAGAACCACCTGTAACTACAGCTCCAGGGAATCCCACATTCTCTTCTGGCTTCTGTGGGCACACACACAGAAATACATGCATACTCACACAGACACATGCATATACATATAATTGAAAATAAAAATAAGATCTTAAAAAGTGGGTTTCATCTGGGCGTGGTGGTGCATGCCTTTAATCCAGGCAAAGGCAGGTGGATCTCTATGAGTTCAAGTCCAGCCTAGTCTACATAGTGAGTCCCAGGCCAGCTGGGGTTTCAGGGAGACCCTGTCTCAAAAACAAAGTGGGTTTCATTATACCATTTCCATAGATGCACACAATACACTTTGGTCATACTCACTCCCCGTTGGCCTTCTCTGGTCCCCATTTCTCTTCCTGAAGTGCAGTATTTGTCTTTCTGAGTTTGGCATATTTTACTTAATATGATGATCTCCAGTTCCCTGTCACGTTCACTGCAACACTAATCTCCATAGCCAAGCCATGGATTAACCTACGTGCCCATCATCAGATAAATGGAGAGAGAAAATGGGCTTCATATGCACAATGGGATTTTATTTGGATACCTCACTACTTTTTGAGAAAACAGCTCTGATGTCATTTCTTTTCTGAGGACATGCCTGTGGTGACTCCCTGATGCTCTAAGCAGTGCTTTGTAAATTTGATCTTGTGTCAGAATCACCTGGTTATGGGGTTTGGAGAGATGGCTCAGCAGTCTCTTGTGGCTCTTCCAAAGGAACCAAGTACAGTTCCCCACAACCACCTGCAACCTCAGCACCAGGGGACCAAGCCCCACCAAATTTCTCTAGAAGACTTGTACCTGCAACCTCTAAAGAAGACAGCTTTTTTTAAAAAAAAAAATTATTTAATAACCACATGATTAGAAGCATTTCATTACGGCTTTAACTTATTCAATAGCAATTTCCAGAGCAAAGATACATCTCTTTCAAAAGTGGCTGAAGTTTTAGTTTCACAGTTGAATTAATACAGTTATAAAATATTGTACTCAATATAAACCCTATAAGACATAAAATTGAGATTTTAACCTCTTAAAAAGATTTCAATTTCTCTTTAAAATATACTGTTTCTTTAATGCTACTAACACTTAGATGTTTGCACATGCATCTCTAATCTCTATGTATCTGATTATTACTAGTCACAGTCAGTTACACTCAGATCCTTGGTACCTGAGTATGGATATAAAGTCATCAGGTAGATTTCAATGATAATAGATGACAGCTTTTAAGGACAAGTGTACTCATCTTCCAACTTGCCAGCTTGTGAATAAAGTTTCTTAAATCCCTCTTCTACTCTGGGAGTTGGCTTCACTGGAGACTGCAGAACAGAACCTTTCTTGTTTACATTTTCACAGAAAAGAAAGTGAAAGCAGCTCCAGGCATACATGGGATGGGATGGGCAACATGCAGCCTGGGCAGTTGTGGGGAACGGATGGCTACAGCTGTCTGCCTGTCTCTTCCCTGTTGCTAGTATGAAGATCTGTTTTAGTTGTTTGATCATTTCTTTTTAATCAGTGTACACAGTGATAGATTTCATATGGCATTTTCATACACAGTCTGTTTTACTGACCCTCATCCCTCTTCCCTCATCTCCCCTATCCCTCTAGCCCCCTGTATTCCTCCATGTCTAGTCGTTCCCTTTCCACTTTCACGTCTCATGTGTTCTATTACTCTCCCCACCTTCCTGGAAACTTTATTCCTCTCTCTTGGTCCCCTTTCTAGTTTCATGGTACACACACACACACACACACACACACACACACAGAGAGAGCCCAATTAAGAGCTAAGGTCTTCATATAAGAGAGAAAAAAAGCATTTAATCTTTCAGAGTCTGAGTTACCTCAGTTAATATAGTAATTTCTAGATCCATCTATCTTCCTGAAAATTTTATAATTTCATTTTGCTTTATTAGCTGTGAAGAACTTAGGCACTGTTAGAAATAAATATGAAGTCCAAGGACCCTACTGATACCCCCCCACATACACACACACACACACTATATATATATATATATACACATATATATGTATATATATGTATATACAGGGACAAAGCAAAAGTAACTTGGCAAGACAGCCTTTATTTTTGCAAAAGGATGCTTTGTGTCATTTATTGGGATTAAGCAAGCACACCTCACAGGACCCATATGGTGGCAAACAACCATCTGTAACTCCAGTTCCAGGGGATCTGACAAGCTCTTCTGACCTCTGAAGGAACTGCACAACACAGATATACACCTACCTACATGCAGGCTCAGTGGTTAAAAGTGCTTGCTGCTCGTCTAGAGGACCCAAGTTTGATTACAAGTGCCCACATCTGGCAGTTCATAACTGCCTGTAATTCCAGTTCCAGGGGATCTCATGCCCTCTTCTGGTCTCCACAAGCACCTGCACATGTATGACATACAATCACACAGACACATACACATATCATAAAATAAAATACAATTTTAAGAGACAGTGAAAGCATAGGATATACTCCCCTGAATGAAAGCAGCTCAAGCAAGCCTGTGGCTTAAGAACTCCTCACCCTCCAGTCTTGAGGTTTTCTTTTCAAAAGATAGGGAGAAATTTCCTAAAAGAGATAGAGTTATCTTTGACTATCTCCTATGGTTGTTGTTTCTTTGTTGAGAACAAAGGGACTTCATTATTAAAGAGGCTAGCTTCATTAAAGATAAACCACTTTGCACTGGTACATTCAGATAGATACCTTGAGAGCATTCCAGTAATTGGCAAAACTCCAGATTGTAAAAACTGTCAACTCATAAGAAGGTCTCTGCTTTGAGGGGAGAGCTCCAGGATGCTTTGCTCACACAGGGCTACCTACGGAAGTATTTTCTTTGGTTTGGTCACCCAGGCACACAGAGGCCACGACAGCTGCGGGGTCCAAGGGAGCCTAGAGAGTGCTGATAAGGAAAAGCTATATTCTTTTGATTAATTATATTCTTATATAATGTCCTTGTACGTTTAGGCCATCTAAATCTTCCTTTTGTTTCACTTACTAGGTAGATACCTTGAAATGTAACCTGGCAGTGCCTTTTATTGCTCTGTGATGTTTTCACTACTCTGAGATATACATTACTCTGTAATGCCTTGAAGCTCTGTGATGTTTCCCACTTACTATGTCTGACTGTTAATCGAGATGTAAAACTAAGAAAATGGAAAGTTCACCAAATGGTTTAATGAGGTACCTGAAAAATGTAGATCCAAGAAAAATGTAGATCAAATGTGTCAGATATGTAAACTTGTGATAGTGTTACCTAATATCTGGTTTGGTAAATGCCAATGACCCTTCCACTTATTCCCAGTCCAATTATCCTGGTGTGGCTATATATCAAAAGGCAGTAAATGTTGTGACCCGCACCTAGGATATATACTTTGTAAGCTATGATGATCAGGAGAACTCAGGAAGGAATTTTCCTGAGATAACGTTGCCCATCATGAAAAGAAACATAGGGCCCAGGTGCCAGCCATGAGATGATAACATGAAAATGCCTACTTAATCCACATCTGTACTTCTGTCCAGGTCCTGTAAATTCTTGTAGCTAAATCTAGGACCTCATGCATGGGAGTGAATAAATGAACTTTCTGACTGTCCTAGGTAATGCTTAATCTCTTAGCTGTTCGAAGAATTTTTCCATAACACTACCTGATCAACTGTGGTGTTATCTACACGTTGCTGGTGTTGCTCTCATACAGAATGGCAGAGTTATGGGGTCATGGACCCTTCCACCTAGATTTTTATCTTGGAAGTCAGGCAGCTAATGTAGCAGGATTGGATTCTCTGTAGGGAGCCCTGAGAGGGCAACATGTGGAGTTGTGAGAATGAAGGCCCATTGTTAAATCATTTATATGATTTCTTTCTGATTTGTTTTTGATCTTTTTTTTTTTTTCCCCCAAGACAGGGTCTCCCTGTAGCCCCAGCTGGCCTGAACTCACTATGTAGACCAGGCTGGCCTTGAACTCACAGAGCTCTTCCTGCCTCTGCCTCTCGAGTGCTGGAATTAAAGGCATGTAATGTAAATACTCATAGGTATGAATTTCCTTCTAGAACTGCCTTCGCTGTATCCCAAGGGTCCCGAGGCGCTCTGTTTTCATCTTCATTTGATTCTAGGAGTTCAAAAGTTTCTCCTAGATTTCCGCAATGATCACTGTTCACTCAAGTGTGTAATATTTAGGAACCAGGGAGATGGCTAGGGGGTCTAAAGACACTTTCCACCAAGTCTGAGAACCTGGGACCTACATGGTGGAAGGAGAGAACCAACTTCTGAGGGCTGTCCTTTGACCTCCACACATGCCCTATGGTGTCAGCGCACATGCACACTCAAAATAAATAAGTAAATTTAAATTTTAAAAGAATGTATTATTCAATCTCTATGTATTTGAATAGTTTCTACAATTTGTCTATCATTGATTTCTAGTTTTATATCATGATCTGATAAGAAAAATATCTTTTCGTGTGTGTCTAAAGATTTATTTTATTTTTAATTATATGTATGTGTGTTTCTGTACATGCACATGGATGTCAGTGCCCTCAGAAGCCAGAGGTGTTTGGATACTCTGGATCTGGAATTACAGATGGATGTATGGGTGCTGGGAATTGAACTTGGTCCTCTGAAAGAGCAGTACACACTCTTAATTGCTGAGTCATCTCTCTGGCCGCTGCTTGTGTTTTGTTTTGTTTAATTTATTTATTTTTATATTTTGTATATGAGTATTTTGCCTGCATGTATGTAAGTGCACCATGTGTGTGTAATGCCTGAGAAGGTGAGAAGAGGGCATTAGATTTCCTGGAACTGGAGCTATAGACAGTTGTTAGCTGCCATGTGGCTGCTGGGAACAGAACCTGGGTCCTCTGAAAGAGCAGCTAGAACTCTTAACTGCTGAACCATCTCCCACCCTTTTGTTTTTGAGACAGAGTCTCATTATCTAATCTGGCTGGCCTGGAGCTTATTATGTAGATCAGGCTGGCCTGCAAATCACAGAGAACTACCACCTCCACCTGCTGCATGTAGCTTAAAAGAGTGCTACACCATTCTTGGCTAAAATAATTTTTTATTATTTGTTAAGACTTGACTTATGGCCTAAAATGTAATCTATTTTAGAGAAAGTTCTGTGGTGTGCTAAGCAGAACATGCATTCCATGGCCATTATAGGGAACATTTTGTAGATTTTTGGTAAGTCCATTTGATTTTCAGTGCAGTTCAACTTTTTAATGTTTGGGTGATCCATTGATAAGTGGTACTGAAGTCACCCACTATTTTTATGTCTGTTCCTATCTGTTCCTTTATGTCAATAATCTTTGGTCTTTGAAAAAGAGTAGACCAAAGTTCACTGTACGTATATTTACAATCATTTGATGATCTTGATGGAGTGATCCCTTTACTAATATGTATTGTTCTTTTAATCTCTTTGACTAATTTTGGCTTGAAGTCTACTTTATCAGCCATCAGCATAGCTTCTCCTGCATGGTTTTGGTTACTTCTTAGTTTCACTTTCCATCTGTGTGTGTCTTTGACACTGAAGTGTGCTCTTGCAGGCAACAAAGTTGAATCTTGTTTTCTAATCCAGTCAGCTTGTCTGCATCTTTTAATTTGCATGTGCAAACCGTTTACATTTAGTTTCATTATAGATAGGGATTTGCTGATTTCTATAATTTTGTTGGTAGTTTTTATGGTTGGTTCAGATATTGTTTGCTCTTTTTTTTTTCTCCTCTGTTCATATTAGAGTCTTGCTGGTTTATTGAACTGATATGATTAATTCTTTCCTAGTTCTCTTCGATTCATCTGTTCCTCCCATGAAACTTTTCCTTTCCTGTGTTCTTGTTTTTATGACCATATTTTTTTCCTCCTCTGTGTTTAGGATCTGTTAAATACCTTCTTTTTTAAAAAAAAAAAAAAACTTTTACAAAAACTTCATTGAGAACTTTATAATGCATATAAGGTATTTTTGATCAAATCTATGCCTACTCCCTCCCCTCCAACATTCCCCCCTCTGAAGAGGTAACCCTAAAATCTTTTAAGGATTAGATACAAGCTCCCAAATACTTTTGACATTTTTGGCCTTTGGAACAGAGTATGTTGCTAACAGGCCCAAGGACATTTTGACTTTTAGTCAAGAAACTGGCTACATTTCTTTGGGGTCTTTTTACCTTAACTGCCTAGCCAATTCCTATATCCTATCCTTAGCATGCCATCCCCTGAAGGAGTTACCCAAATTGCCAATAGGAAATAAGGACGCTGACCGCTCTGGCTTCTTCCATGCTGAACAGGGACACAAGGTGAGGCAATTGGAGTACCCCTTCAGTGGGTCTATCTAAAAGACTCCCAAATTGCATAACTCTTGTCTCTAAGGAGAAAAGAAAGTCCTTGAATCATGAATAGGAGATGTGAAGGAGAAGTAAAGGCAAGAGTAATTAGCATTACAAGCTCTAGACAGGGAAGTAGAAAAAAGTCAGAACAGGGCAATTTTCAAATGTTCATGTGAGAGTCCATTGGAGTTTCTTAACAAGGGATTCCAAAAGCATCTCTCTATTAGGTTCTTCCTCATTTTTCTCTTGTCTTCTAAGGCTGGACTAGTTGGCTGGGAAGAGTGGCTGGATACTCAGGTGAGAGTCCAGTGACTCTGCTTGGCACTCCTTTAATGAATGAGCACAACCATCAACAAGCCAAATTGTAATTATGTTTAGCGATCAGGCTCAGGTGAAGTCGTGATGACAGTAGTAATTTCATGCAGATGGGATTGCTGTATAGCATCATCTTATTAAAAGGACATGGACTTTAAAAGGATTTGGTGCTAGGAGCCATATAGGAGGGAGAACATACGTCGTTTGTTTTTCTGAGTCTGTTCTACTTAGTGTAACAGTTTCTAGATCCATCCATTTACCTGAAAATTTCATTATTTCATCTTTCTTTACTGCTGAACAAATCTCCATTGTGTAAATATACCACATTTTTGTTAACCACTCATCAGTTGAGGGACACTTAGGTTGCTTCCATCTCAGCTATTGTGAAAAGAGCAGCAACAAACATGGTTGTACAAGTATCTCTACAATAGGGTGAGTCTGTTGGGTATATGCCAAGGAGTGGTATAACCAGGTCATATGGTAGGATCATTTTTTAGTTTTTTAAGAATCCTCCACAGTTTCCCATAAAGGCTGCATGAATTTGCAATCCCACCAGCAGTGAATGAGCATTCCCCTTTCTCTACATCCTTGCCAGCTTTTGGTATCATTTGTTCTCTTGATCCTAGCCAGTCTGATTAGGGTAAGGTGATACCTTAGGGTGGTTTAATTCGCATTTCCCTAATTACTAGCAAGGTTGAACACTTTTTGAGATGTTTCTTAGGCATCTTTATTTCTTCCTTTGAGAACTCTGTTTAGGTCTTTGGCCCATCTTTTAATTGGACCATTTGGTTTCTCAATTCTTTGTTTTTTGAGTTCTTTATATATTCTGGATGTTAAACCTCTGTCAGATGTGTCACTGGTGATTTTTTCCCATTCTGTGGGTCTTCTCTTCACTTTTTGATTGTTTCTTTTGCTGTAAGAAGCTTTTTAGTCTCCTCCTACCACTATACTGGCAAACTATAGTCACACCTCCTTCCTGTGGTCATGAAGGAGTGGAGGGGGCAGTCAATTACCCCTCCCACCTTATCAGTCAACCTTAGCTGCATGTGGAGGAGGGGTTAAGGATATATAACCCGACACCACGAGGCACCTCTCTCAACATTTTGTGTAGCTGTTGGGAAGCTGTTGGGAAGTCACGGGTTCTATAATTGAGTGTAGACATTCCAGTGCATCTGTAAATGGGGGGGAGCCCACTCTTCTGTAAATAACCCCCCACTTTATGAGGTGGCTGAAATTGCGTGTACTCAGGTTTGGATCTTCAATGATGTTCCATTGATCTATGTGTCTGTTTTTGCACCAGTACCATGCTGTTTTTATAACTATGGCTATGTAGTATACTTTGAGATCTGGTACAGTAACCCCCCCAGACACACCCCAGCGTTGCTCTTTGTGCTCAGGGTTGCTTTGGCTCTCCGGGGTCTCTTGTGCCTCCATATGAATTTAAGGATGGGTTTTTCTAATTCTTTGAAGTATGTCATGGGGATTTTGATTGGGATTGCATTGAATCTATATATTGCTTTTGGTAGGATGGTCATTTTCACAATATTAATTCTTCCAATCTATGAACATGGGAGTTCCTTCCATGTCCTGGTGTCTTCCTCAATCTCTTTCTTTAATGATTTAAAATTTTCATTGTAGAGAGATTTTTGGTGTCTTTCATCAGATTTATTCCAAGATATTTTATTTTTTTTGCAGCAAGTGTGAATGGGAGCATTTCCCTGTATTCTTTCTCCAATTGCTTGTTATTGGTCTACAGAAAGGCTACTAATTTCTCTAGATTGATTTTATAACCTGCCACTATACTGAAAGTGTTAATCAATTCTAGGAGTTTTCTGGTGGAACTTTTGGGATCTCTTAGGTATAGTATCATATCATCTGCAAAAAGTGATAGTTTGAACTCTTCTTTTCTAATTAGTACTCCTTTAATGTCCTCCTGTCTTATTGCTCTAACAAGAGTTTCAAGCACTATATTGAAAAGGAGTGGAGATAGTGGACATCTTTGTCTGGGTTCTTATATTTTTATTGGTATCCAAATCCCTCTAGGACTTTGAACATAAATGCATGTTGAATTTTGTCAAAGGCCTTCTCTGCATCTATTGAGGTGACCATGTGGTT
>NW_008346548.1:9662756-9663272 GCF_000622305.1 Nannospalax galili
ATGTTGTTCCTTTTCCTTTTCCTCCCTTTATTTATGTATATCAAACCATCCCTGTATCTCTGGGATAAAGCTGACTTGCTCATGGTGGATGATCTTTTTGATGTGTGTTTGTATGTGGTTTGCAAGTATTTTGTTGAGAATGTTTCTATGTTCATTAAGGACATGGGTCTATAGTTTTCTTTTTTGGTTGTGTCTTTACCTGGTTTGGGTATTAGAGTGATGCTGGCTTCATAGAAGGAATTTGGGAGTTCTCCCTCTGTGTCTATTGTTTTGAATAATTTAAGTAGCATTTGTTGGAGGTCTTCTTTAAATGTCTGGCAGAATTCTGCTGTAAATCCATCTGGGCCTGGGCTTTTTTTAGTTGGGAGGCTTTGTATTACTGTTTCAATTTCCTTATATGTTATGGGTCTGTTTAAACTGTTGATCTCTTCTTTTTTTTAACTTTGGAGGTTCCCAGGATTTCACATATCCATCCATTTCTTTTAGACTTTCAGATTGAGTAGCGTATAGGTTTTT
>NW_008346548.1:9663731-9664625 GCF_000622305.1 Nannospalax galili
CACACTCATTCTTTAGGAGTGTGTTGTTCAATTGCCATGAGTTTGTGTAGTGACTAGGGCTTCTTCCAGTGTTCATTTTGAGCTTTATTGCTTTGTGGTCTGATAGAATGCATGAAATTATTTCAATATTTTTGTATTTGTTGAGGTTTGTTTTGTGGCCCAGTATGTGGTCAATCTTTGAAAAAGTTTCATGGGGTGCTGAGTAGAAAGTATATTCTTTGGTGTTTGGGTGGAATAATCAAAAGATGTCTGTTTGGTCCATTTGATGTATGGTATCCATTAAGTCAGACATCTCTCTGTTTATTCTTTGTCCAGTTGACATGTCTAATGGAGACAGTGGGGTACTGAAGTCCCCTACTATCACAGAGTTGGGGTTAACCTGTGTCTTAAAGTCCTGTAGTATTGTTTTTATGAATTTGAGTGCACCAGAATTTGGTGTATATATGTTAAGGATTGTAATATCTTCTTGGTTAACTGTTCCTTTGATCAGAATGAAGTGACCCTCCTTATCTCTTCTGATTAGTTTTACTTTGAAGTTTATTTTGTCAGATATTAGAATTGAAACCCCTGCTTGTCTCTTAGTGCCATTTTCTTGGAATATTCTTTTCCACCCTTTTACTTTATGGTAGTGCCTGTCCTTGAAGGTGAGATGGGTTTCTTGCAAACAGCAAAGAGATGGATTTTGTTTCTTAATCCATTCACTTAGCCTGTGTCTTTTGACTGGGGAGTTCAGTCCATTGATATTTATGGTTGTTATTGAAAGATGTGCATTGGTTGCCATCATTTTGATTGTTGTTTGCATTCTTGGTCTAATTTTTGTTTCCACATTATACCTTCATTAGTTATCCCTCACTGTGCTTCTTCCTCTTCTCTGCTCTCCTATTATCCAGTCCA
>NW_008346548.1:9664762-9675574 GCF_000622305.1 Nannospalax galili
CAAACACCTTGATCCAGGCTCTTCTGGCTTTCATAGTTTGCATTGATAAGTCAGCTGTAATTCTGATGGGCTTTCCTTTGTATGTGACTTGTTTTTCTTTTGCTGCTTTCAGTATTCTCTCTTTGTTCTGTACATTTAGTGTTTTTACTATGATATGTCATGGAGAGTTTCTTTTCTGATCCTATCTATTTGGTGTTCTATGTGCTTCCTGTATTTGTATAGAAATGTCTTTCCTCAATTTCCAGAAATTCTCTTCTATAATCCTGTTTAAGATCTGGTCAACACCATTAACCTGCTTCTCCTTCCTCTAGTCCTATGATTCATAGATTTGGTCTTTTCATAGTATCCCATATCTCTTGCCTATTCCATTCCTGTGTTTTTAAAATTTTTCCATACTCTTTGCTTGAGTGGTTCAATTCCTCAACTTTATCCTCCAGTGTTGATATTCTGTTTTCCATTTCATTCATTCTAGAGGCGAGGCTTTCCCCTGTTGTTTCAAGTTGAGTTATTGAGTTTTGCACTTCCTTCTTTGTTTCTGCCTGAGTTTTCTTCAATGTTTCTCTTTTGTGAATTCATTCAGAAGTTTACCCCTATCTTCTTTTAGTTCTTTGATTTGTTTCTGTTTTCTTTAAATTCACTGAATTCTTTGATCACGTTTATGATTGTTCTTTTAAATTTTGTGTCCTGGGTTATCCTTAGAGGAGAAGTAGAACCTACATCTGTTTGTATTATCTGGGTGCCTAGATCCTTTCTTTATTGGTTATGTAAAGCTGGTTGGTACACGGTTCAGGTTCTCTCAGGTTTATTTTGGAGGGAACCGATGGCTTCAGATCAGCTGTTCAGGGGTACATACAGATTAGTCACTTTTCTGTTGCTGTGATAGAAACACTGACCAAAGCCATTTATAGAAGGATGAGTTTATTTGAGCTTACGGTTCCAGGGGAATTACAGTCCGTCATGGCAGGGAGCCATGGTGGCTGGAGGTGGCTGGAGCAGGAGTAGCAGAAGATAAGCTCTCACATCATCATGCAGGTACAGGAAGCAAGAGAGCGACTGGAGATCTGGCAAGGCTTAAGAACTCTCTACTCTCACCCCAGTGACATGCTTCCTCCAGGATAGCTACACCTTCTAAAACCTCCTAAAACAGCACCATCATCTGGGGACAAAATGTCCAAATACTTGGAGCCTATGGGGGACAGTTTCATTCAAACCACCACATTCCACCCCCTGGCCCCCACAGGCTCATGATCATATAAAATGCAAAATGCCTTTAATCCAACTTTAAAAGTCCCCATAGTCATCATCAGTCTCAATGCTATTCAAACATCCACAGTCCAAAGTGGACTCAGGTAAATATCTTAACTGTAAGCCTCTATAAAATCAAAAGACAAATTACATACTCCCAACATACAGTGGAACTGAATACACATTACCATTCCAAAAGGGAGGAATGGAGGCATAGTAAAGAAATACTGGACCAAAACAAGACCAAAAACCAGCAGGGCAAACACCAAAAGGCTTAGATGGCTCAGCCTCTCCAGCTTTGCTGTGTGCAACACACATCTCTCTCTTGTGCTGGTACCACTCCCTGTGTACAGGTCTTCTTGGCTGATGCCTCACAGCTCTGGCATCACAAACTTCTTGGGGCCTCCATTGCCAACCAGGCTTCACCTTCACAGCTTCCTTCACCTCATGGAGGCAGGACCCAGGCTCTCTCAGGCAGTCCCATGCATTGTCAACCCTATTCCAGAGAGAGGCCAGAGGGGGGTCAGAACTCTCTGGTGGTCTGCTGAGATCCCAGCAGCTACACCAATGGAGGTCTGAACCCTCCCCCCGAGGCTGTCTGCTAGGATCTCAGCCTTAGCCTGCCAAAGCCAGAACTTCCTTGGGGCCTTGGGAGGGGCTTCACAAAATCCCAGGTAGGGAAATGGTATGGCACAATTAGGGGAAGCTCACCACCCTGTGGAGGCAGGATAAGGGGGCTGTCAGGCAGTCCCTGTTAAATATCTTCTACAATGCCATCTTGGAGATCATAAATGGCTTTAGTCTGTGTTTATTTTAAAGGGCCTTTATTTCTTCATAAAGTTAAAAAGATAACTTTATTTAATATAGTAATCTTGACTAATTTATTTTTAAGTCTTGAAATGTATCATCCAGTGCTTTCCTGAAAATTTAGAATTTAGGTTTGATATAATTCTGACAGGTTTGCCTTTGTAGGTGAATTGTGTTTTTTCTCTTGAAGCTTTTCCTGTTCTTTGCTTTGCAGTTTGAGCATTTTAACTATAAAGTGTCTGGGAGAGATTTACTTCCTGTCCTCTTCTTGTTATGTGTACTTTGAATTCTAAATGCCTGGATGCCCACTTCATTCCCTAAATTTGGTAAATTTTCTGCTATAACTTTACTGATTAGGTTTTTTTTATGCCTTTGGATTGTATCTTAAGCTCCTTAAGAAAAGACATATTTATTTGTATTTTATAAGTGTTTTGTTTCATCTATGTGTGTGCACCATGTGCATGCCTGGTGCTTAGTGACCAGAAGAGGATGTTAGATTACCTGGAACTAGAGTGATGGATGGCTGTGAGCCACCATGTGTGGTGCTGGGAACTGAACCCTGGTCCTTTGCAAGAGCAGCCACTGCTCACATGCTTTTTTTTTAAATAGCCTAATGGATTCTTGGGCTTGGTCTCTGGATCATGCCCCAGAATTCTTGAAAGTGGTGCTCATGCTTCCCCACCCCATTTAGTTGTGTCTAATGTATTGTCTCAACCCTGTCTTCTAGTCCTGATATTATTTCTTCTTCTGGTCTATCATTTAGACCGTTGTATTTCTTATTTAATTTATTGTTTTTAATTTCCAACCTTTCTGCTTGTTTTCTCCGAATCTTATCAATATTGCTGAACTTATCATCCACGTTGCTGACTTTCTTATACTCAATTGACTGGTTTCACTCATCTGCTTGTTTGTATCTTCTCTGAAATCATTGGGTTTTTTTCTTTGGTCTTATTGAGACAGGGTCTCCCTGTAGCCTTAGGTGGCCTGGAACTTGCTACGTAGACCAGGTTGGCCTTGATCTTAACAGAGATCTGACTACCTCTGCCTCCCAAGTGCTGGGATTAAAGGCATGCACCACCATGCCCTGTTCATTGATCATTTTTATAAGTTGACTTTGGATTGCTTTTCTGGCATTTCAACCTCTCCAGTATCTTTAGGTTGAGGAACTGAGGGGCTATGAACTCCTGTCAGAGTCGTGTTGTCTCTCTTTTTCATGGTCCTTGTGTTTCTGTATTTTAGTTTCTATCAGCTGGGAGGAATATCTCTTCTGGTTTTACTTGGTGATCTCAGTGCGCAGCATAAGATTGAGGGCTCCGTCTCCAGTATCACTAAGAAGACAAACCACTGTAACATCAACCACACCAAACCACACTACATAATAGAAATACACTTAAATTTGGTTAAAAACAACTCTTATGCCATCAAGGACTGTGTATTTATATATACACAAGCATACTTTACTATCTCCCCAAACTTTGTTTTTGTTTTTGTTTTTTATATATAGAAACAGTTGTCTTTAATTTCACCTCACAAGGATGAACAGCTGTCAGAGTTTGGTGTATATTATTCAGTCATTTCCCCAGTACACATATTAATAGTGTCATGATACAAATTATTTGCTTGTTGTATTTTAGGTATTTCGCTTAACACATTTTGGAGCATTTCCCCTGTGTGTTAGGATATTGCTCTAAATTATTTGACTTCTTAAAATTTAATTTGGAGTCTTCCAGGTATGCCAGATAACCATCCTCAAATGAAGACTGGGTGCGGGGGGAGGGGGTTATTGCTTATTTGGTTTAGTTTTTTTTTTTTTTTTTTATGCAGTGATTCAGGCATGTTAAGCAAGCGTTAAGGCATGTTAAGCAGCACTGAGCTGCATGCCAAGCCCAAATAAATATAGTTTTGTTTCTTTTTCTTTTGTATTCTCTTTTTTCATATTTTATTTACTATTTTTATTTTATGTGTATGCATGTATTGCCTGCATGTAGGAAAGTGCACCCCGTGAAAGTGCAATGCCCATGGAAGACAGAAGAGGCTGTCAGATCCCTTGGAACTGGAGTTAAGGACAGTTGTTAGCCACCATGTGGGTGCTGGGAACTGAATGAATCCAGGTCCCCTGCAAGAGCAGCCAGTGCTCTTAACCACTGAGCCATCTCTGCAGCCCCCTTTTATGCTCATATTTATTTATTTATTTTTGGTCAAATATAATTTCATTGGTTAGTGTCTTCAGAACTATGTTACGTCACATTTAGATAGGAGTGGTAATGTCTACAGAACTTCCCTAAGCAAGGTGCTAGCTGCTTCATATATGCACATTTGATTCTATTTGATTCTATTTTTTTCAAGACCTATAGTCACCTTTGCATGACTCCGTTGATAAGACCTTTACTTTACAGTAACCTGTCATCTTTTGTTCCATTTCTAAGCTGCAGACAATTCATTGGCCTGGCTAAGAACACCTTGTGCTCTCTGTGTTAATTTATCAACATGCACGACTTGAGGATCTGCTATATGGTAAATATCTTTATTATTTTATGTGAATCAGTTTAAATTGTCATCGTAGACCTTGTTTTTGCTACATTAGTTTAACATTTTCACCTTAGTACAGTTAATTATAAAACTTTTATTTACTGCTTTTGAATTATTTAAAGTTAATTTTTTCCCGTCAGAGGTTAAGTTTACTATGATTGGGTATTGACCTACACTATTATTGATATTAATTCACTTATTTTTAAATTTGTTTTTATTGAATTTTTGTGTATTTCATACAGAACATCTCAAAATATCTTAATCATCTTTATACCCCCATCCCCACTGGCACCCTCCCATAACCCCCCAACTGGAACCCCTATACTCTGTCATCCCTGTTAAGGCCCACTGTGTCAAGTCAGTGTCTCTAGACGTTCTCCAGTGCAAGTCCATCCACTGAGGTCTAGTCAGCCTATCTAGAGTCCCTGGTTTTAGGAAGATCAGCTCTTCTTCACCTAGCAGCAATCAGTTGCCAATATTTCTTCAGATAAGATTGGGGTCTGCTGTTTATTTTCCCAGTTCTATGCTGGGTTTTTGTCTGCCTGAGTTTGCAAAGGACTTGTGTATGCTGACACCATTGCCATAGAATCATATGAGCAGGTTCCCAGGAGCTTGTAGGACTGTTTCCATATGGTCCCGTACCTCCTTCCTGGCTCTTACAACCTTTCTGCCTCCTCTTCGATGACAGTCCCTGAGCCTTGGGTGGGTGAAGTTTAATAAAGGGGTCCTGTCCAAGGGCCAGAATTCAGCAGACTCTTGATCTCTACACTTTGGCCATTTGTGACCTTTTGTATTCCTGGCCTTCCGCTGCATGAGCGAGCTTCATTAATGAGAACTGAGCGATTCGTTAGTGTCCTCTTCTTTACCTCTGTTCTATGTTCCCTGAGCCTTAGGTGTAGAGGTTGCATTGTAGATGTGTAACTTAGGCCTGGGAAATTTTATCATTACTATTGTGTGTATTCAGTGGGGAGTGCACATACCACACATGCATGTGGAGGTTAGAGAACAATTTTAACCACTAGGGCTCTTACACACTGAGCCATCTCTCCAGTGTCCTGCCCCTCCCCACCCCCCGCCACTTTTCATGTGTCCATTTATTAACTGGTTTTATTGCATGGATAGCTCACTTTCTGAGTATTGTGAATAATGCTTCTGTGAACAATTTTGAAGTCAGCTTGGGCTGGTATAACAAATACCATATATTGGGTGGCTTATACAAATAAACATTTATTTCTCACAGTCTGGAGACTAGAAGTCTAAGATCAGGGATCCAGCAGGATAGGTTCTTAAATGAGAACCCTCTTTCCAGCTTGCAGACACCCCTTCTTGCTTTTATTTATTTAAGAAAATATTTTATTATTTTTATTTTATATGTATGAGTTGTTCACCACCATGTGCTGAGATTCGAACTTGGGTCCTCTGCAAGAGCAGCCAGTGCTCTTAACTGCTGAACCATCTCTCCAGCTCCACTTCCTGCTTTTAACACACAAAAAAGAGAGGAAGGGAAAGGAGAAGAGGGATGGGAGGGAGAAGACAGCGGGGAGGGAGGGGAAAGCAGAGAAAAGAGGAAAGGAGAGGGAAAAGGAGAGCTTAGATGTCCATCAACAGGTAAGTGGATAAAAATGTGCTACATGTACACAATGACATTTTATTCAGCTCTAAAGAAAAATGAAATCATGACATTTGTAGTAAAATAGATGGAACTAGGAGTCATTATGGTAAACAAAATAAGCTGGGCTCAGAAAGATCAATGTCATGTTTTTTTCTCTCACGTGTGGAATCTAGATTTGAATATATATGCATATATATGTAGATATGTGTGTGTGTGTGTGTGTGTGTGTGTAGAAAAGAGAGGAAGAGATCTTTTTGTTACCTTAAATTTTTTTTAAACTTGTTTATTTTTATTTTATGAATGTTTTGCTTGCATGTGTGTAAGGTACTACATGTGTGTAATACCTGCAGAGGCCAGAAGAGGGCCTTGGGTCTCCTGGAACTGAAGTTAGGGACTTTTGTTAGCTGCCATGTGTGTACTGAGAACGAAACCCAGGTCTTCTGCAGGAGCAGCCAGTTCTCTTAACCACTGAGCCATCTCTCCGGCCCCATTATTATAATCTTTGAGACAGTAGCTCATGTAGTACAGGCTGACCTCCAACTCACTGTGTAGTGGAAGATGACCTTGAACTTCTGATTCTCCTGCCTCCTCTTGAATGCTGAGATTACAGGCCTGTGCCAGGTTTATGTGGTTCAGGAGATCAAACTCAGGCCTTCATGCATCTAGGTAGGTGCTTTTCCAATAAAGGCACACAATCTGCCCTGGGAGAAGGATCTTAAGGGAAGGAGGAGGGAGAAAAATCTGGGGAAACTGAATACATGTGATATGAAAACAGAAGCAGGTCCTACTTGGGGAACCAGCACGAGGAAGAGATGGAGGAATGGAAGAGGACGGCCGGAAAGAGGGATGAATTAGAACAAAGTATACTGATACAAGTGTATCAAAATGCCATAACAAGCCCCATTACTACAGATGCTGACTTTAAAAGTTAAAAATAATTTTAAAAAGAAAAGGGGTTTAGGAATAAATGACATGCTCAGTTCACACATAGAATCAATCAAAATTCTAAGTTAAATATTCTGACTTCTGGGTATATTTTCTTAACTACTATGTATGTGCTCTCAAATTGCCAGTGAGTTTTAATGGTGATGAGATTTTATTTCTATGATGATGGTATGTGTTTCTGGGTAGGCAGTGCTTTTTATGGATACAAGAAGGAACAAAGGAATCCCAGTAACTGATTCTGTGACTTAGGGTCAAAGAGCAGAACAATATGAACTTGAGAAGTTAATGCCTCCTTAATATTCATGCAATGATGTATTAGTTACCTTCTGTACTTATGTGCAAATACACTTATTTCTCTATAACTGACCTTGACCTATACCAGTTCTGTTTTTTTCTACTGCTTCAATAAGCATCAACAAAGAACATACATGCATACTACATTAGAATGTCACCCTTCACAAACACACCCTGTTCCTGCACTTTGCGAAGATGTAGGCCAAGTGAGAAGGGAGATTACCAGTACCAGCATTATATACTCAGCGTGGCTCCTGCTCCTTTTCTGTTGTTTCCTTTTCCTGGCAATTAGCAGGAGATGCAGACCTTACATTTTACCTATGGTTGACATACATGATACTCAATCCTGGCTGTGGATCAGTTTTTACAATACCTAGGTACTCTTCTTAGGGATCCTGATTTGAGTTGACCAAGTGTGTGGTGTAGGATACAGTAGTATTTGAAATAATTCCAGGGCATTCTATTATGTAGCAGAGCTGAGAATTACTATTTTGAATGTTTCTTCAGAATTCTATAGCACCACCATTTGACCTTGAGATTTACCTTCATTTAGATGGCACATATTCAAGACTAATGGAAAGAGAACCTGACTGAGAAATTTGGAGACTTTTGGATTATATAAGCCACTGGAAATACCCTTTGCCTTTATGCAGCTAATGAGATAGCAGGAAGGAAGTGGCTAGCTGCTTTCTTTATGTTCTCTAGAGAAGAGAGTCCTTGGACCACTTTGTCATGCCAGCTCGGGACCTTGTCCTGAGATCAGCAGGTTGAGTATTTGCATCTTATCTTTTTACCCAGAATTGATCTGACTCACACTAATCAAACTCAAGAAACTTATTTATGAAGCTGGAATTGTAATTGCTTAATTTGCCGGGAGAAAGATAATTGTCATGGTTACTGGTAATTATGAGCTCTGCATTTGAGTTTTTATGAGGGTGGGTGGTGAATATAATCAGACAAGGAAAAAGTTGGATGACAAATCATTACAATGAATTCATTTTGCTCCCTAGGAGTAGGCATAAGTGGTTAAGCAGATCAACTGTACAGCCAGCTCTGACAGGGTTCAAATATATACTGCTACTGAGCAACCACTGATCTTGTCAATAGCCCTCACATGTCTCAAGGTCCTTATTTCTAAATATGGATGGTGACATTGTTAGAAATGTTGTGGCGCTTAAATAAAATAATTCATCTAGGATAGTTCACCCTACCTGACAGATAGTAAGGCCTGTAAGAGCATAGCAACCATCGTTATTCACTGATGATGGGCTGCTTCTGTACCTCATTCTTTAGCACTGCAGTCTGAGATACTTAAACATTATTGATTATTATTATTATTGTGTTATGTATGGTGTGTGTGCATGAGCATGTGTGTGGAAGTCAAAGGACAACTTAGTGAAGTCAGTTCTCTCCTTCCACCTTAATGTGGGTTCTGGGGATTGAGCCAATGTCATCAGGCTTGCATAGCAAGATAAGCCATCTTACCACAACCCGCCCCCCTCTATTCCTGAGATGAGGAAGCCAAAGTCTTTTCACTACATAATATTCTAAGTTTAAAGCAAAATTCATGTTAGAATGTCTGTTCTCACAACTGGAAGGTGCTGTAAAAACTTGGCAATCATTTTTAGCTCTTTTTTTTTCTGAATTTCTTCCCGTCTAGTTAGTTTTGAAGCCTCAATAAGCCTCTTTTCAAAATGTCTCTGTGAAGCCCTTTCCATTCTGTTCTGTGTCTACTCTTATTTCAATGTTCTCCTGTCATCCCTCAGTGCTGCCCTAGTCACAGGGGATTGAGTCTGTTATGATGGTTAATCTTGAGTGTTAATTAACTTCATGGGATTTAGAATCTGCAAAGGGACAACCTCTGGACATACCTGTGGGAGTGTTTCCAGAGAGGTTTAACTGAAGTGGAAAGACCCATCCTGAATGCACACAGCACCATTCCATAGGCTAGAGTCCTGGACTGAATAAAAAAAATAAGAATTTTGAGCTAGAGAGATGGCTCAGAGGTTAAGAGTACCAGCTGCTCGTACAGAAGACTTGGGTTTGATTCCCAACATCCCCATGGTGGCTAAAAACTATCCTTAATTCCAGTTCCATGGGATCCAACACCCTCTTCTGGCCTCTGCAGTCATTGCACACACAGTGCCCTTACATATATGCAGGCAAAATACTCAGGTAGTAAAAAGACTTTGGTTTCTTCATCTTAGAAACGGAGGTTGGGGGATGGTAGTGAGATGGCTTAGCAGATAAAATGAGAAAGTGAGTCTTCGAAGTGCCAGCGTTCCTTTCTGTTTCCCAGTTGTGGAGACAAAATGTCCAGCTGCCTCACCTCCTGCTGCCACACCTTCTGGCCATGATGGACTCTACCTCAAACTGTGAGCCAAAATAAACCCTTCCTGAAGTTGCTTTCGTCAGGAATTTTGTCACAACAGGAAAAGTATCTATTACATCTGTCAGCCCCCAACCTGCCTTCTGTTATGCTATTTGATGCATGTTCCAAAAACTATCAGATCCTTACTTATACAAAAATCATTATTGGCTCCCTAATGCTTATGGGACAATCTCTTTTAAAAAAGAAAAGAAATAAAACAAAGCAACATGGCCTTCTGTCCACCATCTTGGCTTCAAATCCCTGGCCAGTCCTGCCCCTTACTACTGATCCTCTGCTTAGGCACCCCACGCATCTAGAATATCCTGGTACTTTCTTTCCATCTGACTCATGGATATTTAGTCTCATGATCTATCTCAAGTTCTCATTCTTTCTGTAAAGGCTTCATTAACCAATTCAATCTAAAAGATTCTTGCTCTTAAAAAATCCTATAATAATATTTATGTAATCAACATAGTTTCTTTTTATCTTTTTTGTGTTCTTGTATGTGGTATATGCATTTTTACATGTTTATGGGCTGTACTACACTTATTAATTTCCACATGTTGAACCATCCTTATATTCTTATGAAACCTTGATGTGTATAATATTTTTAGCTTTTTAAAATTTCATTTAATAACCACATAATTAGAAGAAGCATTTCATGACAACAGCATTGACATATTCAATAACAATTTCCAGAGCTAAGATGCATCTGTTTCAAGATTGGCTGTAATTTTTAGGTTTACAGTTGAATTAATACAGTTATACAATATTGTACTCAGTAAAAACTCTCTAAGACATAAAATTATATGAGGTTTTAACCTTTAAAAAATATCTCCATTTCATTATTAAAATACACAGTGTCATACCAAAAAAGTTCATTTTTAATGCAATTGACACTAAGATGTTTGCACATGCATTTCTAATCTCTATATATCTGATCATTACTAGTCACAGTTGGTTACTTTCTGAGCTCCTTGGCATCTGAGCATGGATATAAAGTCATCAG
>NW_008346548.1:9675982-9678199 GCF_000622305.1 Nannospalax galili
CGAGTATGGATATAAAGTCCATACTTTATATCACTTTCACTGGTAATGTTTATCACCTCTACTATTTAACATAAAGTAAATTTTTATGCTTTCTCCTCCAATATGTCTTTTTTAAAATTTTTGATTTTTCTGTGTGTATATCATATAGAACATTCCACACAATCTTATTCATCTGTATACCCACTTCCCAAATGGCACCCTCCCATAGCCTCCCCCCTCCCACATACTGGAGCCCATATACTCTGTCATCCCTGTCACTGTCCACTGTGTTGTTGACACCCCCAGCCATTCTCCAGTGCTTGCTGTCTGCTGAATCTAGTCAGCCTATCTGGAGATCCTTGTTTTAGGGAGATCGGGTGCTCCTCGTCCAGCAGCAATCAGTTGTCAATATTCCTTTAGATAAGATTGGGGCCTGCTGTTCATTTTCCCAGTTCTATGCTGGGTTACTGTCTTGGATTTCTTGTGCCACCTTGGCCGATAACACAAAGGAAGGTATTTCCTGTCTGGCATTGTTTCTTGTTATGTAGTCTTTAGCTATACATATGGGCTCTTAAAAATTATATTGACCCCATTAATCTTTGGTTATACTTTCCTTTTGGGTGTTTAAGACCCTACAGTTGGCCCATATAAAATAATTTATTTTTACTCTTCAGGTCGTTTGAGGACTCTCTTCTTCAGAAGTAACATGGGCTTGGGAGAAGCCCCTGGCTCCTTTCTTTTACCAGTTCTGTCTATGTTAAATTAAGTCAAAGGTCCTGCTCGACCCTGACTGGCTTTGCTTGGAAGCATGGAAAAAATGTTTCCTCTGTGTTGACCCTCCTCTTTGTAGACTGGACACTGGTTCAGGCCCATTGGTGGGGTCTCCATGGCTTCCTTGCTCAAGAGGACAGGTGACTCACCATAATTACAGGACATTTTGAGAGATGCTCAGAGTCCCCTGGAACTTAGTCGACCTTGGAGGGCAAGAAGCAAACACTGTCCTTTATGTCCCCTGACCAAATTAGTATAGGCCGCCAAGTATGGCTATTAAACATCCAAGCAGGTTATTTCCACCAGTCTGGTACTTTTAATTACCATATGCCATGTAGTTAAAGCTTGGGCAAAGACCAGTTATTCTCAGATAAACCTTGCCTAGGCATATATTACATTCTTTGATCCGGTTGTATGTATAATTTGTCAGTAGGTTGTAGGCCTAATATGGTTCCCCCTGGTTTTCTAAAACTAGCTAGGCATTGTTTATCTCTCACATTGTCTAACCCTTCCACCATGGTTTCCCCATTTAAGGTGCCCAAGGTGCCCCCATTTTTTCCATTTCTCCCTTAATAATACCCTTCTATGGTCCCACCTCTCTTGAGTTCCTTCTTTCCCTTTATCCCCTAGGTTCCTTAAAATAACCCCTCTCCACTTAAAATAACCCCATTATTATCCATTTCTCCCTTGCTAACACCTGTTTTCTACTGCTCTTTTCTTTCAGATTCTTTCTTTTCCTTTACGTCCCTGGTTCCTCTTCATTATCCTGGTTCCTATAGTTATATCTGGGTACATATTCACTTATAAGGATTTGGTGCTAGGATCCACATATGAGGGAGAATATACACCATTTTTTTTCTGAGCCTGTGTTACTTCACTTAGTATAACAGTTTCTAGTTCCATCCATTTACCTGCAAATTTCATGATTTCATCTTTCTTTACTGCTGAGTAAAATTCCATTGTATAAATGAACCACATGTTCATTATCCATTCGTCAGTTGAGGGACACTTAGGTTGCTTCCACCTCTTACCTATTGTGAAAAGAGCAGCAACAAACATGTCTGTATAAGTGTCTCTGCAATAGGATGAGTTCTTTGGGTATATGCCAAGGAGTGGTATAATGGGGTCAAACGGTAGGTTCATTTATAGTTTTTTAAGAGTTCTCCACACTGCTTTCCACAGGGGTTGAACAAGTTCACAACCCCACCAGCAGTGGATGAGCATTCCCCTTTTCCCACATCCTCTCCAACATTTGTATCATTTGTTCTCTTGATCTTAGCCAGTCTGACAGGGGTAAGTGGTTTTAAGTTGCATTTCCTTAATTACTAGTGATGTTGAACATCTTTTAAGATACTTCTTAGCCATCTTTATTTCTTCTTTTGAGAACTCTCTGCTCAGTTCTTTGCCCCAGTTTGTAATCGAGCAGTCTTTTTTTTGATGTTTAGTGTTTTTAGTTCTTTATATATT
>NW_008346548.1:9678240-9679644 GCF_000622305.1 Nannospalax galili
TGACTTTAATTATGTTGAGGTATGTTCCCTCCAGTCCAATTCCCTCTAGGACTTTGAACATAAATGCATGTTGACAGAAGCTTTTTACTTTAATGAGGTCCCATTTGTTAATTCTTGCCCTTGTTTCCTGAGCAATTGATGTCCGGTTTAGAAAATCCTTTCCTACACCTATATCTTGTAGGTTATTGCCAATGTTTTCTTCTAACAGTTTTGGAGTTTCAGGCTTCACATTGAGGTCTTTGATCCATTTGGAGTTGACTTTTGTGCAAGGTGAAAGATAGGGGTTTAGTTTCATTCTTCTACAGGTGGAAGCACCAGTAGGAGCATCCAGTTTTGCCAGTACCATTTGCTGAGCATGCTGTCTTTCAGTGAATGTTCTTGGCCCCTTTGTCAAATATCAACTGGCTGCATATTTGGGTCTTCAATTTTGTTCCATTGATCAATGGGTCTATTTTTGTGTTTTAAGTAGTATTGAATGTAGAGCCTCTTTAAATGTCTGATAGAATTCTCCTATAAATTCATCTGGTCCTGGGCTTTTTTTAATTGGGAGGTTTTGTATTATTGTCTCAATTTCCTTATATGTTATGGGTCTGTTTAAGCTGTTAATCTCTTCTTGGTTTAACTTTGGTGGTTCCAATGTTTTAGGTACCCATTCATTTCTTTTAGGTTTTCAAATTTAGTAGCATATAGGTCAGGACCATGTTTTTTTTTTTAATGACTATAACTCTGTAATACAGTTTAATGTCTGGTATAGTAATCCCCCAGCATTGCTCTTAGTACTCAGGGTTGCTTTGGCTATCTAGAGTCCTTTGTGCTTCCATATGAATCTTTGGTGCCTATTGTGATGTTTTCTTTGTTCCTATTTCATTAATTTCCGCTCTGATTTTTGTTATTTCTTTTTGTCTGCCTCGTTTGGGTTTCATTTCCTGTTGCTTTTCAAGTGTTTTGAGTTGCAATGTTAAGTCATTATTTGTGATTTTTTTCTGATTTTTTTTTAACGTAGGCACTTAGAGCTATAAACGAAAGGTCTTTAATGTCTTTGGTCATGTTTATTCCAAGATATTTTATTTTATTTTATTTTATTGAAGCTATTATGAAGGGGAGTGTTTCCATGTACTCTTTCTCTGATTTCCTGTTATTGGTATATAGAAAGACTACAGACTTTTGTAGATTAATTTTGCAACCTGCCACTTTACTGAATGTGTTAATAATTTCTAGGAGTTTTCTGGTGGATTTTTTTTGGCATCTCTTAGATAGAATGATATAATCTGCAAAGGGGATAATTTGATCTCTTCTTTTCTAATTATTACTCCTTTAATTTCCTGCTCTTGTCTATTGCTCTTGCAAGAGTTTCACGTACTATGTTGTAAAGGAATGGAGATAGTGGGCAGCCTTGTCTGGTTC
>NW_008346548.1:9682312-9689871 GCF_000622305.1 Nannospalax galili
TCCTTCTTCATTTCAGCCTGAGTATTCTTCAATATTTCTAACTCTTTTCTAAATTCATTCAGAAGTTTGTCCCTATCTTCCTTCAGTTTTTGATTTCTTTGTGTGTTCTTTAAACTCACTGAATTCTTTTATCATGTTTATAATTGTTCTTTTGAGTTCTGTGTCTTGTGTTATTTCTAGGGAGTTCTCATTGTACTCCTTTAGTGGACTATTGGTACTTGGTGGGGATATATTATTTTGGTCTTTCGTGTTATTATTTTTTCTCTGTGACTTTGACGTGAATTTCCTTTGTAGTTTCTGATTCTTACATGCGATTCAAGCCTTCCTTTGTTGAGTTTAGGTCTGCTTCTTTTTGTAAACTTGATGTGCCTTTGTGGTTTATTTGTTGGGCATGAAAGGCTGGTTGGTCTAGGCTTCAGATTCTCTTTTTTTATTTTACATTGGAGTGGTATAATTGCTTTCGTCTTGCTGTTCAAGACTTCCCACAGAGACCCAAGTTGGATGAGCATCAGATGCTCTCAGGCTTTATGGGTCCCTCCAGGAAAGATGCTGCCCTCAAGAATTTGGGGACTGGGCTGGCCTGGGAGAAGGGCCCAGGATAGATGCTGGTCTCAAGAAGCTGGTGGCTATGCCACCCAGGGAAATAAAGGGAGATGAGGGCAAGACCAGGCCTAGAGGGTTCCTGGGGGCTGCAGGGAGGATATGGGTTGGTCTGGATGCAAAGGATCAGGAAGCACTGGCGGCTCTGGGCTGAGAGGTTAGCCCCGGTGCCTGGGGTGCCAAGACAAAAAATGGGCCTGTACCCAGCCTAGGAGGAGAGACTCAGCAGAGGGATCTGGAAGGGTGAAAGAGGCTGGGGGAGTCAAGGCGTGCTGTGCATGCTGGACTTACCGAGGGAAGGGGCTGGTACCAGGACACTGGAGGCTGTGCAGCCCAGGAAGCAAAGGGATACGAGGGCTTCTGGGGGCCAGGAAAGGTGCTGGCACCAGGCTGCCCAGAGGCTGTGCAGCCCAGGGAAGTAAAGGGAGGTTGATGTGTGTAATTTTTTAAGTCAAAATTACATTGAAGCCAGGCATGGTGGCACATGCCTTTAATCCCTGCACTCAGAAGGAAGAGGTAAGAGGATCTCTGTGAGTTCAAGGCCAGCCTGGTCCACATAGTGAATTCCAAGCCAGCCAGAGCTACATAATGAGACCCTGTCTCAAAAAAAACAAAAAACAACCACTAGCCAATATTCGAAGAATAAGAGGCTGCAAACTACATATTCCTGAATAAGACACCTGTGTCAAACTTTTGCCTTCCAAGACTCAGGATCATTGCAGAAGAGGGGGGCAGAAAGATTGTAAGAGCCAGAGGTGGTAGATGATCATAAGGAAACAGTTTTCCAGACAGTTAGTCAGTTACTCATATGGTCTTACAGCAATGGTAACACCGTGAACAAGTCCCATATAAGCTAAAGCCAGACAAAATCCCAGCATAGATGTGGGGAAGTGTGCAAGAAACCCCAACTCTACCTGAGGAAATATTGGTAACTGATGGTTGCTGGGAGGGGGGAGATTCAGTCTCGCTTAAAGGTGACACTCTTGGTAGGTTGACCAGGCTCCAGTGGAGGGGCATTTGGGGACACAAATTTGACTCTATAGGCCTTTATATGTATATGTATATGTTTTTTATATGTAAATATGTACATGAAATTTGGTGGGAAGTAGTAAGAGGGTGTGCAGATAGGGGAGGGGATCTAGACATGATCAAAATATAGTGTATGAAATTCACAAAAATTCAATTAAAATTATTTTTTAAAAGAAGTAAAATCATAGTGAGGCCTGAGTGAAATAAGGGGAAACACAGAGTGCTACAGAGTAGCAATGATGGGGGCTTAGATCAAGGTAGCAGAGGAGGAAGTGAAGAGATGTGATCATTCCGGCATATGTGTATTTTTATCAAAGAGTGTCTTTACCTTCTTAAAGTCTCTAGACATCCTTGGGAAGTAATTTATCATGTTGACTTTTCATGAAAATATGAAGCAAAACAAAAGACAACAAACAAACAAACAAAGAAAAACTCCATTAAGATTCAATCTCATACCAGTCAGAATGTCTATCATCAAGAAAGCAAAAAATAAAAATGCTGGCAAAGACACAGAGAAAAAGGAGCACAGATGCACTATAGGGGGGAAGGTCAGGTAGTCCAGCCACTGTGGAAGTTAGCGTGGAGCTCTTCCAAAAAATTTTAATGGAACTGTCATGTGATCCAGCCATACCACATCTGAATACATGCCCCCAAAGAATCAAAATCAGCTTACAGTACAGATAGCTGTGGACTCAGGTTCATTCCAGCACTACTCACAATAACCAAGCTATGAAAGCAACCTAGGTATCTACAAAATGAATGGATAAAGGAATGTGGCATATATGCACAACTAAGTTTTATTCTACCATAAAGAAGGAAAATATTACATTACTTGAAAGAAAATGGATTGAACCGGTGAGAATCATGGATCTGGTGGTATTGTTCTGGTAAGGAAAGATTTCCCTTTGCTTGGTAACTTGTCAGTGGTAGATGAAGTCCACCACAAAGAGACAAAACAGTTTGCATGAAAGACACAGCAATGATGAAGGTATGCGACAGCATGTCCCAGCATGTTACAGTGGACACCCAGAGATCCAAATGCATTAATGTGAAAAGAATCAGAGCTAGCAAAGCCAGAGTTTCTAAGAAATGAGACTAAAAATAACCACCCCCTCCCCCAGGGCTGGAGAGATGGCTCAGTGATTAAGAGCACTGGCTGCTCTTGAAGAGTCTAGGTTCAGTCCCCAGTACCCACATGGCAGCTCACAACTGTTTTTAACTCCAGTTTCAGGCAATCCAACACCCTCCTCTGGCCTCTGTGGGCATTGCACTTCATGCAGGTGAACACAAGGTGCACTTAATGCAGGTGAAACACTCATACATATAAAATAAAAATATAAAAATATCTCCAATGAGATTGTGTGCTTAAAAATAAAAAGGGAGAAAAGAAAAACAACACCTTTAAGTAACTAAAGTGTATGTGACACACTGCACTTTTCTGATTGTGTTCATGTATCTTATTTAACAATGCAGCAGTTCCACTGGCAGGTGGTCCTGTTGATGCTCTATAAATGTGAAGGAGAGATAAGGAGTTTAAAAGAGTCAAAGTGGCACATATAAGTTGTGAACCCTCAGACTGTAATGTGAGCAGTAATAAAGGAACTTGTTGGAGATGCTTTCCTGTGAGCAGCCTTTATATTGCTACCCAGTGGTAATAAAAGAATCTCCCAGAGACCATGTCACATGAAATGAGAGTGCACCTTCCCCTTTCCATTTCTTCTCACAACACCACAGCAACATTTGCTAGAGATTGATTCAATTTACCTTGGCCTATTTAAGGACAAATTGAAGATATTTTTACAAAACACTATGTTCTAATTTCCTTTAAAATAAAACCAGCATCTTAGCAGGCTAGAAGACATGGTAATGTTTGGATTGATGGCACGGGAATGAAAGAGGCAAAGAAGAGTCTAGAACCTCACAATGTCTGTTCTTCCTCAAAGAGCTAGCCCACCCTTTCCCTCTTTCTTCTCAGGCATCTCTGGGGCTGTCTTTTAATTGACAATAGATGAAAGGAGAATGGGGCAATTACTTTGCGAACACATCACCAAGTATTACTATAAACTTGATAACAAGGGCATTTAATCTGAAATCAGGTATTAATACTTTAATTAAGCAGTAAATTGATTTAACAATAAACATGATTTTTATCTAAGGACAAATTGTGGTTGATATTGCCCTAAGTAGACAGAAGGCATACAGAAAATATGTGGGCCCTGGATCCAAAATGATCTAGGTCTGAATGCCAGCTGTGCCACTAACTATAGTGTAGCCTTGGGCAAGTCATTTAACCTCCCTGAGTCTCAGTTTATTTGCCTGTTAAATGCCTGTTTCCAAGAAAAGGACAAGATAAAATATGAGACATGTGAAGATAAGAATGAAGTATGACTGAGTGAAATTAACACATCATCCTTAGTGTATTACTTTTGCATGTGACCAAATACCTGGCAGAAACAGCTTCAGGGGAGTGTGATGGTTAGCTTTAATTGTCAGCTTGACACAACCTACAATCACCTGGGAAAAGGGTATCAATAGGGGATTGTCTACACTGGGTTGATCTGTGTGCATATCTGTGGGAGACTGTCTCAACCAGATTAAGACCCAGCCCCCTGCTGGTGACACCATTCCTGTAGGTGGCAAGGGATCCTGAACTGTATAAAGTGGAGAAATCAAGCTGACTGTAGGTAAGCAAGTAAGCACGTACCCAGTCATCTCTCTCTGCTTGTGTAGAACATCATGATGGAGGAGTATGTGGCAGAGGCTCAGAGAGAAAAGGGGAGATGCTGACACCTGTCTGGTTTTTACTGCAGCTCATCTCTTGGGATGGAGCCTCCCATATTCCCGGTACATCTTCTCCCCTCACTGAATCAACCCAACAGACACCCCTACAGGTGCGATTCACCAGTCTCATAGGTGAGGCGTCAATCTTACTGTCAGTACACATCTGCTGAAGCTCTGGACCATCTAAATTCCATTCACAATTTAATAATCTCTAATTCCTCTTCTTCTGTTTCTGTTTTTATATAACTCAATTGGTGTTCACATTTCACCTCCTATTGCTTTTCTGTGCCTCACACTGAACAAGAAACAAAACGAAACTCCTTTTTTTTTTTTTTTTTTGATTCTCTTCAAATTTTTGGAGGACTCCCATTCATATAACTTTTCAGCATACCCTCCCTATAAGTATGTGTTGTTCACTCATATACATATACTTCTGTACTAATATATTTTGTGTAATATAAAACACTGAATTTAGGCTCTGGAGACATGACTCAGCAGTTAAGAGCACTGGCTGCTCTTGCAGAGGACCTGAGTTCTGTTCCAAGCACCCACGTGGCAGCTAACAACTGTCTGTAACTCCAGTTCCAAGACTCTTTTGGCCTCCACAGGAACCACGCACACACGTAATATATATATATCTTTTAAAAAAAAAAACAAAAACAAAAACCCCAAAACATTGACTTTTAAGGGGTAAGATAAAACATAAATAGAAATTTAAATATTTTCTAAATTGCAAAATACTGTGTAATTACAGAAGTGAATCTGTAGACTGTTTATTCAATTTATCAGCCACTCAAAAAGAAGTTCAGCCAGGCTTGGTGGTGCCAAACCAATCCCAGCACTCAGGAGGCAGAGGCGGTGGATCTCTTTGAGATTGAGACTAGCCTGTTCTAGTGAGTTCCAAGCCAGCTGGGGCTACGAGCGGAGACCCTGTCCCCCCCAAACAAAACAAAAGTAACTGTAATATGATAAATTGAATATAAGTATATAATCCTGCCCCTCTCCTCTGAAATTCTATTAAGGCAACAGTAAAGTGCCGCCCCAGCACGTCAAGCTCTGAGTATTCTGGGCAGAGGGCGTGGGGATTGAACAAACTATCACACCATCATGGAGTGGGAGGAAGGACTTCTGCTCTTTATTGTTTGAGACAAGGGTTTAAATACCTTTTCAGTAAAGGAGATGGAGTCAGGGCACATGATAATTGGGATCACCTGACTGTAAGGCTAGTTTTTGGGTCAGGTGTACTTTTTCTCAGAATCAGGAGAAAGTCCTTGTGATAAACAATTCCAGGAAATACCACAGATACCCAAGCTCTTACAAGGGGGAGGCAGAGGTCAGGACGCCATGTCCCTGCAGTAAAGGAAAAGAGAATTGGGAGGAAAAGAACAATGAACAAGCGGTAACATATTTTTTGAAAATAAGAAGCACTAGCCGGTTGAGGAACCTGCTCCGGAGTGGAGAAAACTGCCGAGAGAACGATGCTGCGAAAGATCTAAGACTTGGAGGTGGCAGGGGACCCAGGAAGGCAGGGAACCAGCGTGGAGATGATGACACTGTGACCGCAGCATCGGACCTCCGATGCTCTGTCCTGTCCTAGGCACCAGTCGTTTCTCTTTTCTGGCCCAAACTGGGATGCTGGTTCACTAGAGAAACAGCCAGAGAGGTTCTGGACTGCAGGCACTAGGCCTGGTGAGATGAGCTAGACGGAAAACAGCGTTGAGGTCAGTCTGTGCTGAGCTGAGCTGAGCTGAGCTGAGCCCCCTGGTCTTGCCCCTGTGGGCAGCCGAGAACAGCAAACCCTGCCAGCTGCACCTGCGCTCAAGCCCACTGGCCCACAAGCCTCCCTCAGCGATTGCACAACACCTGAGAAAGGTTTCCACCTCAGCAAAGTTAGAGACCACGCAAAGACACAGAAAACAGGAGTGTTTTTCAAAGGAGGCCATTCATAGTTCACACACATAATCAAGAATATGTTTAAATGCAAGTCCTTGCCTAATAATACAATAACTAACATTTATTCAATACTTTCTGTGTGCTATTATCTCTAACGCTCAAATACGCGATGAGGGAAGCACTCTGCTAGCCTGTGCGGGCTGGGTGAGGATGTGTGGAGTCGTGCGATGCAGCTAGCACAGTCGATTCCAAGGCACTATGTCAAAGTGCAAAGTCCTTGTTTTTAAGCACTTAGCCCAGCTGTCATTACACTCGACCCATATGGTGAAACTACAGCTGTAATTGGACTGTTCCCTGGGGAGAAGCCAGCTATTTGCCTAGTTGCATGTGTGTGGGAGGAATCAAATAACTTAAGCAAAATGGTCAATTTTATCGTACTTTTGAGATCCATGATTCTCATTAGTATCTGAACTTTCACTTTTATATTTTTCATTTTTAAAAATATTTGGACAGGAGGATGATTTTATTCCATAAAAATTACCTTCTAACATATATTCTTTAATTCAATATTTGCTTAATAAATGACAGAACGAATAATGCAAAGGGTCTCATAGAGTCCTGTAGTCTTTAAAAAAAAAAGTTGTCACTGTATTTGTACATTTTCATTTGTTTTATAAAATAATACAGTACAAAAACCTTCAAATTGTTTCCTAAATTTTCCTGTACAAACAGAGACTGTAAAGCAGCAAAGTTGGAGTTTTGGCAACTGAGAAGCCACAGAGCTGAGATGTTTCTCCAGCCCCAGAGTGAGGCGCTTGGAAAAGGCAATGTGTGGGGACGGAAGGGGTGATGCACAAATGAACTTGTGGTGAACCGTTCCTAAGCTATGGCCCCTACTGAATCTCAGCTGATGCTTTTACCATTAATGTGTCTTTTTTTTTTTTTTTAATGTCAAAAGCAGTTTTAGAAGGTGCTAGACCAGCTCTGGAAAATAAATGTTCAATAGTAAATAGGGTCACAAGTTACTTTTGTCTGCAGACTACTGGCAGAGGCTGAGAGGTCTACGAAAAATCTACAGGAAGACTGAGGCAGAGTCAGCAGGAGGCTTTGGAAAGGAAAAGCTTGGTTCCTTGGGAGAGAAGGCACAGGCTGGTGATAGGAGCTGGGGCTCTGGGATGAGGCCTTTTATCCCACCAGTCTATGTTCCTCTTCCTTCTGAATATTGGAGTCCCCCAACACGGGGGGGGGGGGGGAGG
>NW_008346548.1:9689966-9706089 GCF_000622305.1 Nannospalax galili
GACACACACACACACACACACACACACACACACACACGCACACGCACACACGCACACACATGCACATACACAAACACAGAGAGAGAGAGAGAGAGAGAGAGAGAGAGAACCCAGTCTTAATCCAGGCTTTGTTCTTTTTTGTTTGTGTGTGGTATATGCACGTGTGTGTGCAGGCACATGTGCCCATGTACCCATATGCAGAAGCCAAAGCAGGATATCAGGTGTCCTGCTCTATCATTTTCTGCCTTATTACTTTGAGACAGGGTCTCTCACTGAACCTGGAGCCATGCTCTCAGCCAGAAAGCCCCAGGGATCCTCCTGTCTCCCCCACCACTACCATCCTACAGCGCTGGGGTTATAGACACATGCATGGTCACATCCAGAATTTTCCTTCGGTACTAGGATTCAAACTCAGGTCTTCCTGCTTATATGGCAAGTGCTCTTACCCACTGAGCCATCTCCCCAGCTCCCCAAAGTCTCACTCTTTACTGGGTAATCTTCAACACAGCATCTAAGAGTTTGCATCTCTCACCATCAGCAGTGTGCTAATGGCTCCCCCATAGGTAGATGTGAGGATCTGAAGGATGGTTTTGTAAACTATAAAGTTGTGCAGACACCTCACTTTCCCCAACCTTGTTTGACTTCTTTTAGCACATCCCCACATAGCTGACTTCTAACCCTCTCAGGAATGCATGCTGGTGAGATGACTCAACAGTTAGGAGCACATAATACTCTTACAGAGGACCCAAGTTGGGTTCCTAGCACTTATGTTGAGTGAATCATGACTTCCTGAAACTCCAGCTCCAGGGGAGCCCATGCCTCTGACACCTGCTCTCAGGTGCACATGCCCATACCCCCCCACACACACATAGTTAAAAATAAATCTTAAAAATTAAAATAAATAAACCATTTGTCCTTCAAAACCCGGACACCCCCATGCAAAGCAGGGTAGACAATTGGCTATGAGTGTGCTTTGAAGAAGTCAGTGTACCATGGTTGACAATATTATTTCCACATTTGGCTGCAACAGTGCTGGAAACTTCCACCTCCATAACTTTCCTCTAATTAAGACACTTTCTCTTGAGTGAATAAATTTCTGAAAGAGAACAGAGGAAGATAATATTTGATATCAACATGAGGACATTTGCAAGGATTTGTGCACCACAAGAGCTAGTTGTCCCTTGGAGGACAGAAGCAGAGAATGAAGCTGGAGTTGGACAATCTGGGACATCCCAAGAGGACTGTTTGGGAGGGGAGGGCAGGCAGAGCACTGAAGGCCATCAGGAAGTGCCTGGGCACTGGGGACTCCCAACAGGTAGGGTGGGACAGGCAGAGATTCACTCTCTTCTGCTGTACCTATCCTAGCTCAGAGCAGTTTGATACAAAGGAGAGGTGCCTTGGGGGCTGGAGAGATGACTCAGTGGTTAAGAGACCACTGTACTGGTCTTGTAGAGAACCTAAGTTCAATTCTCAACACCCATGTTGGGTGACTCACAACCGCCTGGAACTCCAGCTGCAGAGAATCTGACACCTTCTTCTGGCCTCTGTGGTCACTTGCATTCATACACACACACACACACACACACACACACACACACGCTTTAAAATGAAGCAAACCTTTAAAAAATAAAAACAGTGACTTAAATGGCCCTGGCACTTTCCATTGCACTGAGTCCTGAGGGAGGGAGACGTTTTCATCCTGTCATCTCTCCACACCACAAAGTGCATTGCTTTTACCTGAAAATTTAAGGTGAGTGAACATATAAATGGCTCTTCTGGGACAGTAAAATATGGTCCAGTGCTCTGGAGACTGGCTGCTTGGGTTCAGGTACTTGGGTATTCTTGATCCTACTTACCAGAGATTCCATTTAATTTATGAAATGGAGAAATAATATCTACTCTGTTGGTACATTTTAAGGAATGAATGGATCAAGTACTTTAAATTTTTTTCACTGTTTTTACTAATTCTTTGAGAATTTAAAAAGACAGTAGTTTAAACAGCACCCAAATGTCCAACAATGTATTTGATAAATGCAAGAATCCTGATTTCAAGGATGCCAGTTATGAAGCTTTTGTAAGGTCCTTGCCCATGATGGGGTAGAAGTTTTCTGTGAAACAGAAGCTCCTATAAATGACCCCAATAAACGGTATTCCACCAGCAGCAACAACAAGGAAATAATTCTGACTAAAAGAAAGTTTAGCCAGCCATAGTCCACATGGCGGAAACCAGCGAGGGAGGCTGGGCCTCACAGCTTTCTCTGCCTCAGCTGTTTTCTCAGAGATCCAAGTGTGACTTCCAGGAATTGATGTCTGTGCATTTGTTTCTCTTCTCTTTTTTCAGCTGCACAGACTGAAGGAGACTTTGACTTATATTAGGTGAGCACTTAAGCATAAAATAGCAATTCAAATTCTTGGAGAAAATGATGCCAGGAAACTAGTTTCCAGAGTTCTAGAGTGGTACAAGCAGAGGCTGTCCACTTCTGTTTTTCTGACAATGGAAGACAATTTCTCAAGACTTGAGCATCCTGAATTAACTACATTATTTTGGACTTAGTCTCACTCTTAACGAAGTCAAGGCAGAGTTTGTGATAGTGAGTCCTGGAATCCAGGCCTCTGTATTCTGTATTTTATGCTAAGTATTTTTACATGTTTGATCCTATGTTATTCATTTTCTGTTTAATAAATACAAATACATGAGATAAATTATCTTATAACAAAAAAAGAAGGCAGGCATGGTAAGCCTTTAATCCCAGCACTCAGAAGGCAGAGGCAGGTGGATCTCTCTGAGTTCAAGGCCAGGCTGGTCTACATAGTGAGTTCTAGGCCAGCTGGGGCTACAGGGAGACCCTGTCTCAAAAAAAAAAAAAGTTTATTTTGTCTCATTGTTTTGGAGTTTCTAATCCATAATCCATTGGCCCTGTTTCTTTGGGTTGGGGTGAGCAGCACATCTGACTAAAGTGTGTGGTGGAGCAAACATGTTCACTTCATGACCAAGAAGTGAAAGAAAAAGGAGGAGGCAAGGTCCATCCCTTTTGAGACCATACCCACTAATGACCTCCCTCCCACCTGCCCCACCTCCTAAAGGTCCTACTGCTTTTCACTAAACAGAAGACTAGGCTTTTGACACATGGGACATTGAGGGACATTTCAGATCCAAATGCCAGCAGGCTTTTGCTTCATGGCTTTCCTGTTCTTCATGTTTTCCTCTGCAGGATTCGTTTTCTTCAATCGTCTCAATTCCATTTCTGCACTGATTCAAAGCAGCACATCTTGTCCTCTCCAGGGCTCTTGTGAGGAGTTCTCTGTCACCAAAACCTTCACTACAGAATCCAAAATCTATCATTCTCCCTTTCAAGCCCTCTAGCTTTCCACCCCCTTCCCCGTCGTGTTACAACACTCCCAGAGCCCTGGCTTACCACTCTTGTGTCCCCAGATCCCACAGTCAGCAATTCTTGGGGTTGTTGAACTTTAGTTCCTTTTTAATTTCCAAACTCATGATACTTTGCCCATCTGGTTTACTGGAGTATCTCCCAGATGGCTGCTCAGTTGTGAACTCATTTGGTTGAAATACAGTTACCCATACCCTGTAGGACATCACAAGGACAGTGCAGCCACTTCCTCTTGATAATGAATGCAGACTTTTTCCTGACAGTTCTTAAGGACACTTTCTTCATTGTCTCTATGATTTCATACAATAATCATCTCATTTTAGTTGAAGATATTGATGCTGCTCCACTCCCCAATTTGTTCCCACCCACAGGACTTGTCTCCTGGAACTGAGGCCTTCTCATTTAAGAAGTTTGGAGCTAGACAGTGGACTGTACTCATGGTAGTATTTATTTGTTTTAATTTAAAACATTTTATTATTACCTTTATTTTTTTAGTGTGTGAGTGTATTGCCTGCACGTATGTATGTGCACCTGTGTTGTGCAATGCTTGCTGAAGTCAGAAGAGGGTGTTGGAGTGCTCTGGAACTAGAGTTATGGATGTTCTCTGCCATGTGGGCACTGGAAATCAAACCCGGGTCCTCTGCAAGAGCAGCTAGTGCTCTTAACTGCTGAGCCACCTCTCCAGGCCCTGTTTGTTTTAATATTTAATTATTTTTAGTTTATGCATATGAATGTTTTTGTTTTGGGGTTTTTTTTTGTTTTTTTTTTTTTTTTTGTCTTTTTGAGATAGGGTTTCCCTGTAGCCCCAGCTGGCCTGGAACTCACTATGAGACCAGGCTGGCCTCAAACTTATAGAGATTTACCTGCCTCTGCCTCCCAAGTGCTAGGATTAAAGATGTGCACTACTACGCCTGGCATGTATGAATGTTTTGCCTGCATATATGTAAGTATAATGTCCGTGGAGACCAGAAGAGATGTCAGATCCCCTGAAACTGGAGTTAGACTGTTGTTAGCTACTATGTGGGTTCTGGGAATCGAACCCAGGTCCTCTACAAAAGCAATAAGTGCTCTTAACTGCTGAGTCATCTCTCTAGCCCCTGTTTTGTTTGTTTTTTGAGACAGGATCTCACTATGGATCCCGGGCTGGTCTGAAACTTGCTATGTAGACCAGGCTAGCCTCAAAGTCAAGAAATCTGCCTCTGCCTCCAAAGTGCTGGAACTAAAGGCATGGGTCACCACACCTGGCTCACGGTAATTACTATTAATCTAAGAAGTTAATTTAGCAATTAATTCCTGAGCTTAGAGTCACAACTATCAATTTAGCTCAACTCTATGGTCTTTGGTTTCTTAGATTAAAGGTGAATGCCAGGCATTCCAGGCCCTTCTTGGATGAAGCTCAGGATGCCAATCCTATGGGGATAGCACATTCTCCCTGGCTTCCGTACATCTCTCATTACTACCTGTAGCCTTTTTGTTCTGCTCCACAGTTTTTCTTATGTTCAGGTTACTCTCCTTATCCAGACTCTCACCTGATGCTATCTGCCAACGTACAGCCCTCACCAACCATGGTTATTTTCCCATCACCCAGAATAAACATTCCGTTACTTGGCACTGGGAAACAGGATGAGGTAAGCCTTGGCCCCTGACGGAGCAAGACATGGTAACGAAGAATAGCACAAGAAGTGGAAGCTACAGATGGTGGTGTGATAATCAGACACAGTGGAAAAGGCTGTAACTGTATTCCTGAAACCAGCTTGTCAAAGGGCTGCAGAGAGTGGGGAGGGTGTGAGGGTGGAAAGCTGAGACCAGAACAGTGAAAAATCCTACCCTTCGACTGTGAGTGGAAAAAAAGTAAAAGAACCAAGTGAATAACTTTAGGCACTAGAGGAGGGAGGGAGAGGGAGAGGGAGAGCATATGTGTGTGTGTGTGTGTGTGTGTGTGTGTGTGTGTGTGTGCGCGCGCACGCTGTCCTTTGGGAGGATGTGGGAAGCAGTTGAAATATATACTTTACTGGGTGTGGTGGCATATACCTTTAATCCCAGCACTTGGGAGGCAGACACAGGTAAATCTCAGTGAGTTCAAAGCCAGCCTCTATAGCAAATCCAGGCCAGCTGTGACTACAGGGAGTCCCTGTCCCAAAAAGACCAAAAATAAAATACATAATTTGCTGTGACTTCTGATTTTAAATATTTACTTTTATATATGATTTTCTTTTCTTTTTCTTCCTGAGCTATATTATTTTCAACCCCTACCAGGGATCTGGGCTTTTTCCTCACTGCTCATTTCCCCATTTGAAGATGAGGAGCTTGAGAAATTAAAGGAGAAAGTTAGACAGGTAGTAAGCAATACAGCTAGGTTCAGATACATGAAGGACTCATGCAGCCTGGTTTTTTTTTTTGGCACCAAAAACAGCCCGTGCCAAACCCATCACAATATCAAAACCAGCTGACACATCTTTTATCTCATAAAGAAGTGTTTTGCTGTTAGCAAATGCTGCTAAAAGCCTCAATCATTACTGTTGACGAGGTGAGTGATGCTATTCTAGAACTTGCTTTGAAACATTCCTCTTCGACATTTAAACCAGTTAAAGATGTCATCTTTCCATCTGAACCACTAAACATTGTGACAATGTGAGAAAGAGACATCTCTGTGACAACATCTGCTTTTCTGTCACAGTCTCCAAGACTGCAAATGACATGCTCGCTGTAAAAAAAAAAAAAAAAAAAATCGCGTAGCTGTCTGATATTATTTAGAAGAAATTTAGCTGTGAATGCTCATAATTTTCTGTCAATTTTAGAACTTGACAACCTCCCATGACACATGGGAGAAATATAAGAACTAGTGAATAGTGAACACAATCTCCTCTCACCTGATTGTTTTTCTGAGAAGCAAAATCATGTCTTGGAAAAAGGAAGAGCAAATGGTCAAGAAATGAACAGAAAAAGTGAGGAAACGAAAGGGAGAAGCTTGGGAATTCTAGCCAATGGTCCCATTATTCTTTGTTGATTAGTATTAACTCTCAGCACCCCTTGTAGCTATGAACTAGCAGATCAATAGAGATTGATCAGCCCCTTCTAGACAAGTGTATTACTCACTTTTGCATCACTGAGACCAAATACCTGATAGAAACTATGTAAGGGAGGAAGGATTGATTTTGTTCACACTGCAGAGGGTTCCATCCATCATGGTGGGAAGGGCATGGAGGAGCAGCTCAGTTCACATCATGGTGGATGAGGAAGCAGAAAGCAAGACAGGAAGAGGCCATGGATAATATACCCCTGAGGACCTGCCTTCACTGACCAGCCAGTTAAGTCCCACCTTGCAAAGCTTCCAGGACTTTTCAAAATAGCACTGTCATTGGGAACATCAAATTGTGAGCCCATGATTCTCAGTTTCGGCTCAGCGAGGTATGTTTACACGTTATGCCTAAGTATCTGTGTCCACCTGCTCCTCTGATTGTGCCTTCTTCCATTTGGGAGCTTCTGTGTCTCTATTATAATTACTAGAAGTGTAGCCTTGCTGGCAGTCACCATTTTCACCTTTCAGAGCACTCTGCCATGAAGCACCATGAACCTTGCTAGTGACAGGAACATGGCTCACCAGCAGCCTCCCTTACATGAGCATCTCTGCCTGCTGCCACTTGTGGGATGCTTAGTTCTCCCTGTGTTTACCTACTGAGAACCATTCTCCCCAGTGTGTCACAACAGACAGCACATGTAACACATGCACAATTCACAACAATAAAAACAATTTTATTTATTAAGGATCTTGCAGTAATATAAAATGCAACTTTCACTGGTTTAAGCAAAAACTGGAATTTGTTGATTCATGTTACAACAGAAGCCAGATATTCCTGTCTTCATATACAGCTGGATCCAGATGCTCAGATGACATCTAGACCCTGATATTCTTCATTATTCAATGATGTTTCCTTTTTCCTTTGGGGCTTCACATGGTAAATGATGGCTGCTATCAGCTTCAGGTAAGAATATCCAGTGGTAATATGTATCAGTCATCAAGGATGTGAAGTGTGGGGAAAGATTGCTCAGAGAAGTCTTGAGATTCCTCTGAATTGGCAGAGGCTAGGTCAAGTTGAAACCAGGGAACTAGACTCCCAATACACTGATGGCTAAGCCAGGTCACACGCTCACACTTAACCAGAGGAAGTCATTATCTCAATTTTCAGTGGATTTTCCCCAAGAAAATTCTGGATGCTTTTAATAGAAGAAAGGGAAAGGATTTGAACAGCTGAAAGCTGTGTGTGCCTACTGTACAATTTGAGGATATGTAAGTTAACATTTATTTCCCTTTAGTCTTTGTAGGAAAAGATTTTTCTTTCAGTGAATGAGTGGCAGCTAAGTCACTACCAGTGAAGATAAAAAGAAAGCAAAATGGATTCACACATTTCCTGCCTTCATCTGTGTTAATGCAACAGCGAGCCTAAAAATTTTATAGCCACTTTTGAAAGAGCTGTATCTTTGCTCTAGAAAATGTTATTATGTTAAAGCTGTAATGAAATGCTTCTTCTAAAAAAATGTTTAAAAAGAATTTAAAATCAGTTGTGAAATTAAAATATAAACCAAAGGCCAGCAAGGTGGCTTAGCTGGTAAAAGCACTTTTTACCAAGGCTGACAACTTGAGTTCATTCCCCAGAACTGGTAAAAGGAGAGAACTGACTCCCAAAAGTTGTCTTCTGACCTCCACAGGCATACCATAGCACACATGTGCCCCTACACAAACACACATAAATAAATGACTAAATAAACAAATATTTAAACATTTTAAAAAGGATGGAGAAGAGCAAAAAATAAAAGGCTAAAATGAGTAAAAACAAAGCTGTTACATAATCTTTACTATTAGGTAGGAAGAATAATTCAGATGAAATATCAGCTAAACTGAAATTTATTGGCCCAAATAAACTTGAAGTTTATAAGAATTTATCATATGGGCCACTTTATAAAAGTTTGGCTTTGTGTTTTATTGGGCAGATGATACACAGCTAGCTTTCAAATGTATGATAATGCCATTTATTAAGTTAGAACACTATTTTTAATGTCTTTCGTTTTTAAAAAAATTATTTTATTTTTAATTATGTGTCTGTGTATGTGGTACCAGTGCTGGTGCCTGTGGAGCCCAGTGGCATCAGATCCCTTGGATCCTTTGGAGTTATAGGTAGCTGTAAGCTGCCTGAAGTGGGTGGTGGGAACTAAACTCCAGTCCTCTGAAAGAGTAATACCCACTCTTAACTGCTGAGCCACCTTTCCAGCCCCCAGGAAGCACTATTGAGGTCTAACTGTATAACAGGCAACAGAAATGTTTGGGGTCTGGGAAATTACATTGGTACATAAGAAATAGTCATTCAGTGCATGTAGAATTATCCATGGAGAGTATAAAGGGAGAACAGAGGGAGACTGAGGCTCCAGACAGGTTCACTGCTGAATTCTAGTAAGCCTTTAAAGAACTAACACCAGTGTTGCTCAAACTGATATAAAGGAAAAAAATACTACTGAACTCTGTTATGAGACCAATATTACCCTGATATCAAAATCAGAAGAAGACATTTGTTCAAAAAAATTATAGGCTTGTCTCTGATGAGCATAGGTTCAAAACTTCTCAATAAATACTTGCAAATCAAATTCAAGAACACATCAAAAAGACCATTCACTATGAATAAGTGGGCTTAATTCTAGGAATGCAAGAGTGGTTCAACATATGCAAATCAAAAAATGTAATACATCACATTAACAGACTGAAGGACAGAAGTCACATGCTTTCCTCAATAGATGCAGAAAATACTTGATAAAACCGAATAGTCTTTCATGACAAAATCACGGAACAAACTAGGAATAAAAGGAACATATCTCAACATAATAAGGGGTATATACAGCAAACCTGTAGCCATAGTACAAAGACAGTGTGATATTGGCACAAATCAGATCCACAGATCAGTAGACTAGGATAGAGGACTCAGACCTTAACTTCATGCACTACCACCTCATTTTTGAAAAAGATTCTAAACTATACATTGGAGAAAAGTCAGCCTTGTGAACAAAATTGTGCTGGGGAAACTAGAGAGTCACATGTAGGAGAATGAAACTAGATCCTTATCTCTCACCCTGCACAAAAATCAATTCCAAATGGACCAAAGACCTTAATGTAAGACCTGAAACTTTAAAATTGTTAGAAGAAAAAATAGGGAAAACACTTTAAGATCAGCATAGTCAGGGGCTTTTTGAGAAGGACTCCAATTGCCCAGGAAATCATACCAACAATTGTCAAATGGGATTATACGAAATTAAAGTTTCTGCACAGCAAATGAAACAGTTGAGTGAAGAGGCAGCCTACAGAATGAGAGAAAATCTTTACTAATTACACATTTGACAGGAATTCGATATCTGGAATAGACAAAGAACACAAATAATTAAATTTTAAGAAATCAAAAACCTTAGGACTAGAGAGATGTCTCAGCGATTAAAAGCACTGGCTGTTCTTACAGAAGACCCAGGTTCAACTCCCAGCACCCACATGGCAGCTAACAACTATCCTTAACTCCAATTCCAGGGGATCTGACACCCTCTTCTGATCTCCCTGCAAACTGCATGACACAAGGGCACTTACATACATGCAAGCAAAACACTTATAGACATAAAATAAAAATAAAATTAAAAAAAATCTAAAAAATAAATGAAATAACCTGATCAATAAATAAATCAATGAACAGTTTTCAAAAGAGAAAATGCAAATGGCCAATAGATATGTGAAAAAATGTTCAGAATCACTAGATATCAGAGAAATACAAATTAAAGCTGGATGAGATCCATCTCAACTCAGTCAGAATCATCAACATTAAAGAAACATTAAATTCCTTACACACTGCTGGTGGGAATATAAATTAGTTTAGCCACTATGGAAATCAGCACAGAAGTTACAAAAAAACCAAACCAAACTGCGGTCACCACCATCGACGGCCGCTCCTCCATTCTCGTGGGCACAGCTCCTTCATTCTCACAGGCATTGAGGCTGCTCCTTCGCTGGCCCTGGGCTGAAGCCACTCTTCTGCCTGCCCTGGGCTGAGGCCACTCTTCTGCTTGCCTGGTGCCAAGGCAGCTCTTTTGCTTGCCCTGCGGTGCCTCCTGTCATCACTGCTTCTGCCCGGTCTGATTCCCAGGGCTGGTGAGGAGACTGTGTCATCGGAACCACATTCAGACACAGGAAACCAGGCTCAGTGACACAGGTCTACTTTATTGCAGGAAGGCACAAGCTTATATAGGGATAGTGGTTCAATCACAGCACAGCAAGTAGGATACCTCATTAGCATAACAGGTTTAGCATCCTGTCACAGTACAGCAAGTAGGATACCTTATTAGCATAACAGACTTAGCATCCTATTAGCATAACAGACGTAATGTCCTATCACAGGATAGCGGGTAGGATGCCTCATTAGCATACTGGGTTTCAGATTACAAAGCCTGGATTCCTGGAAACCACATGACCCTGACAGTTGCAATATCACTCTAGGCTCAAGCCTGTCTCCCACACCAAACAAACAAAAAAAACCAAAATAGTTCTACTGCATGATCTAGCCATAGTGCTCTTGGGTATTTACCTGAAGGACTGTGAGTCAACATATCACAGAAATACTTGTACATGGATGTTTATTGCAATATTATTTGCAGTAGTTATGGAATCTACTTAGGCAAAATCAGAGAGAACTGAAATAAAAATGTGGTGTATTCATCCATAAAGAATGAAAGTACGCTGTTTGAAGGAAAATAGATGCAACTAGAGATGATAGTTTTTTGTTTTTTGTTTTTTGTTTTTTTTTTTGTCTTTTTGAGACAGGGTCTCCCTGTAGCCCCAGCTGTCCTGGAACTCACTATGTAGACCAGGCTGGCCTTGAACTCAGAAAGATCTGCCTGCCTCTGTCTCCCAAATGCTGGAATTAAAGGCATGTGCCACCATGCCGGGCTGGAGATCATAATTTTTTTTTATTAGAAGAAGCATTTCATTACAGCTTCAACGTACTCAACAACAATTTCCAGAGCAAAGATACATCTCTTTTCAAAAGTGGCTATCAAATTTTTAGCTTCACAGTTGAATTAATACAGTTATACAATATTGAACTCAATATAAATTCTTTAAGACATAAAATTGAATGAGTTTTTAACCTTTAAAAAAGATCTCCATTTCATTTAAAAATATATTGTTTCTTACAGAAAGACTCATTGTTTTTGCTAATATCACTTAGATGTTGGCACATGCATCTCTAATCTGTATGTATATGATTATTACGAATCATGGTCGGTTGCACTCAGATCCTTGGCACTTGTGTATGGATATGAAATCATCAGGTAGATTTCAATGGTAATGTTTGTCACCTCTACTAATTAACATGACATAAATTTTTATGCTTCCTCCTCAAATATAACTCAGTTTTTTAATTTGTTAATTTTTTTCTGCGTACATCATACAGAACATCCCAAACAAACCTATTCATCTATATACCCACTTCCCAGATGGCACCCTCCCATAGCCTCCCCACCCCCACTAGAGCCCTTATACTCTGTCATCCCTGCTACTGTCCACTGTGTTGTCTGCACCCCTAGCCTTTCCCCAGTACTTGTCCATCTGATGAATCTAGTCAGTCTATCTAGAGGTCTTTGTTTTAGGAAGGTCAGCTGGCAGCAATCAGTTGTCAACATTCCTTTAGATAAGATTGGGATCTGCTGTTCATTTTCCCAGTTTTATGCTGGGTTACTATCTGGGAGTCTCTTGGGCTACCCTGGGCATGGTGGCATATACATTTAATCCCAGCACTCAAGAGGCAGAAGCAGACATAGCTCTGTGAGATGGAGGCCAGCCTGGTTTACATAGGGAATTCCAGGTCAGTTGGGTATACAGGGAGACCCTGTTTCAAAAAAAATTTTTTTAAATTTCTTTTTATTTTATGGGTGTTTTGCTTGCATGTATGTAAGTGCACTTACATACATGCAATGCCCACAGAGACCAGAAGAGAGCATCTGATCCCCTGGAACTAGTGGACCTCCATTCACAGTTCTCACTTTGCATAATATGAGTCCTGTGAATCAAATCATATGGGTCCTCAGGTTGTCAGGCTTGATGACAAGTACCTTTACTACTGAACCATCTCACTCGCCTGCTTCAACAGTTTTTAAGCACAATAATCATAGTTGTGTAAAGGACTCAGCATTCCCTGAAGTGCGTCTAGACCTGTTGTTATATTTTAACCTAGTAACAATCAGTCCTCTAAGTGTTATTGGAAATCCTAGGGAATCCCTTCATAATTGCCAGATGATACTGGGAAATTGGGATCCTCTCTTGGAGTTCTTAGTCTCACTAAAATAAGAATTTAAGGGGCTGGAGAGATGGTTCAGCAGTTAAGAGCACTAGCTGCTCTTGCAGAGGACCTGCATTCAGTTCCTAGCACCCACATGGCAGTGTTGTGAGGTATTTCACCACAGAAGACCACTCAGACACAGAAAGTAGCCAAAAGAAAGCTTTTATAGCCCACCAGTGACTATACTAGGCATTTGGGTCCCAAGTGCAGTCCTAAGCTGTTCTTTGAGCAAGCTTTTATATGGAAAAAACACATCTGGGGTAAAAAGTTTAAGTTCCAAAGCTTAGGGATAGAAAGTCCCCCTAACAATTCCTATTCTGCAAGAGCAAGTCAAGTGGAAAGTACAGAAGCCACAGATCCACTGTTAGCAGGAGCAACCAGGTGCATGCCAACCTGTTCTCAAATCCACACCTTGGTGCAGCTTAGTAAAACTTTCCCATTCCCACATTTGAGTTAATTCCCTCTAGCTTTAACTACTGGGTTTAGCTGAGATTTGCTTGTAACATGGCATAGCTATGGTCAATCTTGAGGTGCCCCACCACAGCAGTTAACAATCCATTTCTCCAGTTCCAGGTGATCTGATATCCTCTTCTTGCCTCCACAGGAACTGCATATACAAAACACTCATATACATAAATAAAAATAAATAAATAAATAAATAAAAATAAAAGAATTTAAGAATGGACTCAAAAGGAAGCTTGAGAACAATTTTATTAGCATTTCAAAGAAAATCTCCACAGAAGAACAGCCAGTGTTCTTAACTGCTGAGCCATCTCTCCAGCCCCTCTGTTGTTTTTTAAGACAGGGTCTCACTGTACAGCCCTGGCTAGCCTACAGCTTGCTATGTAGATCAAGTTGGCCTCAAACTCAGAGAGATCCACATGGCTCTGCTTCTGCAGGCATGAGTGCTGGGATTAAAGACCTGTTCCACTATACCTGGCTTCAAATTACCTTTTAGGAATGTCTTTCTTGTCAGGCATAGTGGTACACACCTTTAATCCCAGTACTCAGAAGGCAGGGGTGGGCAGATCTCTGTGAGTTTGAGACCAGCCTGATCTAGATAGGAAGTTTCAGGCCATCCAGAGTTACTTAGTGAGATAGTGAGACTCTGTCTCAAAAAGACCAAAAAAAAGAAAGAAAGAAAGAACCATGGGTTTTGCCACTGCCTTATTAGCCAGCTGTCAGCTGCAGTCAGGTTTAGTTTTCATTACTATTTTCACAAGACAACACACAGTTAATTCCCTAGATTTATTTCCTAGATGTGCTACAACAAAACCAACATATTGCATAACTCAACACAACAGAAATTAAATTTTTCATAGTTCTGGAGGCTGAAAGTTCAAAATCAAGATGTCAGCAGGATTGGTCCCTGCAAGGGGCTCAAGGAAGGAAATTCCCATGTCTCTCCTTGTAGTTTCTAGCACTTGGCCGCCATCCTTGGCATTTGTTGACTTGTAGTGCATCACTTTAACCTCTGCCTCCTTCATCACTAGGTGATTTCCCAGTGTCTGCCTGTGCACAAATTTCCTTCTTCTTAAGGACTGTGTCACTGTGTGTGGGGGGGGTGGGGGGTGTATGTGCAAGTGTGCACTTGTGTGGAGGCCAGAGTAAGATGTTGGGTGTCTTCCTCTCTTACTCTCATCAAAACTGAAGTTTACTTCACAGTTTTGGCTAGGCTGGCCAGCCAATGAGAACCTGATATCTACATATATCTGCCCAGCAATGCTAGAATCCTGCGGATTTGAACTCAGGTTTTCTTGCCTTTTTTTTTGCGTTTTGTTTTTTTTTGGAGACAGGATCTCACTATGAAACCCTGCTGGCTGGCCTAGAATGTACTGTGCAGATCAGACTGGCCTTAGACTCACAGAGCTCCATCATGCCTGACTCATCTTACTTTTAGAGCAAGCTCTCTTATCCCCTGTGCCATCTCCCTAGACCTCATACACTGGCAAAATTCCTATGTCCAAATGAGATTTCGTTCATTAGTACAGGAGTTAGAAATTCAACATATAATTTGTCATGAGCACACTATGTCAGAAATAGGCCAACACGTTTGTGTCTCCCCACAATGTCAGAATTTATTAATAAAATTCACAAGGTAAAGTAAAAGTAGTTTCATTGGCAGCAATTTGCCAGACACTCCAGCTTTCCTTGTTTCTGTACATTACAGAGTGACTATAAAAAGATAAAGAGTGAAGGGGTGTCCAAAAGGCCCGGGATCCAGAGCTGGGAAGCTGATGGAAATGTAAAGGAGTCTGTTGGTGTTCTAGCTTGCTTGCTGTTGCTATGATAAAACACTGACCAGCAGTAAAGAAAGATAAAATCATGAAATTTTCAGGTAAGTGGATGGAACTAGAAACTGTTATATTAAGTGAAGTAACACAGACTTAGAAAAACAAACGACATATGTTCTCCTTCATATGTGGATCCTAGCACCAAATCTTTATATGTGAGTATGTATCCTGTTGTAAGTCCAGGAACTAAGATAATGAAAACGAACCAGGAGGTTAATTCTGAAAGAGAAGAACAGTAGGAAACAGGTATTACTAAGGGAAATATTGATAAAAAGGAGGTTATTTAAATGGGAGGGGGAGGGAGGGTTATACAAGGAACCTAGGGGATAAAGGGAAAGAAGGCACTCAAGAGAGGTGGGACCTTAGGAGAGGGTATTATTAAGGGAGAAATGGGGAAAATGGGGGCACTTTAAATGGAGAAACCATAGTGGAAGGGTTAGACAATGAGAGAGATAAGTAATGCCTAACTAGTTTAAAAAAAAAAAAAAAAACGGAACCATATTAGTCCAACAGCCTACTGACAAATTATACATACAACTAGTTCAAGGAACATAATATACGTTTAGTCAAGTATTATCTGAGAACGTTTGGTTTTGCCTAAGCTTTATCTATATAGCACATTGTAATTAAAAGTACCAAACTGGTGGAACTAACTTTCTTGGATGTTTAGCAGCTATACTTTGAGGCCTATACTAATTTGGTCAGAGGGACTTAAAGGACAGTTTTTGCTCCTTGCTCTCCAAGGTTGACTAAATTCCAGGGGACTATGGAGTATCTCTCAAAATGTCCTACAAGTATGGTAAGTCACCTGTCCTCTTGATCAAGGAGGCCATGGAGACCCCACCAGATGGATTTAACCAGTGTCTAGTCTACAAAGATGAGGGTCAACACAGAGGAAACATTTCCTCAATGCTTCCAAGTGAAGCCAGACACAGTTGAGCAGGACCTTGACTTATCTTCACATAGATGGAATTGGTAAAAGAATGGAGCCAGGGGCTCCTCCTAAGCCCATGTGACCCCTGAGGAACAGATCCTTAAACAACCTTAAGAGTAAAAATAAATTGGTTTATTTGGGCCAACT
>NW_008346548.1:9706188-9718277 GCF_000622305.1 Nannospalax galili
CATAGAACTGGGAAAATGAACAGCAGACCCCAATCTTATCTAAAGGAATGTTGGCAACTGATTGCTGCTAGATGAGGAAGAGCTGATCTTCCTAAAACAAGGAACTATAGATGGGCTGACTAGACTCAGCGGATGGACTAGTACTAGGGAATGGCTGGGGGCACTGATAACACAGTGGCTGGTAACAGGGATGACAGAGCATACGGGCCCCAGTGCCGGGGGGGTGTTGGCTGTGGGAGGGTGCCATTTGGGATGGGGGTATAAAGATGAATAAGATTGTTTTGGATGTTCTGTATGAAGCACACAAAAAAAATCAATCAATAAAAAATGAGTTATATTTGAGGAAGAAGCATAAAAATTTGCTTCATGTTAATTAGTAGCTATAAAAACATTACCATTGAAATTTACCTGATGACTTCATATCCATGCTCAGGTGCCAAGGATCTCAGAAAGTAACCAACTATGACTAGTAATAATCAGATATATAGAGATTAGAGATATACGTACAAACATGTGTTAGCTGTATTAAAAATGAGTAGTTCTGTATGAAATGGTATATTTTAAAATGAAATGGAGATCTTAAGTTAAAACCACATACAATTTTATGTCTTACAGAGTTTATACTGGGTACAATAATGTATAACTGTATTAATTCAACACTGTGAACCTAAAAAATTACAGCCAATTTTGAAAGAGATGCATCTTTGTTCTGAAACTGTTATTGACTATGTCAATGCTGTTGTAATGAAGTACTTCTACTAATTATGTGGTTATTAAATAATTTGAAACAAAACAAAACAAAAAACACTGACCAAATGGAACTTGAGGGTGAAAGGGTTTATTTAGCTTACACTTACAGGTCACAGTCAATCTTTAAGAGAAGTGATGGCAGGAACTCAAGGCAGAAACTTGGAACAGAAACCATGGAAGAAGGCTATCTACTGGCTCACCCAACTTTCTTATACAACCCAGGATCACAGAGGAAGCATAGTCCACAGTAGGCTGGACCCCCCCATATCAATCAACAATCAAAGACAATTCACCACAGACATGACCACCAGTCAATCTGATTTGGAAAATCCTCAGTTGAAGCTCCATCTTCATTGTGTCAAGTTGGCAATAAAAACTCATAAAGACAGTGGGATGAGCTGTACCAGCTGGAAGGTCTCCAGAGAGGCTTCATTGTAGAGTCTTGTTTCAGAGCTATAGAGCTGAGTCCAGCTACAGAGGTGAAAGGGCAGTGTTGGGTCCAGATAAATGAATAGGTGGACAGATAGATGGCAGGACCAAACAGGTAAACCAGTGGACAAGCAGAGCAATTTGAGCAGGCTACAGAGCTAGGGCAGAGCACTGAGACTGACCCAGACCACTTAGAAAAATGGCAACCTGAGCTAGGCAAGCTGGTAAGACCTGTGATGCCAGCACTCAATAGACAGAGGAAGAAGGAGCACAAGTTCATGGCTAACTTTGGTTCCATACTGAATCTGAAGCCATCCTGAATTGCAATGCGAGAAGCTGCCTTAGAAAAGAAAGTCCAGAGAGGGTGGATAACTGCAAGGAAGAGTTTTCCAGACAGCTGGTCATTTACTCATATGAACTCACAACAATGGTAGCGGCATGCACAAATCCTATGCAAGCTCAAACCAGACAAAATCTCAGCATAGACATTGGGGAAGTGGGTAAGAAATCCCAACCCAACCTAAGGACTATTTGGCAATTGATGGTGGCTGGATGAGGGGAAGACAGTGTCTGATAGGAATGGGACTCTTGGTGGGCCCAGTGGATAGACCCACATTTTGAAGGACATTTGGGACATTTTTAATTTAAAAAAATATTTATTATCTTTATTTTATGTGTATGAGTAGATTGCCTGCAGGTATGTAAGTGCACCCATGTCGTGCAATGTCCACAGAGATCAGAAGACGGTGTTGGATCCCCTGGAACCGGAGCTATGGGCAGTTGTTAGCCACCATGTAGGTGCTGGGAACTGAACCTGGGTCCTCTGCAAAAGCAGCCAGTACTCTTGACAGCTGAGGCATCTCTCCAGCTCCATTGGAGAATATCTCTATTGTGTATGTGTGTTTTCTTAGATTTTAATTACAGTCCTCCACTATAACAAATTATGTAGTTGTGTTTCGCACATTTGGAAAATCACAGGGGTCAGCACAATTCGGAGTACAATAGGTAAGTCTCACTCTGGGAAAACCACGTTTATGACCATGGTATCTCCCCTGCCAGGTAAATATCACTTGTGTGTTTTACAAGGTAATGGCTACACACCTAACATAGTTTTAAATCATCTGTCTTATGATATATGTCTTCATAAGTTTATGAACTCTAGATAACAAAATGAATCAAGTTCTGATTCATGCCCACAATGGCTAAGTTCTTACAGTGCCATTCCAGAACATAGCTGGGAAGAGATGAACAGCAGCATATAATTATATATTTCCACCACACAGATCAGTAGACACAACACAGGAGCATAGATAGTAGTAAAATGTCATCAGATGACTAGGAAGTGTCACCATGAACATAGCTGTTTGTCAAAGGGGAATAAGAGTTTATTCAGAGCCAAATATAAGTGACCATGGGTTAGGAACATGGATTTAGATTGCTGAGTGACACGTTCCCCTATGGAAGAAAGTGAACACATTTTTATTCGCACAGAACAAGCAAGAGAAAGTAAATCAAATTCATTGATGAGGTAGGTAGGTACAAAAAGTTAGTAAATCTCTACTATTGTTTTCAGATGCCATTTTCTGTTTTCTGGAGACAGGTTCTCACTGTGTAACTCTGGCTGGCCTGAAATTCACTGTGTGGACTAGGTTGGCCTTGAACTCATAGAGATCTGCCTGCCTCTGCCTCAAGAGTGAGTGCTAAGACTAAAAGTGCACAACCACCTGATATCAGTGGCCTGATAACATTCTTAGTTTGGGGATTTGTGAAAGCTAGTGGTCTGCTTAGTTAATACATTTCAAAAGTTTTACCTAATCACCAAAACCATGTTAGCTCTGATACAGAGGTTGGTAATCAATAGCTACTAAGGGCAGTAAAGAGACCCAAGATAACGGTCCAGATCTGCAGTGTTCCGTTCCACCTCCATGATCATGAAGTTCTAGTCAGTTGGTCTGTAGAAAATTCAGCACTAATGTGTCTTTTTTATGAAACTTGAATTTACAGAAATGATGAGTATTTAGCATGTACTGTCTTAAAACATATAATCTAGTTAAATGTAAGATTTTGTACTGTAATCTTGAATAACAGTGGCTATTAACTGGTTCACACAATTTCTGAACTTTTAACCATCAGCTGTGTTTAGCTAATATGAACCAGCTCTAGCAAAAACTGTGGTCTTCTCCCAATAAAGACAATATGATTAGGGCTGTCAAGATGGCACAGCATGTGAAAGCACTTGTCAATCTGATGGCCTGACTTGAATCCCTTGACCCACATAGGAGGAGAGAACTGGTTCTGTCAAGTAGTCTTCTGACCTATACACATACACACACACACATGCATGCACACATGTACACAGTCTATAAATAAGTGAAAAAATATTTTAAAATGGTATTATTAGGTAAAGCAGTATTAGTATATCCCATGCCTTTGAACAACTATAGTAACATTCTCCTAATCAGATAAATTGTGAAAATGACTTCTGCCCTTCATCTCAATCACTAGTCATCAAGACAAGCGTTCATTAATCTGTTCATTACTTTCTACTTTGAAAGTGATAAAAATGTAAAATAAGGACAAACATAGAAGGAAAGAAAGGAAGAAAGAAGGAAAGGAAGGAAGGAAGGAAGGAAGGAAGGAAGGAAGGAAGGAAGGAAGGAAGGAAGGAAGGGGAAAAAGGAAAACTTCAGACACGTAGCTAAAATTTCAGAATAATTCACAGGGTCATAAAATCGCCCCTAAAACTCCAGGCAGTCTGTGTCATTTTATTGACTCCCTTTTGCTCAGAGCTCTTGAAACTGGTCATCCTCATCATCATCCTAAGGCTAGTACCTCAAAGTCCTCTTTAGGAACAAAATGGATGAGCTGCGCTCAGCCCAAGTTTTCATCTCTTTTGAAGCACTTAGCTCAGTGATGCATAACACACTCAGTGATGCCCTATCCCCTTTATGGAAGGATTCCTTCACTCAAGAGCTGGAGTGCATCTGCATAGCTTCAAAACAATCTTGCCCAAAGTCATACCTTTCCTGGAGCAGCGCACATCCAATGACAGATTTTAGTGGGATCACAGAGGCTCAGCCTCACTAGATATAGTAGATTAGGCCAATGCATTATACATAGTGCGGCCCTGACACAAGAAGAAAAAAAGGTGAAATAAAATTAAATTAAAAAGGTCAGTCTTTGCTGTACAGCTCTGATGAGCCACTTTAGCCTATGAACTCCCTAAGGATCTGCTAGGCTGCAGTCAGGCTGGCATTGTAACCCCATTTCTTTACCCAAGGCTATTCTCTGTCTCTCTTCATGGGTATCAACCTCAAGACCACTTTCCGATGAACTTCCTATATGTTGCGTTCATGTTAAGAGTCTGATCCTCAGAGAACCTAACTGGAATTAATGTAACTAGGGCTGACATTTTAAAGCATCTTTTCATTATGTGGGTTGAGGGCAGGCCAGTGACTGGAATCGGGAGCCATCTGCTCAATCTATGTGTCCTGCATAGTCCAACCACCAGGACCACCTTGAAGGAGTCAACAGCACACTTCCTCCTTACTCTTACATTCAGGGCATTTGGATGTTAGATCTATCATCAGAAAGCACATTCTAAAATAATTGCTCCACAGAAGAGATTGGGAAAGTCTTTCTGTTTCCCCATGTTAAAGATATATATGCCTCAATTAAAGTAAATTAAATCTCCATCCTGCATATCAACTTATGTCTTAAATTCTATTATCTATCAGTGATTAAAGTCATTAACATAAAGAAATTTCAATACAAATGACTCTCCTTTTATACCAGGCCATGACCTAATATTTAAAATTTTCATATAGTTATTCTGGTTATCTTTTTCTTTTTAACATTCCCTAAAATTTATTGACATAAAATGACAACAATCACTTACTACTGTCATGTCTCAAGATTCTGGGGGTTGACTGCTGTCATCACGGGTGTGGTATTTCAGATACAGATATGTTTGTGTCTTTCTCCAATGTCAGAATTTATTGACTATCAATAAATTCACAAGCAACATCAGTTTTGTTGGATGTAATTCGCCTAGTATTCCTGATTTTGCTTGATAATATGTCTATCTGCAATCCCAGGTTGTTTTATTCCTATCCAAAGTACTATATTAACTTCTCAGATCTCACATTACTTCATGCAGTTATGTATATGTTAGAGAATGAATAAAAAAAAGATGAGAGAGACTGCAGTTCAAGAGGCCTTCCTGAAGACAGAGTCGGAGTATTTATAAATATGGGAATCATTGCAGGTCATTAGGCAAGATATGAATAAAACCAGTCGCAAAGTTGTTGGAGGCCTGCAGAGGAAGTTCAAGACTGAGTCAGAACAGTTCTGCACCTGAGCCCAGAACAGGATCCAGTCAATGGCAGTATGGGCTGTTGTCATGCAGGGCAACCAACATGCAAAGTTTAAGTCCCTTGTTGATCCCGCGATGCGTGCACTAGACCAGGGCTGTCCAACCTTTTGGCTTCTCTGGTCCATGTTGGATGAAAAAGAATTGCTCTTGGCCACACATTAAATACAAAGGCACTAACAAAAGCTGATCAGAAAAGAAGGGCTTGTGTATAATTTTTGTGATATATGTCACACTAGATTGTTAAAGTCTTCACATAATAATCTTAAATTATGAGGCACTTCATTTGGAGTCTTTCAAAGTCATCAAGCAGGCCCCAAGTTTGGGATTACTAATAAAGAAAATGAATATATCTAAACCCCATATGACAAACCCATGAGTTAATCAGAGTTACTCAGGATGACTCTCAAAAGCTACAGACCTGGAACTCTCTGCACCACTTGCAGGCATCTGGACAGGTCAGAGAATATGCTCCAGGCAACTCTGGTGGTCAGAGTACAATACTGCTTCCATAACTTTGGGGAGGGGCCCTCTGTGTATCTTGTTAGTTTCAAGAACTTTTTGAGACTTGAGAGCTGTTTTCTTCCTGAGTCTTATGAACCTTTTCCTTCCTTCTTGCAGGAAATGTTTCAATTTAGAACTTCCTGAGCTCTAACTCCCTCCAGGATGGAATCCTTCAGCTTGAGGAAATGGTTACACATCAGACCTTCCCAGCCTGGAGCTTTGACCAGGTTTACAGTACCAGATGTGAATTCCCTTCCGTGGAACAGGCCTCAAATCCAACCAGAAAGTGTTTAGTTACTCCTATGATGAACTTATCATTTTTGCACCAGTGGGCATGTCTTGGCTGGGAGTTGGTAGAGTAGCTAGTACACAGGGTTCACAGCTGTAAGACCTTTGATGACAGTTCTCTAGCAGCAGCCTGCATGATACCTTCTTGCACTATGAGGGCTAGCAGCAGGCAGGAAGCTTCTAGCTCAGTTCAAGCTTGGTCTCTCTATGTTCTGCACCAAAGTGTGTGGTGTCCTCAGCAATAGGATATTATCACCTGGTGTTAGTGGGCAACCCAGAGGAGTGAAAATGACCTGCACTGTTTTGGAGGCCTCTGGGGTCTTCCTGACCAACAACTCCTAGGGAGGTATCCTATAGCTGATGCTGGGGTTTTCATTGAATAACCTATGGCTTTGGGAGCAATAACCATGCAGGGTACTTACTTCTCTTTTTGCATTAAATTATATATATATGGTTTTGTTTTTCTTTTTGGTCTTGAGACAGGGTCTCCCTGTTGCTCCAGCTGGTCTGGAACTCACTATGTAGACCAGGGGATGGCCTTGAACTCATAGAGATATGCCTGCCTCTGCCTCCCAAGTGCTAGGATTAAAGGTGTGCACCACCACGCCCAGGCTTAAATTATATATTTTAATTAGCTTACAAAATAGTAGCTTTCCGTATGGCTAAGGATGTACAAATTTAGGGGGTTTTGTGTCATACAGCACTTGATAGGATTAAGCAAATAATAAAATCTTTTCAACTTTTAGGCTCAACTTATCTATCTCACTTCTAAAAAGTAAAAGATGTCACCATAGTCAGACTAAACACTTCTAAGGATTTCTGGAATTGGTGGGGATTTAGTTCCTTAGCCTTAATGAAATTCATAGTTAATGATGATTAGAATACACTACCCATTTTTGACATTTTTGCATGAAATTTTTTGATGTACTTTGTAGGCATACTTCATTAAATGTAAATTTTGGTGGTAATTGCGTGATCTTCTATTAATTCTACAAGTCCCTCTCTATGTACCATATCCAGGACACCATCAGTAAGTATACTAGATACTTTGACAATGGACAAGGAAAATCGCTTTTCATATTTTTTACTGCTTTGCCCAAATCTCCTGCTTTAGTTGTGTCCTTTAATGGCACTAAAGGATCCGTTTCTTCAGTGGTGTGTTCCTCATCAATTCCTGTAATTAAAATGTCAAGGGAAGCATGTCTCTAGCATCAGTTCTACCATCCATCTCCAAAACATGAAATTAAAAAAATAATAAATTAGATTTCCATGTGTTTGTGTGTATGCGTGTGCATGTGTGAGCACATACATGCCATGGCATGCATATAAAGCTCAGAGGACAACTTGCAGGAGTTGATTCTCTCCTTCCACCATATGGGTTCCTGGGATGGAACTTAGGCTGTCAGGCTTGGTTGCAAGTGCCTGGTTCAGCTCACCTGCTGAACCATATCATTGGGCCCAAAGTATTAAATTTAAAATAAGTAAATTCTAATGTTACGTTTTATTCTTTGATCATGTTTATGATTGTTCTTTTAAGTTCTGTGTTGTGGGGTTCCCTGGGGTGCTCATTGTAGTACACTTCTTTAGGACTGGTGGCTTTTGTTGGGGACATATTCTTTTGGTTTTTCATGTTATTTGCGTTTTTGAATTGTCATTTGGACATATAGGTGTCTTTTGTTGGTTGTCTATCTGATAGGAAATTCTATTCTGCCTTTGTTTAATTGAAGTTTGGTTCTGTTTATATTGTTGATATAGCTTGGTTTCTTTTTGTTCAGGTATGAAAAATTTGTGTGTGCTTCAGGTCACACAGAGAAGTAGGCTGGTCTGTGGCAGGCAGATCAGGAGAGGGGCCAAGGGAAAGCAGGGGATGGAGACAGCTTGAGGAAGGCCTAGCAAACTACACAGAGTATGTGTGGGCCCTGTACCTGGAGAATACAGTTAGTGTGGTAGCAGGGGGTCAGGATGCATTGGACAGCATCTGGACTAAGAGGGTAGTCCAGAGATCTGAGGAAGAAAGAGCAGGAGCAGGCCTAGGCCCAAGGCTGAAAGGAGGACAGAGTGTGGGGAGAGAGTGGAGCTGCTCAGCGTTCAGGGGAATCAAGGTGCAGTGGACAGGGTCTGACTTACCTGGGTAGCAGGCAGGCGTGTGGCAGGCAGATCAGGACGGGGGCCAAGGGCAAGACACAGGTGGGGACAGCCTGTGGAGAATCTAACGAACTAAGCTGGAGAATTGTAGTCTGGATTCAAGAATCTGGATGCAGTGTGCAGGTCTGGACTAAGAGGGTAGTCCAGAAGATCTGGGGAAGAAAGAGCAAGAGCTGTCCTGGGCCCAAGGCTTAGAAGGAGGACAGAGTCCAATGTTACATTTTGTTTGCCATCACATGATGGCAGTGTTGGGCATAGCACTGATTCTGTGAAAATCTCCCTTCTCCATTAGTGGCATACTCATTCAATTATTTTCTTTATTTCCCAGTAAGTTATTTTGCTTTCATTGTTTTAAAAAAGGAAGGGAGGATAAATAATTGAATGCCTTATTTGACTGGAGATAAAAACCCTTACACGCCTCATTTGATTGGAAAATTTAAATGTTTTTCATTTGCCATTGTAAACTCAAGAACAAGTTTATATATTTTTGTACATAGTTGTTACATGTAAGGTAATCTGCTTGAAGTAGGAGTAACTCACTCTTGAAAAAAAAGAATTCTGGTTTTCCCTTTAAGTCATTTCCTATTAAAATAAATTTCTTTTTTTTTTAATTAAAAAAAAAAACCTTTTTCTTTGAAAAGACAGACTTTTTTCTTTTTTGGTTTTTGGTTCTTCTATTTGGTCCTTATAACACAATCCTTGACACACACCAAGTTTGGCGTTATTTATGCATATAAGGCTTTTCCAATTAGTTTTTGCAAACTTGCTCAAATTCTCTATAAATAGTAGCCATTCTTATGACTATCAGGTAAAATTCTTTTTGGAATGTACAAGCAGACCCATAGCTTCTACAAAACCAAAGGCTAAGAATGCTATCAGAGGGCTGGAGAGATTGCTCAGTGGTTAAGAGCACTGGCTGCTCTTGCAGAACCCACATGGTGGCTAACAATTGTCTGTAATTCCAGTTCCAGGGGACCCAATGCCCTCTTCTGTCCTCTCTGTTCAAGTCCTTAGCCCATCTTTTTATTGGGTCATTTATTTTCTTGTTTCTTTGTTTTTTGAGTTCTTTGTATATTCTGGATATTAATCCTCTGTCAGATGTGTAGTAGGTAAAGATATTCTCCAACTCAGTGGGTTTCCTTTTCACTTCTTTGGTTGTTTCTTTTGATGTTCAGAAGCTTAATGAGGTCCTACTTGTTGATTGTTGACTTTAATGCCTGAGGAACTGATGTCCAATTTAGAAAGTCCTTTCCTATATCTATATCTTGTAGGGTACTACTGTTAGGGAAAGAGGAATTTACTGCTTGTCTGAATTTACTGCTTGAATTTACTTGTTTGAATTTACTGCTTGTAACCAATTAACTCAACTGGAGACACAGGCATCTGGAGATAGGGGCAAGTGCTACAGTCCCCGTAACCTGACCTGTCTGGTCTGTGTCATGTCTGTAGGCATGTCTGCTTACACAAGATAACAAGGAAGGGCTGTGCCAGGCGCATACCACCCATCCCTCCCCGATTGGGACACCTGAAGGGAGTTGTAACATTTTTCTTGAAGTTATTGGTTTGTGAAATGCTTGCTTTGAAACTATTGGTTGTATAAATGCAGGCTTTTGTGTAACAGTTGTGGGAGCCTATATAATCTTTACCTGAAATTGCCTCAGGGTCGATCGCTCTAACAAGACCTGAGTGTATTGGAAGGACGGTCGGCCCCAGCTAGCTGGTTTAATAAAACCCTGCTTGATTTTTGCATCTCCATACTCGTGCATTTGTTCTCCTGAAGAGACCCACCGAATCACGGACCCTAATATTTTGGGGGCTCGTCCCGGATTCGGGGGGGGGCTTCTGGGGGAACAAAGGACGAATGGAGGCAGAGTTTCTTTTCTCCTGACAGGGCAGTGTAATTCGAGGGTTGCCCCCTCATGTCTGTAAAATCCAGAATAAAGCAAGAGTCACCATCTCATGTCTGGTCTCGGGTTAGTAATCCCAAGTGAGGAAGTCCAGGTTCAAGTCTCGGCACCTAGGTGAAAGTCCAGGTAACCAGCCCTGGCCCTAGGGTCCGAGTGTCTTGGCCCTAGGAAGGAAGCCTGCCATCAAATCTGGCGCCTGAGGAGGAAAAAATCGAGCTGGTCACTCTGAGGCAGTCCGAGTGGACGCCATTTGGGAGAATCACGAGAAGTCTCAGGGATCCTGAAAGTGAGAGTGGTGAGTGCAGCATGCGTCTGAGTGAAAGAAGGACTGGTCCGAGCGAATGCAGTGAGATGTGGTGCGCGTGCTTGATAATTGTGCTAATTATCTTAATAAGGGGGGGGGTCTGGTTTTGTATTTTTCTCTACGCTCCCTATTTTAAACCTTCCCTTCCTATCTGTATCTCCCACTCCTCTCCATCCCTCTCTCCAGCCACTGAGAAAGCCCCGCGGGCACGGGTCGAGCAAATAAGAGCCATTAGGGCACTCACCGCTGAAAGACTCCCGTGAGAGGATAAGGAGGTCCCAGGCATGAATCCCAGATAAATTCACGTCCCCCACAGAAGAAAAACTGGGCAACGACAGGCACCCGTCCACAAGCACACCCACTGGCCATCATTGTTTAGAGTGGCATCTTAACTTCTCCCTTTTCATCTCCCTCTCTCTTCTGTGACATCCACCATGGGCCAGACTCAGGCCACTCCTAAAAGTTTAATCCCCTCTCACTGCTCGGAGGCGAAGGAGCGGGCTTTGAAATTGGGCCCTAGCATCAGGAACGGTAAGTTTCGCACTTTATGCTCGACTGAATGGCCCACCTTTGGAGTAGGTTGGCCGACCCAGGGGTCCCTTTCCCTGGACACCATCGGCAAGGTCAAGGCTGTCATTACCCGGCCTGACCCAGAGGGCCACCTGGATCAACTCCCCTATATCCTTTTGTGGGAGAATCTGGCAGAGGATTCCCCCATCCTGGTTAAGGCCCCTCTTGGTGAGAAAGCCTCATGCTTGCCCACCTAAAGTCTCCATCATGGTCACCCAGGAAGGCTTGAAGTCCTCCAGTTGCAGAGGTGGGGATCCTAGTACTCTGCCAGTTCTCCCCGAGAGCTCCTCCTTCTACCCCCCTTTGCCTGTTGAACAGCCGCCACCTTATGCAGCTCCACGAGGAGGAGAAGCCGAGGCGGCCTATGGAGGGGGAGATGGAGCCGGGGGTCCCCATGGGAATCCAGTGGTTGCCCCCTCCCCAGACTCCTTTACAGGAGAGGATAGACGACCTGGGGAGGTGGGAGGGATGCAGTTAAGGTCTCGAGGAAACAGGGACTGAGGGGGGGAAGCTCCATCCTCCACCACAGGAGGAGCCATGCCATTTCTGCCAGTCTGAATGGTCGGCAGCCCAGATGGAGTTCAGCAGTATCAATACTGGCCATTTTCCTCTAGCGATCTCTACAATTGGAGGACCCAAAATCCTCCCTTTTCTGAAGACCCTAAGTGTCTAATAGGTTTGGTAGAATCCATTATGTACACCCATTGTCCCACATGGGACGACTGCCAGCAGCTACTTCGCACCCTCTTCACAACAGAAGAGCGAGAACGCATCCTGAATGAAGCCAGGAAGAATGTCCTGGGAGAAAATGGGAGGCCCA
>NW_008346548.1:9719239-9724034 GCF_000622305.1 Nannospalax galili
TGGTTGTGCCCGAGATTCCCGCACCTTTGCTGGGTAGAGACTTACTCACCAAGATCGGGGCATGTATCCATTTTGAGCCTAAAGGGATAAAAGTCATGGACTCAGAAGGACAGCCCCTGCAGCCAGTACATGTGTTGTCTTTGTCTCTGGCTGATGAATATCGCCTATTCCCGGCAGCTCTAGGAAAGGGGGGCCAGGGAGACATGAGCTCCTGGTTGCAGGAGTTCCCTTCCACCTGGGCTGAAACCAGGGGAGTCAGCCTCGCTAAGCACCTGCCCCCAGTTGTGGTCCAACTCAAAGCCATGGCCCTGCCCACTCGGGTCCAGCAGTACCCGATGCCAGAAGAGGCTAGGAAGGAAATAGCACCTCACATCCATAGACTGCTAGAAGTAAAAATCCTTAAACCCTACCAGTCATCATGGAATACACCCCTGCTTCCTGTGAGAAAGCCTGGCAGTGGAGATTACAGACCGGTGCAGGATTTGCGAAGGGTAAATGAAAGGGTAGAGGACATTCACCCCACAGTGCCCAATCCAGACACCCTACTTAGCCACCTGCCACCAGCAGCTCATGTGTGGTATACCACCCTAGACTTGAAGGATGCTTTCTTCAGTGTCCCTCTCACTGAAGTCAGTCAGCCCTTGTTTGCCTTTGAGTGGCAAGAACCAGGAGGGGGGAAGACAGGGCAGCTCACCTGGACCAGACTGCCACAAGGCTTTAAGAACTCTCCCACCTTGTTCAACGAGGCTCTAAGCCAAGATCTGGAGCCCTTCCGTAAAAGGCACCCCCATGTGACTCTGCTTCAGTATGTGGATGACTTGTTGCTGGCTACAGCAACTCATGAAGAGTGCATGGAAGCTACAAGGAACCTGTTGGCTGAACTGGGCAGCCTGGGATATCGGGCCAGTGCCAAAAAGGCGCACATCTGCCGGAGGTCAGCGGTTTACTTGGGATACAAGATAGCGGAAGGAGCCAGATGGCTGACACAAGCCATAAAACAGACTATCCTGACCATTCCTGTGCCCTCCTCTCCCCGGGGTGTGAGGATCCCAGGGTATGCAGAGATAGACTGTCCACTGTATGAAACCACCAAAGAAGGACTGGATTGGAAGTGGAGTCAGGAACAGCAAGAAGCATTTGACAGATTAAAAGAAGGTCTTCTCCAGGCCCCCGCCCTGTCTCTGCCAGACCCAGAAAAGCCCTTCATTTTGTTCATAGATGAAAAGAAGGGAGTGGCCAAAGGAGTCCTGGCCCAGCAGCTAGGCCCGTGGAAGAGACCAGTGGCTTACTTGTCCAAGCGGCTGGACCCAGTGGCCTCAGGATGGCCATCTTGCCTGCGCATCTTGGCAGCCATCACCCTACTGGTAAAGGAAGCTGACAAGCTGACCTTTGGCCAGGACCTGAGGTTGACTACCCCGCATACTGTGGAGGGGATTCTCAGGCACCCTCCAGGGAAATGGATGACAAATGCCAGGCTCACCCACTACCAAGGGCTCCTGCTGGACTCTCCTCAAATCACCTTCTCGGCCCCAGTGACCCTGAATCCTGCCACTCTCCTGCCAGACCCAGACCTGTCAACCCCGATCCATGACTGTAGAGACGTTCTCTCTGAAATCATCCAGGTACGGGAAGATCTGAGAGACACGTGGCTGCCAAATAATGAATTAAACTGGTATACAGATGGAAGCAGCTTCGTGCGGGATGGGGTCAGAAGAGCCAGAGCAGTGGTAGTGACGCACGAGGGGGAAGTCATTTGGAGTGCAGCCCTGCCCCCTGGCACCTCAGCCCAGAAGGCGGAACTTATTGCTCTCGCAGAGGCACTGGAGAGAGCAGAAGGCAGGCGAACTAACATTTATACAGATAGCAGGTATGCCTTTGGCACTGTGCGTGTTCATGGCACCATCTACTGGGAAAGAGGATTCCGGTCCGCAGAAGGAAAGGAACTGAAGAACTTTCAGGAAGTCCAAAGGCTGTTAGCAGCTGTGGAAAAGTCGAGGGTGGTGGCAGTTATACATGTGCCTGGGCACCAGTCCAGAAAGACTTCTGAGGCTGTTGGTAACAACTTTGCTGATGCAGAGGCCAGGAGGGTGGCTCTCTTAGACCCCATTGTGCTGGCAGCTTTAGAGGTACCCATACCTGAACTACCCACCCTACCCCCCAGACCTGACTATTCCCCACGGGACCTTGAGTGGATAAGGAAACAAGCTCCGGGAGAAAAGCCTGGGGAGGGAGGTTGGAGTAGGGACCAGGAAGGTAGACTGATCTTACCAGAAGTACTAGGAAAATACATGCTCACCAACCTACGCAGATCCACCCATCTAGGCTGGAAAAAGTTTCTCAGTCTTTTTCAGCATGCACAGTTTGTAGTTCCACACCAGAATGAGGCCACACGTCAGATCACGGGGGGATGCGAGAGTTGTGCAAAGCTAAGACCAGCCCCAAAGGGGCTCCACCTGACAGGTATCCAGGAGAGGGGGAGGGCCCCAGGAAGAAGTTGGGAGATAGACTTCACCGAGGTAAAGCCAGGAAAGTATGGGTACAAGTATTTGCTAGTCATGGTGGATACTTTTTCAGGATGGGTGGAGGCTTTTCCAACTAAAACATGTAACTAGCCAGATGGTGGCAAGGAAATTAATAGAGGAGATAGTCCCCAGATATGGGTCCCTGAGGCTATAGGTTCCGATAACGGCCCAGCTTTCGTTAGCAAAGTCCTACAGGGACTAGCCCAGGCTTTGGGGATGGATTGGAAGTTACAAGATTTAGTAAGAGAAGCTGAGAAAATCTACAACAAGCGAGAGACCTTAGAGGAAAGAGAGGACAGAATTAGGAAAGAACAGGAAGCCAGAGAAGATAAGAGAGAGAAAAAGAAAAACAAAGAGTTAAGTCGAATTTTGGCCACAGTAGTTCAGGGAACAGGACCAGATAGGGACCTGGGAGACAAAAGAAGACCCCGAGTGGACAAAGATCAATGTGCTTACTGCAAGGAAAGAGGACATTGGGCTCGAGAATGCCCAAAGAAGTTAAATAAACTACAAAAAAAGACAACCCCAGTCCTGACCCTAGGAGACTAGGGGAGTCTGGGCCAGGAGCTCCCCCCTGAGCCCAGGGTAACTCTAAAGATAGGGGGGCAATTGACTACCTTCATGGTAGACACAGGAGCTCAACACTCAGTTTTGACAACAACCAAGGGACCCATGAGTTCCAAAACAGCCTGGGTCCAAGGGGCTACTGGAGGGAAGAAATATAGGTAGACTACAGAAAGAAAAGTGGACCTCAGTACAGGACAAGTCTCTCACTCGTTCTTACTGGTCCCAGACTGTCCATATCCCCTCCTTGGGAGAGATTTACTCTCCAAGTTAGGAGCCCACATCCACTTCACTAAAAAGGGATCCACTGTACATGGAAAAGATGGAGCTCCATTACAGGTATTAACCCTGCGACTGGAGGATGAACATCGGTTGTATGAGGGACCGATAGCAGAAACCCCGCCTATGAGGAATGGAACCGCACCTCCCATACTTCCCCGTTGTGGACATGGTGGCCAGATCTGTATGTTGACTTAGAACTTGTACTGGGGTAATTCTATTACCTCCCCCAGGAAAATCACCAGGAACAATATCATATGAAAAAACGGGCTTTGGTTGACTCATCATCCACAGTCAACCACCAAGCTTTGTGGGCAAATGGGTTCTTTGCTTGCCCAGGTTTCCGGACGGGTTGGTGGAGGCGCAATTGTGGGGGTGCTGATAGACTCTACTGTGCTGAATGGAATTGTGTGGAAGTTAATGATGGGCAGTGGAGATGGGAGGTTTCCCCTGACCTGATTGATATGAGGTTTACTTCTCCATACAACCAATGTACAGTATCTCCACTGGCCAACCAGGTTAAACTCACTTTTACCTCAAAGGGAAAAAATGATAAAAGGTGGATAGATGGGCTGACATGGGGTCCTGTTCCAGATCTTCCTCCAGGTCGAGGCAGTGGTTAGGTCGCCGGTAGGACCTAACCCAGTGTTAAATACCCCTCATCTGAGGCCCCAACCTCCCCCACCTGGGTCTCCTAGGCCCACCTTCAAGCCATTAGGCACCACAACATCAGCAGCCCCAGCCACAGAAAGGCCGAGGATGGCTGCAAAACCACAGACTTCCAGCAACCCTATGTGGGAGATGGTGCTAGTTGTGCCACCCTTTTATGAGGCTATCAGGATAAGTAGTTCCTATACTCTCAACAACTCTCATCCCACCTATTGGGATGGGAGACCATGGGGACTTACTCTTGCTCAGGTCTCAGCCTCTGGCATGTGTGTAGGCACAGTTCCAACATCCCAAAGCCAGTTATGTTCCTCATGCAATAACACCCCATAGGAGCAGGGGAAGTGGATTATACCCACCTCGGGCTGGTGGCTCTGTTCAAAAATGGGCCTCACCCCAGCCCTATCCACCTCTGTATTTAATGCTAATAATGAATTTTGTGTACTTGTGGCCATTCTGCCCCATCTTTCATACCACTCTCATGAATCCCTCCTCTCCTATTGGGAGGAGAAAAAGAGTCCACTTTAAAAGAAGAGGGAACCCATTACTGCCTTAACCATCGGAACTCTCTTCTCCATGGGGATAGCTGGAACAGGGACAGGAATCACAGCCCTAGTAACGTGAGAGGAAGGGCTCACGGCACTAAGGCTAGCAATCGACAGGGACTTGGAACAGCTCCGGCAAACGATGTCGGACCTGGAGCAATCTCTCACTTCCTTATCAGAGGTGGTGCTACAAAACAGAAGGGGCTTGGATCTCCTATT
>NW_008346548.1:9724752-9740208 GCF_000622305.1 Nannospalax galili
TGGGCTTTTGTGTAATGGTTGTGGGAGCCTATATAATCTTTACCTAAAATTGCCTCAGGGTCGATCGCTCTAACCAGACCTGCGTGTATTGGAAGGATGGTCGGCCCCATCTAGCTGGTTTAATAAAACTCTGCTTGATTTTTGCATCTCCATACTTGTGCATTTGTTCTCCTGAAGAGACCCACCGAGTCACGGACCCTAACACTACCTATGTTTTCTTCTAGCAGTTTCAGAGTTTCAGGTTTCATATTAAGGTCTTTGATCCATTTGGAGTTGACTTTTGTGCTTGATGAAAGATAAGGGTCCAACTTCATTCTTCTACAGGTGGAGATCCAGTTTTGCTAGCGCCATTTGTTGAAGATACTGTCTTTCTTCCATTGTGTGTTCTTGGCACCTTGTCAAATATCAGATAGATGAAAATGCATGTACTCATGTTTGGGTCTTCAATTATGTTCCATTGATCTATGTCAATTTTTATGGCAGTACCATACTATTTTATAACTATAGCTCTCTAATGTAATTTGAGATCTGGTATGGTGATCCTCCCCGCCAGCATTTCTCTTTTTGCCTAAGATTGCTTTGGCTATTTGGGGCCTTCTGTGATTCCATATGAATTTGAGGATTTTCTTCTAGCTCTGTGAAGAATGTCATAGGGATTTTGATTGGCATCAGCATTGCATTGAATCTATATATTGCTTTTGGCAAGATGATCATTTTCATAATATTAGTTCTACCAATCCATGAGTAGATCCTTCCATCTCCTGGTGTCATCCCCATCTCTTTCTTTAAAGACTTAAATTTTTCATTGTAGAGATCTTTAATGTCTTTGGTTAGGTTTATTCCTAGATTTTTTTTTTTTTTGAGGCTATTGTGAATGGGAGGGGTTCCTTGAATTCTTTTTCTGATTGCTCATTATTGGTATATAGAAAGGCCACTGGTTTTTTGTAATTTAATTCTGTAACTTGCCACTTTACTGAAAGCTTTAATCATTTCTAGCAGTTTCTGGTGGAATTTTTGGGATTCCTTATATATAATGCCATCTTGCCTGCAAATAGTGCTAATTTGATCTCTTCTTTTCCAATTAGTACTCTTTTTATTTCCTTCTCTTGTCTTATTGCTCCAGCAAGATTTTTAAGCACTATATTGAAAAGGAATGGCGATAGTGAACAGTCCTGTCTGGATATTATTCAAGTTGCTAAGGGAGAAAAATCAATCAACAGTCCAACCCAGCTCTAAAATATAATAACCACAACCACTGGCACAGCAAACTATCTCTATTGGTGCAGTAGTGGCACTTTTATCTACTGAATAGTTAACAGTTATCTAATTGGATTTAAAGCCCTTTCAATGGGAGGGAACTCATGGGTGGCACTGTAAATAGAGTCAAAGACATATGGATGGAGAGGTCATCCATCCTAGAGAAAATCCTATCTCTGTCATGTCTCTAGACAAATGAAATTTCTTACTGCATGCTAAATATAAATTCTTTTATTTTCAAGTAACTGAACTCCATTTATCAAAGAAGTTTCTTTTTGCAACAGATGGGAGCTGTTACAGAGTTACACAATTGGTCACACACAGAGAGCATATATCTGAGAGATGCCTAGCCCTAAATGGCACATCTACAGTACAACCTTTACACCTAAGGCTCATGGAACACAGTGGAACAGGGGGTAGAGAGAATACTAATACACCTCTCAGCTCTCACAGTGAAGGTCCTCATACAACAGAGTGTGATGCACATGGAAGGCCACAGCTGGCTAAGTTTTAGAGAATAAGAGACTGCAGAATGTGTGTCCCTGGATAGGACTCCTATATTAAACCTCACCCACCCACAGTTCAGGGGCCATTGTGGAAGAGGGGGTGGAAAGATTTTAAGAGTCAGGGTTGGTGCATGAATATAAGGAAACAGAGGCTTTCAGGCCACTGGGAACCTGCTCATATGAACTTGCAACAATGGTGACAGCATGCACAAGACCTTGCAAACTCAATCAGACAAAAACCCAATATAGAGGGAGGGGAAATGGGCAGCAGGCCCCAACCGTAGCCTAGGAACTATTGGCAACTGATTACTGCTGGGTGAGGGAAAGTAGATCTTTAAGGGAGAGACTTTAGTAGGCTGAGTAGACTCCAGTGGATAAACTTGCACTGAAGGACATCTGGGTACAAATGCTTGACTGGAAAGGACTTAACATATATTTCAGAATGCATGAAATCCAGTGGGGGAGAGTATGGGGGGCACAGATAGGGTAGTGGGTCTAAATTTGATTAAGATCTATTATATGAAATGCACAAAAACTCAAAAACTTTTTTTTTAAAAAGTAGATATTTAATGGTCAGTAAATATATGAGGGAAAAGAAATTATGAAAATAGTCTAAATTTACAAAAACAAACAAAATTGTACTAGAATACAATAGAAAACACAATAATCTTTTTTTTTACATTTTGTGTGTGTGTGTGTGTGTGTGTGTGTGTGTGTATCTGCCACAGCATATATGTGGGGGTCAGAGGAAAACTTTCAGGAGCTCAGGTTGTCAGGCTTGACGGCAGGCATCTTTACCCACTGAGCCTTCTCTCTAGCCCAAGAAGACACACTCTGAGGAAACTGAAAACAATAAAAACCACTTTTAAATGATCTGAAATTCAATCCTTCATTCATTCAAGCACTATTGCTCATATACATGACATTGCATCAGGAACTCAACGTATTTCAAATAAGCAAGATAAATTTCCTGCTCCCAAGGTGCACATGGTCTATCTTGGGAAAGAGGTATTAAACAAGTTACAGAAATAAGCAAAATAGCAGTAAGTATTAAAGGAGGAAAAAAGGTGTTATAAGATGCACTTAACTGAGTTGTAGAAGTCAAGGGATGTTTTCTTGGCAAAAATGTCAAACAGAAATAAGGATTTTGGGTCTTAAAATACAGAAAATCAAATAAAAATATTCAGATAGAATGAACCAGTGTTTCCAAGAGGAATGGATTAGCTAGCAGCAGCTCAGCACATCTACAATCACCAAAAACTTGGAACAAAACAGAGAAAGCATCTATTTTTGAGGCAGAAGAGAGCTGCTGAGTCAATAAGAACCAGCCTGGCAAGATTCCAGAGCAGAAGCCTGGAGGGTAAGCCACCTTTGTAATGACTTGTACTAGGTCATTTGCTGATTCTGCATAGGGTACATAGGCTCACCCCAGGGCATGCACTCCTAGAGGACTACCATGCATGATTACTGGAAGAGATTTGCAAAGTCCTGCATAGTATCTGTGAAATTCTGTAAAGGAACAAGGATGGCTTTAAAAACAGAAGCGGATAACCTCTGTAAGCAGAACAGAGCCTTTTAAAATTCTGTGTGCCATGGTCTGCAGTTCTGGACTCCTGAGGGGAGGGACATGGTGAGGTATGGGGATTTCTGCTATAATTCCCATAGAGACAGTGAAATCCAGGTTGGCTGAGCCTGGCCAGGTCTGCAACTCTGCCTCAGCACAATTCACTGTGAATCCGGAAATAAAATATTTCATGAAATTAACGTGATTTTAATTTTATGAGAAAGTAGTTGGACAAGAACATCAAAAGAATATTCCAGGTTCTAAAGGGATTATTTGTCCTAGTAGACATTAATATGTACTTTGTGATGAATTTGAGATGTAAGACTATATATAAAGAAATATATATGGAGAGAGATATTTTTAAACTCATACCTCCCACCATACTAAAAAAAAAATTCCAGGCAATTAAGAATTAAATACTTGAAGGGCTGGAGAGATGGCTCAGTGGTTAAAAACTGTTCTTGCAGAAGACCCAGGTTCGAATCCCAGCACCCACAGGGCAGCTAACAACTGTCCATAACTCCAGTTTCAGAGGATCCAACAGCCTCTTCTGTCCTCCACAGGCATTGCACGACATGGGTGCACTTACCTATATGCAGGCGTAAAACTCATATACATAAAATAAAAATAATAAATAAAATACTTTTTAAAAGAATTAAATATTTGAAAAATAAAAGCAAATACATGCACCCACATAGGAAAGACTAGCAACAGGGAAAATCACCTTTGGGCTGTTAATAGAGAAAAATATAAAAAAGCATCTCTTGAGGTTGAAGAGATGCTTAGCAATTAAGAGCACATACTGCTCTTGCAGAGGACCTAATGTCAATTCCCAGTGCCTACACTGGGCAGCTCACAACTGCCTGTAACCCCAGCTCCAGGGGATCCCACACCTGTGGCCTCCACAAGCACCTGTACTCGTGTACATACCCACACAGAGACACAGACATACACAAAATTAAAAATAATAAAAATAAGTATTTAAAATAAAAAAGTTCCATTATTTAGATAATTTTGAATTTTGTAGAATAAATACTAATAAAGCTGAGACTTAAAAGTTCAGAAAAGTGGAAATAATGTTTGCACACAGACAAAAGTTGAATAACTAAAATACATAAAAACTGTATAGAAGCTAAAACTGTATAGAAGCTGTTTAAGATACAAGTTGTACTTTGGGGGCCTGGAGAGACTGCTCTGGTTAAGACAGCCCAGGTTCAATTCCTAGTACCCACATTGTGACTAACAACCATCTGTAACTTGGGTTCCAAGGGATCTGACTCCCTCTTCTCCCTCTGCAGGCATTGCATGTACCTATGTATAGGTACACTTATATACATACAGGCATAACACTCATACACATAAAATAAAATAAAAATAATGAACAAAATATTTTAAAAATAAGTTGTATCTTTTATTTTACATTTATTTATTTATTTATTTTTTATTTAGTGCGTGTGTGTGTGTGTGTGTGTGTGTGTGTGCCTTGAGTGTAATGGCACACATGTAGAGGTCAGAGGACAACTTGTGGGAGTCAATGCTCTCCTTCCACCATGTGGATTCTGGGGATCAAATTCAAGTTGTCAGGCTTGACAGCCAGCCTTTGGCAGCTTGGCTTTACCCACTGAGCTATCTCACTGGCCCCCAGCTGTGCATTAAATGATGAGAAAGATAGTTCATTAGAGAAGAAACAAATGGACTTTAAACTCAATCCCTGAAACTCCTTAAAGCCCTGCCATCTTAGTTCTCAGACTTCCTCTGGTCAAGGGGATCCCACCCCATCCCAGACCTGCATGTACATCTAGTTTTGTCAAGTTGAGTCCCCAGCATCTCAGCTCTCAGTCCAGCTTGAGTCTCTGGTATCCTTTCCTGCCTCAGACTGTGACTTGCAGCTCTGTCGCTGAGACTCCCCAGAGTCCTGACATCTCTCAGACTTCCCCAGGTCACTGGGATCCTATCCCATCCTGGATCCACCTGCACCACCTCAGCTTCAGTCCAGCCTGGCCTCTGGAATCCTTCCCTACCTTAGACTTGTGGTTTGGATCTCCATCCCCAAGACAACTCTGAGCACCTTGAATCATCTGAACTCTATTCGCCCCAGACCTGTGAACTCCCACCCTAACTTATGAGCCAACCTGCTTCATAGCAACTCCATTGCACCCTGCTGATCCAGGACCCTGTGTATATCCTGAAATCGCAACTCAAAAGTTGCACCTATCTATAGCTGAACTGAGTGAGACCACTTCTTTCACCCAAATTATACATCAACATAAAGTGGCCCCCAAACTGAACACCAAGCTGAACAACTCAGGTAGGCCATAACCTGACAAATTGGGGAAATAAAAAGCAAGATACAAATAAACTTTCAACAAGGATGAGATCATTTACCCATACCAAGTGTGTGCGGAACAGCCCGTTTCCTCCAAGAGGCCAGGCCTGCTGAGGAGAATGGACTGTGAAGAGCTAGCTGCAGGAGGAGGGGCTTTCTGCAACCATCTTGGGACAGGAACAGACTGGAGCCTCGGGCAAGAATGAATGGCCCTACATTTACAGACCTGGAGCAAGATTGCGGGCCCACGAGGTGTGGGCAAAAGCTAGCTATGGCTATGGGCAGACTGTGAAGTGATCTGGAATGGTGGGCTCTGAGCCATAGGAGCTGGGCACTCAGTGTATGTCTCTTTGTGAGTTACTCCCCCCCACAGTATAAACTACAATAAATTCACATAAAATTATATTATATGGTTTGCCTGATAGCACAAGAGACCCTGAGAGAACTTGGGTGACAAAATTGGCACAAGTTGGCAGGATGAAGTTGCTAAAAATGACAGACTGTGGAAATTTGAAAAAAGCTAGAGAGCTGATGGTGGCACTGATATGGTTTTTACAATGGATTCTAAAATATGTAACTAAAAAAGGGCTGACCATGCAGAAGCTGGGCCACAGCTGTGTTGTAAATGTGGGGGTGTGTTGCCAGTATGTGAAGATTTGTTAGAGGTTGTCCAGAGGCTAGAAAATCTTTTACTGGCTCTGGACACAAATGGAGCCCCCAGAGAGGAGGCGTGGCCACTTTGCATTATAAAAGATGTGTCCCAGGCAGGGGAAGCTGAAAAGGCTAAGGAGGTCCTGGCAGATCCAGTTGCAGAGCTGGAGAAAGAGAAAAAGCAGGACAGGACACTTTAACTTGTGTAAGGTCCAAGGACTCAGAGGAAAAGACAGATAATAGGAAAAATAAAATAAAAAAGTAAAAAAGATGACCTAAAACTAAAAGTAGCTAAAGCTGCCCCTTAGATTCGACCTTTGATACAAAAGGAAAAGAAAAGCTAACAGTGCTGTAGCTAGGAAATACTCCATGCTGGAACTGTTAAAACTAGGAAAAACTTAGAAAAAAGCAATCAGAGAGCCCCTAGCTACCTGGCTTGTGAGAGTATGGGACATGGGAGCAAATGATGTCAGTCTAAGTCCTTCAGAAGCTTTACAGCTGAGTTATATAACCACCCATCCGTCCTTACGATATAGGCTGTTCAACCTAGGCCAATCCAGGGGGGAACAGTCCTTAATGGGGTGGCTGGTTGAAGACATTAAAGATACATGGTGGTCACCAGGGGAGATTAACATGATTAGCAGGGGCTGGAGGACTATAAAGGAAGGGCAGGCATTACTGAGAGAACTAAGTATGAGAAAAGCAATATATGATGGACTTTGTTCACCAGAGATATGAAGGAAAGCTTAATTCAACTGGGACCTCGAGAATGGTATGGGGCTTTAATGGTTTTACTAAGCCCTTTACTGGGACAGGATCTTTGTAAAGTGAGACAGGCTTTGGCAAAACTAAATGATTCTGACCAGCATGTAAAATGTGTCTGTAGAATAAAAGAACACCCAGTGAGAGATATAAAAAGACCAGAAAGAAGAAATGGCCCATTTGTCAAAGACAAATGTAGCAAGACTTATGTCGAGCCAAAATTCCCAGAGAAAAGATTGATAGAAAGCCAAATTTGGTACTAAGGAGGTTCTGGAAGGCTTTAAAACCAGAAGAACAGTTTACAAAAGGCATTCAAAGAATAAAAACTGTCCCAGGGATGGTTAAGAATCCCCAAGGATTAAATAAAATGCAATTATCTTCTGATAAAAGCTATACTATGGGTGGAAGCAGCTTTTCCCACCAAGTTCTCCCCCAGCAACCAGGTGTGGTCAATGGTGAGATGACAGATATGGCTACAGTCAGGAGGCAGACCCAGGGCCTGCCTGACTTAGGGAACCAACAAGTGCAGTGGGGACAGTAGAAACCCACTGCCTCCTTAGCCCAGTGCAGGGTCAGGCAACTGGAGCTAACACCTGTAAGTTTATCAAGAATAAAAAAATACAAAGAGACTCCATGTAAAATCCCCCAAGTGTGAAATGAGTTCAAAGGGATAAACTAAAAATGGCAAAGAGCTAACCAATTAATGCAACATACCCACGCTATGGTACCTAACAAGGATCTATGGAGAAAACAGTTAATATGAATGGACAAAACCTTTCCATGCTGTGTGAGACCTTGTCTATGATTGATTTAATATATAATGTTAACCTTCCTCTGAGTGTTTTATAGATGTGAAACCCATTTGAAAGATACCTGAAGAAGCAAAGGCCAGCTATAGCTGTAAGATTCTTAGGAGTTTTATGGTTGGATAAAATGAGGACAGAGACTCCCAAACTATACAACTGCTAAGAAAATATACAGTACCAGAGTTGGGTTGCCCCTCTATGAGCTATTGTCAGAGAGAGATTCTAGAGGTCCTCAGATTCACCAAGGCTATTGCCAGTAATGTCAGTTGTACACTAGAAAGGTCAGTAAGGCCATGTTGCTGAAGACACTGTTTTGGGGGACCCTGCTGCTAAGGTTGTAGTCCTCCATGTCCGGATAGCTCTAAGGGGCTCGGCGCTATATGGGAGGACTTCCTTTCTCAGCAGGGGCCTCCTGCTCTCTGCCTGACTTACCTGGAAAGTGCCGCCAAGCACGGATGCCTGACCTTTATTGGAACATGACCTTTGGCATAGTTACCTGCAACAAAACTGCCCCCAGGTTTTTTCTATATGATAATTAGGCATTGCCCTATAGTTGGATGATAGGATCCCCCTACCACATGTAAATAAAGCATACTATGAGCACCTATCAGCTGAAGCTTTGGCTGCTGCCTCTACACTATGTTTTCCCTGACCCCCACTGAATAAATGGAGCTGTATCACTGAATCTGGGGCTGTATCACTGAATCTGCCTCCCCGGAAAGTCTTTTGCCATCATGCTCACTGGCCATCCTGAACCCATTCATCGCTTTTGCTCCCTTTGTTCTCGTGGGTCGGTGACCAATGGCCCTTGAGGGGAGGGAGAGATCCACAACACTGCATGTTGTGAACATGGGAGCAGAGGAGATGGAGCTGAGACTAAGCCAAAAAACTCCATGCCACTGGATGGATGATGTTCATATTGCCAGAAGGCACCATGCAGATGGTTAGGGAAGAAAGGATCTCCTATGATTCTACTCAACAATGGACCCTGCGTGCTGCACACTATGGACATGCCAAGCAATGCCTGCAAGTACAGTAATGGCTCGACTAACATACATACAACTGACAAATTTCTAATTGGATAAGGCCTGCTCCTAGAGGTGGAACACACATCTGGTGCCGTAGACCAGGCCAATGCCTTGTATCAAGAAAGGCTACAGGTCCTAGTGGGTACAAGTATACTGTTTAATGAATAGAGTACTCCTACTGGGATATCTTCTAGGCATTTGTATTTATATTCGTGTTTGTTTAGATTTGTCTACTTCCTTCTATTTGTCTTTATAGTAAAACAAACACCACTGAGATAGATCAATGGCCACAGCTTGAAGACAAATAATGGAGAGGCCCAAGGAGTCACCATCTTGCCATGATTACAAGAAAGATCACCCTACATCTGTTACCCCCTCCAAGGCTCAGGGATCTTAGCAGAAGATTGGTGGAAAGATTGTAAGAGTGGAGGAAAGGGGTGGAGTGTGTCCCGAACAGCCTGTTTCCTCCAAGGGGTGGGGCCTGATGAGGAGAATGGACTGTGAAGAGCTAGCCACAGGAGGAGGGGCTTTCTGCGCCATCTTGGGACAAGAGCAGACTGGAGCACTGCAGCCCAGTGTGCGAGAATGAATGGTCTGACATTTACCAACCTGGAGTGAGACTGCAGGCCCACGAGGCATGGACAAAAGCTAGCGGTGACTATGGGTGGGCTGCGGGAGCAATCTGGAATGGTGGGCTGTGAGCCATGGCGCAGACCTGGGCACCCAGTGTATGTCTCTTTGTGAGTTACCTCTCTCCCATGGTATAAACTATAATAAATTCACATAAAAATATGTTATATGGTTTGTCTGATAGTGCAAGAGACCCTGAGAGAACTCAGGTGACACGAAGACACACCACCACACAAGTCCAGATGCCCAGGCCTTGGTGAAGAAAACACAAACATTATGAATAACCAAGACAATATAGCTAATACAGAAATTAACAACCCATCATAATATTTCCTGAGAATGACAACCAAGTTGATGCGTAAGAAAATGGTTTCAAAATAGCGACTATAAATATGTTCAAGGAAATCAAAGAGGGTATGAATAAAAAACTGAATGAAGACCATGAAAACCCAGTTAAATAAAATAACTAAAACAATTCAAAACATGAAAGTAGAATTCAGTAAAGAGATAGGATCTCTGAAGTAAAACTTGAAATAAAAAACTCAGGAACTCAAACAAAAAGCTTAGCGGAAAAAAGCAAAATGAAGTGGAGGAAATGGAACAGAGACTATCAGATCTTGAAGGCAAGCTTGGGGATAAAGATTTCTCAATCAAAGAAAATGTCAAATCTAAAATAATCTGGGAACAGAATATGCAAGGCCTCTGGGACACTGTAAAAATACCAAACCTCATAGGCACAGAAGAAGGAGGAAAAACCCAGACCAAAGGCACGGAAAATATTTTTAATAAAATCATAGAAGAAAAATGTCCAAACCTAGTTTATTAGTCACTTTTCTTTTGCTGTGTTAGAAACACCATGACCAAGGGAACTTATAAAAGGAAGTTTATTTAGCTTATGGTTCCATAGGGGCAAGAGTTCATCATGACAGGGAAACATGGCAGCAGAAGTGGCTGGAGTAGGAGCAGAAAGTAAGCTCTCACATCTTCAGAAGAAGAGTGTGACTGGAGATCCAGCAAGGCTTAAGAACTCTCTAAGCCCACCCCCAATGACCTCCTCCAACATGACCACACCTTCTAAGATCTCCCAAAACAGAACTACCAGCTGGGGACAAAATGTCCAAATACTTGGGAGTGTGTGGGTGACATTCTCATTTAAACCACCACACCTTGGGAAAAAGATACCTATCCAGGTACAAGAGACATACAGAACACTAAGAAGACCAGATCAGAAAAGAAACTCTCCACATCATATAATGGTCAAAACACTAAATGTACAGAACAAAGAAAAGATATTGAAAGCTGTGTGAGAGAAAGATTAAGTCACATATAAAAGTAAATTCATCAGACTAACAGCTGACATTTCAGTGGAGACTATAAAAGCCAGAAGGGCCAATGACATACAAGTCGTGAAAGTACACAGATTGCAGTCCAGACTACTATATCCAGTAAAACTAGCAGCTGTAATTGAAGGAGAAAAAAAAACTTTCTGTGATAAAAACAGATTTAAAGAATTTATGTCCACAAAAGAATCTGTACAGAGAATTCTCAATGGAATATTTTGGTCAGAAAAGAAGATTAAACACTCTCAAGAGGACACAAAGAAAAGACAACTTATTCCAGAACACTCAACCAAAAGAGATCTAAGAAAACAGCACTATAACACCAGCATAACAGGAATTAATAAACCTTGGTCAATAATAATCCTCAATATTAATGGTCTCAACTCCCCAGTAAAAAGACACAGACTAATGAATTGGATTAGAAAATAAGATCCATCAATACTTTGCCTCCAAGAAATGCACCTCACCAACAATTATCAAAACCACCTTAGAGTAAAAAGATATAAAAAGATATTCCAAGCAAATGGAACTGAAAAACAATCAGGTATAGCTATTCTGATATCCAACAAGATAGACTTCAAACCAAACTATTCAAAAGAGACAGGAAAGGTCAATTCATATTCATTAAAGGAAAATCCATCAAGAAGAAATTACAATCCTAACATATATGCACCTCACACAGGGGCACCATTCATTAAAAAAAAAAATTAGCTTTAAAATTTCACAATGACTCTAACACAGTGATAGTAAGTGACTTCAATACCCTGTTGCCACCAATAGACATCTTCACCAGACAAAAACTAAACAGAGAAACCCTGGAGTTAAATGATACCAAAAATCAAATGGACTTTACAGCCATCTACAGAACATTCCATTCAAACACCAAAGAATACACTTTCTTTTCAGCAGCCCATGGAACTTTCTCCAAAATTGACCACATGTTAGGACATAAAAGAAGTCTCCATGAATTTATGAAAATTGAAATATATTATCTGACCACAAAGGAATAAAGCTAGATATCAACAGCAATAGAAATTGGGAAAAACCCCCACAAATTCATGGAAGCTAATTCATTGCATGAAAATTGGATTGTGGGAGAAATCAAGAAGAAAATAAAAAATACCTTAGAATTAAATGAAAACGAAAACGCAACATACCAAAACCTTGGGACACAATGAAGGCAGTCCTAAGAGGAAAATTTATAGCATTAAGTGCCTACACCAGAACGTTAGAAACATTTCATATAAATAAATTAATGAAGCTCCCAAAAGCCTTGGAAAACCAAGAACAAACAACACCTAAAACAATAGAAGGGAAGAGATAAATAAAATCAAGGCTGAAATGAATGAAAATAGAAATGAAGAAAACTATACAAAGAATCAATGAAATAAAGAGTTGGTTCTTTGAATAGATTAACAAGATCAATAAACATCTAGCCAAATTAGCCAAAACAAAGAGAGGACCCAAATTAACAAATTCAGAGATGAAAAGTGAAGCATTACAACAGACTCAAAGGAAATTCAGAAAATCACAAGGACATACTTTAAAAATTATATTTCACTAAACTAGAGAATCTAAAATAAATGGATAACTTTCTAGATATGTACAGCCTAACAAATTAAATCAAAATGACATAAATAATCTAAACAGACCCAATGAGAGATACAGAGTAATTAAAAATCTCTCAACTAAAACAAGCCCACAACCAGATGGATACAGCACAGAATTCTACCAAACCTTTACATAAATGGTGCTGGTCAAACTGCATAAGGGCATACAGAGGAATTAAACTAGATCCCTATCTCTCACCATGCACAAAACTAAACTCCGAATGGACCAAGGACCTCAATATAAAACCTAATATCCTGAATCATATAGAAGATAAATTAGGGAGTACATCAGGCACAGGAAAAGCCTTTCTGAACAGGACTTCTATAGTGCAAGCTTTAGGACCAACAATTGACAACAGTTGACATGAAACTGAAAAGCTTCTGTATATTAAAGGACACCATCATTAAAGTGAAAAGGCAACTTCCAGAATGGAAAAAAATATTTATCAACTATACCTCTGACAGAGGGTTAGTATTTAGAATATCCAAAGAACTAAAGAAACTAAACATCAAAAGAACCAAACAACTCAATAAAATTGGGACAAGGACCTGAACAGGGAGTTCTCTAAAAATGAAACACAAATGACTGGGAAATACTTGTTAAAAATCTTCAGCATCTTTAGTCATCAGGAAAATGCACATTAAAACCACACTGAGATTTCATTTTATCCCTCTCAGAATGTCAAAGATCTAAAACACAAATAGTGACAAATTCTAGCAAGGATATGGAGAAAGGGGATCTCTTATCCACTGCTGGTGGCAGTGCAAACTGGTGCAGTTGTATGGAAATCAAAGTGGAAATGCCTCAAAAACTTGAAATTGATCTACTGTATGATCAGTCATACAATTCTTGGACATATACTCAAAGGACACTATACCCTACTACACAAATCACTGTTCATCCATGTTCATGGCTGCCCTTTTCATAATAGTCAGAAATTGGAAACAACCTAGTTAACTAGTCCATCAACTGATGAATGGATAATGGTGTGGTACATATACACAATAGAATATTATTCAACTCTTAAAAAATGAAATTATGAAATTTGCAGATAAATGTATGGAACCGGAAACAATCATCCTGAGTAAAGCAACCCAGACTCAGAAAGACAAATGTCACATGTTCTTTCTCATAACTGAATGCTAGCTTTGAAATTTTGGATATGCACTCAATTTGAGAATTCAGAGAGGTCAAGAAGCTAATAAATGGCCATGTGTGGGTGTGGGTGAGGCTGCCTGTGGGGGGGGGGGCGTAGAATGCTGTGATATAAAGGGGGAAAGGAAAATTCTATTAGGAAGGGTTAAATGAGGTGAGAGTTGGGGGCAGGGCAAAGGAGGGAGTATGATAAGTACTACTAAAGCTTTTAGAAAAATTCATGTGGAAACCTACCACTATGCAAGCTTCTTAAAGTATATACATATACATCATAAAAAGATTAAAAAGGATTCTCCTTTAACAGGGTGACATTGCCCTTTCTTTTATATTTATTTATTTTTTTAATTTTATCTGTATGCGTGTATTGCCTGCACATAGGTAAGTGTACCTATGTCATGCAATGCCCACTGAGGTCAGAAGAGGCTGTCGGATCCCCTGGGACTGGAGTTATGGGCAGTTGTTAGCTACCATGTGGGTGCTGGGATTTGAACCCAGGTCTTCTGCAAGAACAACCAGTATTCTTAATTGCTGAGCCATCTCTCCAGCCCTGACATTGCCCTTTCTAGACATAGACTAATGAAAAAACAAAACCAAAAACCCTCAATGCCAGGAATGGACTCCATCTCTAGAAGCTATTGATCAGAGGTCCCATAAACCCTTAAAAAAAAACTGGTCATTCCCCCTTGCTGTTGGTTACCCACCAGAATTGGATAGTAAGAACCTATTGCTGAAGATACTACGTACATGAGCTATAGAACAAACAAAGAAGAATCAAGCTGGTGCTGACTTTAGAGTCTCATTCTACTGACTAGCAGTCATAGTGCTGGAAGGTGTTATGCATGCTACCAGAAGAGAAAATTTAATCATCAACCTTACCCAGCTGTGAACCCTGTGAACTACCATAACAACTGGCCTGGAAAGATGTGCCCACCAGTGTAATAGTGGCAAAAATATTATGGGAGTAACCAACCATTGTTTAATTGAATTTGTGGTTCATTTCCTAGGATGGAACCCATACTTGACATTGATATCAGGCTCAGGAACCTGAGGCTAGACAGATCACAGGATATAGAGAAGAACCTAAAATTTGCTTTCTACTAAATAGTTATATTAAACTGACTCTTAATGACTTATTGTTTAACCTGTAGATTAATGCATCTTTCAATTCTCATTAGAGAAGTTTCCTCGTACAACATATGGTGATTAACACAAAAACCCACAACTGGCCAGTGTGCAGAGAACAGAGGCTACAGAGTGCTTATCCCTGAATGGGACACCTATATCTAACTTCCGCCTCCCAAGGCTCAGGTATCAGTGTAGAAGAGAGGGTGGAAAGATTGCAAGAGCCAGAATGGTGACAAGGAAATGGATTCTTCCAGACAGCTAGTCAGTTACCCATAAGAACTCACAGAAATGGTGACAGTATGCACATATCCCATGCAAGCTCAACCAAAAAATAAAATCCCAGCATAGATATGAGGGAGTTAGAAGTTCCAACCCCACCTAAGGAAACTGTGTCAACAGAAGTGCTGGGAGGGGCAGTGACAGTCTCTTTCAAGCATGGGACTCTTGATAGGTTAAGCAGGTTCCAGTGGATGGACCCACACTGAAGGACATTTGGGGACACAAATTAGACTCTATAGTTCTCTCTCTCTCTCTCTCTCTCTCTCTCTCTCTCTCTCTCTTTCTCTCTCTCAAAATATATTACATTAAACTCAGAGGTGAGCAAATAAGGGAAGTGTGTATAGGGCATCTAAATGCCTTCAAATATTATTGTATGAAGATCACAAATATTCAATTTAAAAAAGGAGGAGGGGGGA
>NW_008346548.1:9740366-9793546 GCF_000622305.1 Nannospalax galili
TGTGGTACATGCCTTTAATCCCATCACTCGGGAGGCAGAGGAAGGCAGATCTCTATGAGTTCAAGGTTTGCCTGGTCTACATAGTGAATTTGAGGCCAGCTGGGGCTACAGGGATACTCTGTGAGAGAGGGAGGGAGGGAGGAAGGAAAGAAGAAAGAAAGAGAGAAAGAGAGAGAGAGAAAGAAAGAAAAAGAAAGAAAGAAAGAAAGAAAGGGGAAGGAAGGAAGGAGAGAGAGGGAGGGAGGGAGGAAGGAAAGAAGAAAGAAAGAAAGAAAGAAAGAAAGAAAGAAAGAAAGAAAGAAAGAAAGAAAGAAAGAAAAAGAGAAAACTGGCTGCTTTGGCAGAGGGCCTGGGTTTGGTTGTAAGCACCCACATGGAAGCTAACAGTCATATGTAACTCTAGTTCCAGGAAATCTGATACCTTCTTCTGGCCTCTGAGGGCATTGTATACATGTGATGCAAAGCACATACATGCAGACAAAATACTTATACATATAAAATAAAAATAAATAGATAAAAATGTTTTAAAATATGCAGTCAGTCTTACTGGTAAGATATCTGAAAACTATACCTACTGTGAAGTTTCATCTTGTTCCTAAAAGATATTCAGAAAACTTTCAAAAAGTTATGAAAATTCATGCCTGCAAGGCTTTGGCAGGGTAGACATGCTCATGCATTAATGAAAGCAATGTAAATGGATACAGTCTTTCTGAAGGGCAAAATAGTGGTTTATTGAAAGAATCATAAATATGCTGAACTCCTGACCAAGTAATACAATTTATCCTGAGGAAATAATGTTTACTAAAAATCAAAATGACACATAAAATTTTTATTTTATGATAGTAAAATGCTGGAAGAAAGCTAAGTTTCTAACAATGCAGATAAACAGATGTTAATTATGGTATATTAAAATGATATACTCCAGTGACATACTAGAGTATGTCATTAGAAACAGTATATAGGGAATAAACAATATTTGATACATTGTGTTACATAAATGGAAGAATACAAATTGAACATGCAAACCTACTATACTATAAAATTACCGCGAATGTGTGTATGTCACAGTGGGGGGGGGGTTGGGGAAGCAGATACAGGAAGTTTTTCTAAATACTTTTAAATCAACAGACTCATACATTTCTCTGTAACACTGTTAAATATTAGTTATTTTCATGTTTCTAAGATGAGATTTTATTTGTAGCACATTAAGCTGCCTTATAGAAATAGTTTTTTATTGCTTTCCTAAACTGGGAAGGTGGGCAGTTGACAGTGTGATTTTAATATACTTATGTGCTCCTGTGGTTCCAATTTATTCTGGTAAATTTATGGGGTGGCATCCTTTCAGTTCTCAGTCTGTGCCATGCATATGTTTTTGGATAAATGGGCTATTTATCTGTCTACCTAGTTATTTAGCTTTCTGAACTTTATTGAAACTATATTTTGATAGAAAGAAAAAAAACATATGCAAATAATTATCAGAGCAACTCCAGGGAAACATTCCGGTTGAGATGTTTTCTAATTCATGAGCAGGAAAGAATGATAGGGTCCTAGCCACCAGCCAGAAAGTAACTTGAGAAACTGGATTATTGTGGATAGAATCATGTTGATATCAAGCTGAGCCTTGATCTAGGTTCCTCCATATTGTGTTCAACAGTGGGTTTTTAGACTGTGCCTTGCCCTGAGAGACTCCATTCTACAAGCAGCTTCTGACTCCATTTTGAGGGTTAAGGACAACTGTCTAACTAGGGAGACAGGTAAATAGTCCCATTTGTCCAACAACATCCATCTGGCACAAAATGGGAACTGAAAGGATGTCACCCTATAAATTTATCAGGATAAATTGGGACCACAGGAATGCATGGATATATTAAAATCACATCAGGAAGACTAGGCCCAAGACATACCAGACAAGAAAGGGTGTAACTCCCTCACCTGGACTCCGCAAAGAGGTGGACACTTAGAACTGCAATAGTGACAGCCATACCCATTCCATATGACCACTTGACGGTCATAAAAAGACTGACAAGCAGAGAGCTTCCAACTGTCCCAGGGGCTTCAGCTCAGCTTGCTCCCTATTGATGTAGCCTGCTCAAATTTTTCTCTGCCAGTCCACCTGTTCATCATCTGGTCCTGTCAACTCTCCTTCCACCCATTTAGTTGACTGGCCCTAACCCTGCCCTTCAGCCTCTGAAGCTAGACTCACCTCTATAACTCAGTTGTGATCCTGTGGTCAGACTCTATAAGAGAGTCTCTCCGGAGACCTCCAGCAGGTACATCTCATTCCATGGACGCCTTTGTGTTTGTATCAGCTTCCCAGTTCTGGCTTCACAGCCTCTTTGACACTCCTTGACTCCTTAGCCATTTGCAGTAATTCTGTAACCTACCCCACCCCTCCCCACATACAACACACACAGACAGAAACACACAGAGACATGCATGCACACACACAGAGATACAGACACACACACAGAAGCACACACATGTACAGACACACAGAGATACATGCAGACGCACACACAGGCACACAGACAGACATATACAGAAATACACAGGCATGCATATGCACAGAAACACACAGACACACACACACACGCAAATAAATATGCACACAGACACACAGAGAAACACAGACAAACACAAACATACACACATACTGCATGATGTATAATCTAATAAATAATGTTAGTCATTAAGATTGAAATAAAACAATCCAGACACATAGAGAAACACAGACAAACACAAACATACACACATACTGCATGATGTATAATGTATAATCTAATAAATAATGTTAGTCATTAAGATTGAAATAAAACAATCTTCATTTGCCTGAGCCAGGGCTATAGAGGAAAGCAGGAGCGTCTGGAAAATTGCTGCCAATGAAACCACCATAGCTTATGGACTTGGTAGTCAGTAAGTTCTGATATTGTAGAAAGACATAAACATATTCATCTCGGTTTCTGGCATAGCATGCTCATGACAAATTCTATCCCTGCAAAAGTTTGTTGAAGCTCTAACTCCCAAACTTGTGAATGTGGATTCTTACCTGAACAAAAGAATTTTGCCAATGTATTGGGTCTGGGGAGCTGCCTCAGTGGGTAAGAATGCTTGCTAATAAAGAAAAATGACCTTAGTTCAAATACCCAGCATCCACATAGAGCCAGGCATGGACTCATGCGCATGTAACCCCAGGAATGGGGCTGGGGGTAGACAGGCAGATCTCAGGAGCTCAATGAGCCAGCCTATAAACTATTCTCATTAGGTCTGATGACAGACCGTGTCTCCAAAAAATAGGGTGGAGAGCGATAGAGGAAGATACCCGACATTTTCCTCTGGCCTCCACACGGGCACACACACCTGAGAGCATTCACATACTTGCACATACACCACACATTCATGACTGTGCTGAAGTTTTCCCCATTTTTAGTTTCTATGGGATTTGTGCATGCTGTCACCATTGCTGTGAGTTCATATAATTGACCAGCTGTCTAGAAAACTGTTTTCTTGTGGTCATCTACCACTTCTGGCTCTTATAATCTCTGTGTCTTTTTCACTTTCCAAACACTGTAAATATACATTCTCTCTGTGTCCTCTGGGGATATATAAAAACCCCATAAAGATCATGGAAAAGCTTTGGCCAGTTTTCCACTCTGGGAATGTTTTCACAGAGATATGGGAGCCATCATTTTGAAATGCAATCATTAAGGAAGGAGGTACCCTTATCTCCCAGTTTCCTCTTGAAGGAAGAAGCCTGACTTTGGCTTACATCTGATTCTAAGTCATACTTACTTATGGTAAAGATGAGAGAAGTTTAGTTCTGTGGATTTAACAGCAATTTAGATGGACATCCCAATTACCAAGTGAATTTGGGAAGAACTGTGTGGTGTCAAGCAGTGTTGTCAGGTCTTACTTAAGGATTACTTTCAATTATCTTGGAAACTATGCAACCAGTTTCTACCTAATAATGTAAATTGGTGAGATTTCATTCTGTCTTTGTAATCTGTTCAGTGGATTGCTTGTGATAAGAATCAGCTTGGTGGAGTTAGAGAGATGGCTCAGCAGTTAAGAGTACTGGCTGCTTTTCCAGAGAACCAGGTTCAGTACATAATACCCACATGGCAGCTAACAACTATCTGTAACTCCAGTTCCAGGGGACCTGATGCCCTCTTTAGGTATTTCATGACATGAGTGCATTACATACATGCAGGTAAAACATTCATACACATAAAATAAAAATAAATATTTTTTAAAATCTTTTTTAAAAAGGAATCACTGGCTTAATAGGTGTTCAATAAATACTGGCAATGCTTTCTGGACAGGTAATGTTACTAAGGAAACCTGGATCCCCTGTCTGGGTTTTTAGTCTTGTTAAATAAAAAAAATTAAGGAAAAACTCAGAGTTGGGCATGGTGATGCATGTCTCTAATTCCAGCACTCAGGAGGCAGAGGCTGGTAGAACTCTGTGAGTTCGAGGCCAGCTGATCTATATAGCAAGTTCCAGTCTAGCCAGGACTACTTAGTGAGGCCCTGTCTCAAAAATAATAAACAAACAAACAAACAAACAAATAAATAAGTAAATAAATAAATCAGAAAAAGAGTTCAGAAGAAAACGCAGACAATTTTATTAGCATTTAAAATAAAAAACAGCAAGGCAGGCAAGATGTAAATCTGAGCAACTGCCCTGAAGAGGAATCTGGAGAAGAGGAAGAGAAAAGCCATGATGTTTGAGTTTAAGCCAACATGTGCAGTGATGAGAGTCAAACCTGTGGCAAAGGGGTGGGGGAATTCTTCGGAGAAAGAGGAAGTCTAAGACAGCATCCCCAAGCTCAAGCTTTATCTCATTAAAGGGTGACTTATTCCTCCCATCTCTGTGGTGAAGTCAATAGGTGAATTTATCTTTCTGAGGGATGATCTCCACTCAGGCCAGAGATTTGATTCATTTCCCAGAAGGAAATAGTTTCCCATTATTGGGTCTTCAATGCTATTGTTAACAGTAGGAGATTTGATGTTTAGATCTATTTTCCCAATAGTAGCTTTTTTGTCTGGGATGGCAGAATTGAGCAGTTGCAACAGAGATAACTACACTAAGGCCTGGCTGTTTACTATTTGAAATCTGACATTTGGGAGATAAGAGTTTATAGGATGGAATAAAGTTTATTCTAGGACCAGCACCCTGAGAAACTGAGGGACCATCATCCCCAAAACTTCATCTTGGGGGACTCAGAGTGAGGGAAATAATTACAACAAATTCAGATCTTTTCTATGGAAAGAATGATCACAGTAATGTAACCTTTATAATGCTATTTTGAAACCCTCCTATATCTTGAAAACTTTTGTTTACAATAAGGAATTAAAATCTTTTAATCTCCCCTACCTTGTAAAACTTCTATGGAACTTGATGGTGCAGAGCAGGCAACCTCTTCCCCATTTCCTTCATTTCTTTTGCACTAATTCATTTAAAACTAGCCAAGAGTAAAAGACAGAGAATTCAGACCTCAGCCAATGGGGGAAAAAGACACAGTACTCTTGTGTTAGGATAAAACCCTATCAAATTTCTTTCTTGGTGTGCTTGTTTGATATCCAAATGCGGCAACATACCCTTTTGCAAAAGTAAAAGCTACCTTGTCAAGTTACTTTCCATTTGTTTGCATGTTCTCTGAATAATCCAAGTGGGATCCTTGGACCTCAAATTTTATTTCTAATATGGAACACAAAGGACTTTTGAAGGGAGAAAGAGGAGAAGCAGAGTGTGAAGAGCAGGTGCTGAGGAGGGTCTTTGTCATCCAGGGCATATACCTCCTTCCTCCTCTTCCTCCTCCTCTTCTTCCTCCTCCTCCTCCTTTTCCTTTTCCTTCTCATTATCTTTCAACATCCCCAGCACTCCTTTTCCTCTTCTTCAGAACATTGCAATGGAACTCTGCCTCTAGACACTAGTTGCTGTTCTGTTCTGATAGGTATATTACTTTTCTTCAAGTTAAACCTCCCAACAATTTACGTGCTTTGTGTTTGTTGATGCACATAACTAAAGACTAAGGAGGGGCCTTACAAAATTCGCACATGTGGCTTCAGTGTTAAAGTGGAGTGAGGCTTCCAGTGTGTTCTGGAAGTTCAGACAGTCGAACTGACACCAACAGGTGTTCCATGTGCTTATGGTGACTTGGTGAGTGAAACTCAACATTTGTCAATAGTGTTTTAACCTGTCACTGCAAATGATAGGCATTAGTGTTAGAAAGCAGATAGTCATTCTTATTTTGTTGATAAATGTATTTCCACACCTCACCTCATGCATTGGCTACCACACTTTGCAACCAGCTCTCTGCATCTCTGCACCAGCAGCTGGGATATGGAAGGGTCTTGCTTGCTATTTTCTGTCAATTAATTTTCATAGTCAAAAATAAATATATTCCATATCTCTTACTAGGTTATAAATTAATTCCAATGTGGCTTCTACAAAGTCTCAAAAGAAAACAGAACTCTCCTCCAAATGAAAATTATGGACAAGGGAAAATTGTTCAAGGAAAAAAATAGCAGATGACTATTTTTTTTGGTCAAAGCAATTAGTGCAACATTCTGCTTATGTTGTAGAGAATTTGTGCACATTTACAAAGACTATAATTTGAAAAAGCATTATATGTAAAAACGAGGTCAAAATTGGTATGTATCAAGGCTTGGGCTTATCAACGCTTTTTCTTTCAGTTGTTACAGGCAGTTAGCAGTTGCAACAGTTGCAAAACACTCTGGGAGCAAGAAGCAAACAGAGGACAAGGGCCTCATGACTTCTTTCTTAGTCTAAGTTCCCTGACTCTCTCATTCATCCCTCTTAGAAGTAGATATAGAATGTTGTTTCAGGGTGGGAGCAATGACCACTATGACTACTTACTGCTGGGGGTGAGGGGCAATTTAAGATGGGAACAGTCAGAGTATGGGTCTCTAGGAATCCAGTGGGGTTGCAATAGAATTCAGTCAGTCATAGTTATCCATGGAGTAGGAAGATCATTTAATGCCAATGTGCATCCTTAGAGCATGCTATGTGGGTGAGGTAACATCTAAGAAGTATAATTGTTAGAATAACTGTAGCCTTTATTGAAAATGTGATTTAAACAGTTGGGGCAGCTTTGGCCCTATTGGAGGAGGACAGAAGGCAAGAAAATCATCCTTTACCTACTGATTTTCTGTCCTATTATCATAAGACACAGGAACATTAACAAATACATTTCTTATCTGTTGTGAGAATTTTCTTCTTGGGGAGGACTATCCAATGTCTACCCCCTCATAAGGTCCAAGTGACAAACCAAAATTCAAATTCATCAGAATTCACCCTGGGGAATTACTGAATTATTGGGCTTACTTGTTGAATATGGGTAAGGGGTTACTGACAGGAGTGTCAGTGACCTGAAAGTATCACCCACAGTGGGTGAAAGCATTCCCATAGTTACATAAATGGAGCCCCTCTCCCTAGTCTTCCCCAACCTATATATTTTAGCATCTCTCCTAGACCAGAGGCCATAGACAATTAGGGCAGAATTGAATACACTGGCAAGGAGGAGTGGATGGATACTCAGGTGAGGTTCTAGTGACCCAGCCCACCCCCTCCTTCTACAAAGAAACATAAACAGTCAAAAAGCCCAGTCTTGATGATCTTTTGCAAGCTGGCACAGCCAGGCTCATGAAGATGACAGCTGTTTTGTTTGAAAGATACTCCTGTATACATCTTTCCATGCACATTTTTAACCACCAAGTTTTTTTTTCTGCAACTCTCAAACAAATTTCTCTGCTTGGACTTTCACATCTTTTCTTTTCTGTGGTCTCACAAAACCTGAGAGTTACAAAAAGGTTTATATTTTAGTAAGAGCCTTGGCATATTACCAAAATGATCTTGGTGTGAGACCCTTTTCCACCTCTATAAACAAGAAGAGGTAGAAAAGAAAGTACACACAGAGCAAAAGTCCTCACGTGTTACCATGGTAGCTTCACTTTTAGATGATAGGAAGCATTCATTCTTGTTTCAACTAGAAGAGAGAGACAGTGTCCCATTTTCCCACCAACGTAACATTTATTAACCACCTTGGGATTTCTCATCTGAATGTCCTTTTCATGTTGTTTTGATTTCTCCCTGAGACCAGAGTAGTGACAGAGAGGGATTTCTGGGCATGTCTTTTCTTTATTCCATGGCTTTTTGTGACTTAATACCACAATTTCTGTTCCCAGGTCCTTTTGCCCTTTATTTAGAGTCCAGAGGATGATTGAGCCTAGCTATGCTATTGGTTCTGAATGAGTATAAGTATCCAATACAGAGAAGCAGCAGATACACAGCAAAAATCTTCAAATCTGTGTCTACAACTTCCCACAGAAATCAACTAAGAAAACTCCATAAAAATTTATTATAGTATAGGTATTGGTTGAAAGACTACTAGGTAGAAAGTTCTCACTCTACACTCCATGGATGAGCACCTCATGATTTGTTTTTACTATAGACATCTTTATATTCCAAGATAAACAATAGTAACTTTTATTGGAAATAGTTTACCCCTTAGCTGTCCCTAAGTCCACCATGCCTTCATTCTGGGGCTGTTCTGTTGTTATCTTTTCCCCTTCTCACAGAGTCAGGAGGGCCAGCCTGACCTAGGTCAGGGGCTTTGGAAAACACTTTTGAGACAAAGATTCTTGAGTCTGAAGTGGGAGGGCCAAATCCCATCCCAAGAGTCAACCTCTCAGTGAGCCCAAACAGCACATGACAATTACTAATATAAGGTATATATAAAAGATATTTGCTTCTCTATAATACCGAACTCATTGTTTTACACTGTATAGGGAACTTTCTGTTGATTCCAGTGACAATTGGCTAGAACCTAGGCATCTGTCCTTCTTAGTGCCTGCAGAGAATTGTCCAAATGAATCGTATCTCCTGGATCATGTGTCAGGAAAAGGAACGTACAAGGGGTGGAAAGCATTTTCTTCCTTTTCAAAATGCTGTAAGAGATAGAACACTTAAAGCCTCATCCTCTGATTTATTTAAACTTTCTCCAGTCATGGGCTTGTGACTGTGAATATTCATGATCAAACAAGGTCAAGCTGACATAAGGATCTGCTTTTACTAATGTTACCAATGTCTAACTTGGGATCTTCCTTGACTGGTCTTGGGGTGACCGCCTACTTGAAAACCTATACTCACAATCAGTTTGTGTGTGTCTGCAAATGGAGGAAGATAGCCTGAAAAAATTTATCAAGAACCTTTCCTCTTAAAAAAAAATGTCATTTCTTCCTCCATTACCAAATAACTAATTGGAGGATGATACTATATTTAAGGCTCCCCTGGGGTGGCCAGTTCTCATGATTCTCCAGGGGCTGCTGAGGCAAGGCTTCTTCACTGAAAAAGATCAGACTCTTATTTGAGGTTTTGCTCCACCCTGTGTTTAAGGAGGCAGCAGAGTAGTGATCTCAGAGGAATCTTGCAATTGGTGTACCATCTGCAATGAGATGGAAGAGGAAAAATAGAGAAGTCTTGGGTGAGGGTTGCCCAGTCTCTAGACACATTCCCTATACTACCTGGAGGGGCAGCTCTAGCCTACAATAGGGCCAGCCCACAACAGGGAGTAACTAGGGCATTCTAGTCTGCCCCAGGGAGAAGCTTGACTGAATAGTGTGAAGTCTGTGCCTACTCATTGCTCAGCTTCCCCATTTCCCAATTTCTTCCTCCCTTTTCCACCTATGGGCCTTGGGGCATGCCTGTGGAGGATTACTTTGATCAGGGAAATTGAGGTGGGAGGATCTGCCCCCTGAGGATGGCACCATCCCCTGAGCTGGGATGCTGGACTGTACGAGAAGGAGAAGGTGAGCTGAGCACAAGCACTCATCTCTCTCTGCTTCTTGACTGGATACCATGTGACCAGCTGCCTCCAGCTCCTGTTGCTGTGACTTCCATGAGCGGTTACAACCTGGAATGACGAGGAGCCAAAAATCAACCTTTTCTCCCTTGTGTTGCTTTGTCAGGGTATTTCACCACAGTGACACGAAAAGTAACTAACAACTATCCAGGTATAGTATGAGTGAGCCTACTTTACTCCTACTTGGGAAAGTGTACTGTTGGGGATTGCTGGGGCAACAGATGAGAGGAGCTGGAGACACTCCATAAGGAGTGTCCTGGGCTTGATGAGCAGCCTTCGAGTGGCCAGGCACAGGGTTGATGAATAAGCCCTGGAAAGACAGCAGAAACTTCAACTGAGTTGAAGTTTCAACATGAGTTTTACTGGGACTTTATTTCTTGTAAGTTGATGATGTGAGGAAAAAGAGAAGCTACTTGCCCAGCTCTGGAGCCCCAAACTCTGGGATCTGGATTGTTGATTTTCCTTATGGTTTGAGGTGAGACAGAGACCAAGGCCTCTGTGGGCACTCTGACCTGCCCAGCTGTGTCTTCTGGCCTGGGGTCCAAGGCTCTTAGGATCAGCTGATGAGCACCATCTGCAGGTAGAGAGCTGAAAAGTTGGAAACAAATACCTGGACACTGTTCAGCATTATTATAGATCAACAATGAAAAGACCCAGTGCAGACTCATAGGAACATCTCTGGTCCTTTTTATCCTGAAAGTCAATTCACTGGGATTAAGTAACACTGTACAAGGTCTGTCTCTGCATGAGAAAGCATCTTATTTTGGAGAACTAAGACAGAACTTTTTAAACTTTTTCACTCACAGCTGAAAAATTTTTATGATACATCAGCTATATAGGAATATAATATACAAATCAAACATTTGCTGACAAAAGAATTCTGGTCAGGCATGGTGATAACTCACTTTTAGTCCCAGCATTCAGGAGACAGAGGCAGGCAGAGGCAGTCCCTGAGATCAATACCAGCCTGGTCTCCATAGAGAGGGAATTCTAGGCCGACTGGGGCTACAGGGAGATCCTGTCTCAAAAAGACCAAAAAAAAAAAAAGCACTTTTGCCATTTATTAAAAATGAAAGCAATTTGCATACTGAAATACCGAAGTGAATGTGTTCCTTTGTTTTTACTGTAATATCTGTATCCCTCTGTTGAATCCACCCAGAAAGCAGAGCTCCTAGCATACGTTCCTCAAAAACTGGGAGTTCACAGTGTTCACAAATCAAGGAACAGAACTCAAAAGGAGAAAAACCAGGCCAGATTCGAATAAGTAGCCCCCAGGTAGGCAGCAAGCACCCCAGGCAGTGTGTGACTCCTTTTCTTTTCTTCCACAAGGTTGGCTTGGAGAATTTTTGAGTGTATGTAAGGTTCAGCTATGGCTGGTGACTGGCCAGTGGTGCCTGACTTGGGGACCACTATGCACAGGTGGATGGATGGAGATCAGAGGCCCTGCAGGGTTAATGGCCTTTGTGTGGGCGGGAGAAGAAAGTGGGGAACTGGGCGTGCACTGGACTTGGGGTACGCTCCATTCCACTTTCCGCGCAGCTGACTGAGGACAGAAACATAGAAACTTAGGTCGGGAGGAGTTTCCAGGAAACGAAAGCGAAAGAGGCCAAGTAACTTTCCTCAGGCTGGGGACAGTCGCGGCGGCCATCGGGGCAGGATGGCAGCGCGCGGTCCCTTCCCGCTGCTGGTCGAGGGGTCTTGGGGCCCCGATCCCCCGAAGAACACGAGCGTCAAGCTGCAGATGTACTTCCAGAGCCGGAAGAGATCCGGCGGCGGCGAGTGCGAGGTCCGTCCGGACCCGGGGAACCCGGCGCGCTTCCTGGTGCTCTTCTTCCCGGAGGACGGTGAGGGGCTCCGGCCTGGGGCCGCCGTGTGGGGTCGGGACTCCCGGCGGCCGCGGATCAGCGCTCAGCCTTGGCGCAGGAGGTCGCGGGCACACCTGGGCTGGAGCACACTGGGCGGCGGTTCCCCTGCGCTTCCAGTTGCTTCGTGTGAACCTTTCCGTACTTCTCTGCCTTTCCTGTTTTTATTATTATTTAAGTGAGGAAGAAAAAGAATTAAGAAGTCTAAAGAGTCTCGGCGATTTCTCCTGGGTCAGGGAGCACTGGGGGTCATTGGGGAGGTGAGCACCGAGAAGAGAGAGGCCAGGAGCCTTGTCCCTCTGCCCCAAGGCGAGGCAAGCTGAGCAGGGGTCTGCTTTGAAGCCTAGATTTGAATTATCACAAAATCATACTCTGTGCAGGAGCACCGCTGACAGTCTGAAGTGGTTGTTGTCGGTGAGCTTTGACCTCTGGAGATGTTTCTCATATAGGCCACAGAATAGAGGAGTCCTCTCTTGCTCCCCAAGCTAGCCCAGAGCCCCCTGCTTGCTCAGGTTGGAAAGTCTATGAACTGTGGCTTCCGGAAGGCCACTTCCCCGCTGAGATTTTGCAGATCAGGGTCATCCTTCAGGAGGCAGACAACCCTCCTGCTTGTCGGTGGATTTGAGGGAAGCATTTGGGCCAGAGGAGAGGCCAGGAGGCTGATGAGGATGTCCAGTTGGAGCAAGGCAGCTGCCCCATCTGGGATCCATGAAGGAAAAATATGAAAGACAGCAAGATGGGATCTGCAGGAAGCCAGGACTGGAGGGGACAGGACACCTGCTTGACCCAGACTCCTGGGCAAAGGAAGACAGTGTTGTCCTCGGATGAACTGCAACATTAAGTGCACAGAGGGTGGCTGGTGGCATAAGCCTGCTCTCCTCTGACTTTCATTTTCCCTAGAGGGTTTCTAGCTATGAACATCCCCATCTTCTCTACCCCAGTGTAGGTCACATTCAGGGGCCTATACCACCTGCATACCAGTCTCCTGGGGGACACATTTCCAGCCCAATTCTAGAGACTTAGTACACTGAGTATAGAGTGGGTAAGAATTATATGTCACAAGCCCCTCCAGTTGACCCTGACATGCTAAAGTCTGAGAATCTTTGTTGTTTGGAGATGACCTCAAATGAGGAAAAACGGAATCTCTCTCTCTCTCTCTCTCTCTCTCTCTCTCTCTCTCTCTCTCTCTCTCATGTGTATGTTTGAGTGGAGTAAGAAGAATAAATTTAATGTAATTTTTCCCACATATCTCCTCATAGCGTAACTCTTTAACAAGAGTATATATCTCTCATATCAGAATCTGGAAGAACAAGTAGCATAAAGATATATACAGCACAGAATATAATCTTGTGAAAGGATTGTTCAAATCTTGCCTTCAAAGCAGACCCCTGCCCAACTTGCAGGGCTCCCAGGCCACTGTCTCTCTTCTCCCAGGTCGCTCTAGTGGTTCCTCTTGTCTTACCCCAATACAGATGACTCAGCTGCTGCAGGTCAAAGTCCTCAGGATGCCAGAATGTCCCCGTTCTGTTTCAGTTTCCTACTCTAGGAAGCATTTCCTCAGTAACACGTCACCAGGAATTTCCTTGCAATGGATTTACATTCTGGAAGGCATCCTGTAGATGGCACCACCCTCTTCTCCAGGAAGTAGCTTCAGCAGGTGCAGACCACAGTGTAATATGACTTTATTCATTCAGATCTACAATGGCCAAATTAGTGAATAGCAGATAGGAAAGGAAAAGACAGAGCTCCCCTTTGTATAAGTGAATTTATGTAATGTTGAGTGTAATTTGACTTATATCTTGTTTTTGTGTTAGGGATCAAACAGGACCTTGAGCATGCCAGGTGGGTATTCTACCTCTGAGCTGTGCTCCAGAACCTCACCATGTTGTAAATGCCATTTCAGACAGGGATATTTTATCATGCTTTCTGGTCATCATTTGGCTCCAGGTTTCTGTGGAGGAGCCTAGGTGTCCTTGAGGTAAGGGGTCCCATTTTCTCAAGTGAAACTGAGGCTAGATGACCCAAAGATGGCACAGGAGGGAGGCTGGACACCAGAGTTTTTGCTCCTCCCAGATTCACCCTCTCCTTGTTGGAGATTACAAACTGTTATCACCACCATTGCTCCCCCGGGAATACTTCCATCCATCCATATTGCATGCAGTCTAAGAGGCTGGCAAGCTTAGATGCCTTTGGACTTTGCCAAAGTCCAGGGAATAAGAAAAGGAATGCAACACAGAGGTGCATGATGTTAGGTAACTGGCTTCAAAGCTTGTTCTTGACCTTTAGGTCACTCAGTCCTCAGTCCTCCCGCCAGCTCAGTACAGCCCCTCTACCCTTCATAGCCCCTCCAAAGTCTGTATTGAAATGCCTGCCTACTCGTAGAGTGGAATTAGACTCTGATGCTCCTTCTCAGGAGATTCAAGGCCTGTATCTGAGTGTGCATCCAAGTGAGGCACCACTTGGCCCACCTACTTCATGACTGATGTGGGAAAGCTATCATGCCTCCCCCACGAAAGACTCTGAGCCCAGCCAGCCACATCAGAGCATTGCATGAACCCAACATTCACACCACAAGAGAGCTGTGATCAGCAGGGCTCCCATTTCCTTTCTCCTTTACCTGTTTGCACCATCCCACTATACTGGTCATGCCCCTCCTTTAACATTCCTTCTCTATACTTCCTGGTCTGAGATACTCTGATTTTCCTCTTTCTCTGGCTGCTGTTTCTGACATTTGTAACTTTCATTTGCATAGCTTTTGAGGGTGCTACTGACAATATTCATAGATAACATTTTAAACAGGGAAACTGAGGCTCCAGAGAGCATTTATTTACAGACTCTCACCTAGTTTGCAGCAGATTTCGAAATAAAATACAGTCCTTTGGACTCTGTTTACTCCCAACTACCTGATATGCTAATCCTGCTTTTGTTTGTTTTTACAAAATCTCCTCTATTCTTTTTCTGTTCCTTTACTACCAGATATGAATTTATCATTACAGGCTAAAGTATTGCTTGAAGTGGCTAACTGGACTCCTGGTCATTCTGCTGATGGCCAACTGAGTCACCTTCCTAAACCTAACTTTCATCATACCATTAGCCAGTCTTCCCCTGCTGGTGCCAGCCAGCCAAGATGGACAGTACCTGAAAGGGGGAGTGAGGATTGAAAGAAAGAAAAGGAGACAGGAAAGATGCTTGGGAGGACTGACAGTGAATACTGCAGCCCCCATTTATTTCAGCTCCACCTTTTCATACAGAAGAACTCAATTAGTTACAACAGCTGTTTTCCCCACCTGTATCTGAGGGTCAAGGAGTGGTCAGATCAAAGGCTTCTTTGATCCTTTTGTTTACCACTGTTGCCTCAAGGTCAGGTGTTGTGAGGCTCTCCATATAAACATATTCTTCCTGATAAGGCAGATTAGATACTGGTGTGCATAACACAAACTCAGTAAACAAGCCTGACACAGCTCAATGTACATAATAAACAAACAGCCCCCAACATTCCCCATAACTGGTTCACTTCACTGAAGAATGAACCTTTCTAGCTTGAGTGTCTACTGAGTGCCAGGTACTGTACTAAACTCATTATGTTTCTTCAACTTAATTACACTTAACACTGGTACAAAACACTCTCCATTAATCTCATTTTATTAATAAGAAGACTGAGGTTTTGAAAGTAAGACTTATTTAAGAGGAAAGGTAACAGCCAGGTTTCCTTTAAAGTGAACATATTTGAGGTAATCAACTTGAACAGAGGGAAGGTTTATTTGGGCTTAACAATTTGAGAGGTTGCAGTCTGTAGTTAGTTGGCCTGCTGCTTTGGGGCCTGTGGCAATTACACTTGGCAGAGAAGCTCTCATTTTGTGGTCAGAAGTGAAAAAGAAAGGAGGTGGAATGGGCTGGGGTCCCAATGTCCCCTGAAAAATCCCCTAATGACCTAACTTCCTTCTTCTAGGCTCACTTAAAGCTTCCAATGCCTCCCTTTAGCACCATGAGCTGCCAACCATGTCTTTAACCCCAGATCCATGCTATAGCACTAAATATTACAAAGTAAATTTACAGACTGAGGAAATGACTCAGTGGATAAGAGCACTTATTGTGGAAACATGAGGACCTAAGTTTGAATTCCAAGCAGTTACATTAAAAGCTGGGCATGGCTACACATGCCTGTAACTCCAGTATTGGGGAGAAGAGACAGGCAGATTCAAAGAGCTCCCTGGCCAGCATGCCTAGCTAAAAGAGCAAGCTTTGGGTTCAGCAAGGGACACAGTCTCATGGCAATAAGACAGACAGCAATAGAGGAAGACACTCAACAGACCCCTCTGGCCTGCCTCCACATGCACACAAGTGTACCCACCTGCACACTCATATGCATGACCCACATCCATATACACATACAACACAAACAGCACACACACACACACACACACACACACACACACAAAGTAAGTTTAAAGATAAAATTCAAATCCATGTCTGATTGTTACATTTTTCTACTTTTTATTACATAGAGCTTCTCTTGAGAAACTGACTGACCAATGTTGACAAATAATGGTGACGTCCGTAGAAATCACAGGTTTATTATATTGTCTTAGCTTGGTTTCTGTTACTGTGATAAAACAGTGACCAAAAGCAACTTGGGGGAGGAAATGGTTTGTTTGGCTGACAGATTACAGTCTATCATCAAGGGAAGCCAAGGCAGGAGCCTAAAGGCAGGAACTAAAGCAGAGACCATGGAGGATGCTGCTGACTGCCTGCTTCCCTGGCCTGCTCAGCTACCTTTCTTAGCTATCCAAGGCCCACCTGTGGTGGGATAGCACTGCCACAGTAGGCAGCCCTCTTACATCAATTAGCAACCAAGAGAATACCCCCACAGCATGCCCACAGGTCAATGTAATGGAGGAAATTCCTTAATTGAGATTCCTTCTTCCCAGGTATATGTAAGTTTGTACCAACTTGACTCTAACCAGCACATATATAAATAAAGATTTGCTTGCCACTTGGCTTTAAATTTTTTGTTTTGTTTTGTTTTGAACATTTCAGTTCGACAGAATGTCTTGGAGAGAGAGAATCATGAGTTAGTGTGGCCAGAAAAAGGAACATTCAAGTTAACTGTCCGGTTGCCTCCAGACCAAGATGAAGCCTCAGTCTCTAAGGAGAAAATGCCAACAAAAGTGAGTAAAATTGGGAGGAACCTCAAAGGGAAATAGGGTGTTCTTCCAAGAGGTATGGGCATCTCAGTGATGAAAATATGGTGGACTGAGGACCTAAGTCAAACTAGAGTGAGCAGAGCAGCTTAGAACTGCGGGGGAGCAAAGATTGTGATGAGGCAGTGAGATAATGAAGGAGCAGGCATGGAAGACAACTTGTAGACACTTGGAAGTCAAGATTTGGGGGTTACAATATAGTTTGGGGTGTAAAATGTTGACTCTATTTCCCTTGGCTGCTTTATAACCAGAAACTTGCTGTTTCATTTTTCCATTGTTTTGAGGTGCCAGCAATCCATACTGAATGCACCGTTTCCTCGGGTGTGAAAAGAGTTGCCAGGGATGTCTATGGCACATATGCACAGGGCTTGCTACATAGCAAACAATACATACTAAGTGTGGGATCAGGACTAAGCTGTTCTTCCGACTTAGGTCATACCACATTCGCACACGGTTGATGTGAACTGGGGACTCTGTTGTGTCTCCTTTTCACCAATGATTGTTCTGAACAGCAAGTGATCTCACTATAGCATGTGCTCTAGATGTACTTAGGAGCTGGTGCCCCAAGTACTTCATTACCATCTCCATGCAGCCAACATCGCCAGTGAGGTCCAAGAGACACTTTCTTAATGGGAATAAGTAGTGCATTAATGCTCTTTATTGTTGAATTTTAGGAGTTCAAGACAAAAGAAGATGTTCAAGAACCAGGTAAAGTCTCAGGTAAGCCAGCACTGTGACATTCAACAGGCAGTTTTACTTCTCGTAAAGAAGTCACTTGGGGGATCGTCCCTCAAGCCTGACACTGTGTAAGGTCTGCTCAGCCTGGAACTGCCTTGGGTTGCATTAACTTCACATTCTAAGCTGGGTGTGTAGAGGACAGGCCCTGAGGGAGCCCCTTGAGTGCTTAGGGCTCAGGCCAGAAGAACAGGAAGAGAACTTTTGGGGGCTGGGAAGTGTCTGCAACTGAGGAGAGGGAGGGAAAGAAGTATCTGAGAGGTGGAGGACAGACTGCTAGAGACTTCGGTGGCCAAGAAGCAGCAACAACAGGACACGCCCTGGATGCTGTGTGGCTTGTCAGGTGCCGTTGCTCTGTGAGCACTGACTGTGTCCTCTGCAGTCACAGCAGGGAGCGCTGACAGAAGGACCACAGCTTTCCAGCACTGTGCAGGGTGTGGGTGCAGTGCCTGCTCCCACCTGGAGGTGGCAGCTCTCCTTTCCATACCTGCTGCAGGAAACACAGCCAAGCAGCTGCTGAGGCACTTCCTCCATTGCTAGTGTCTGGGCTTTGTCCTGTTGTCTGCCTGCCATTCATAGAGGCAGGAAATGGACAGCCATGCTGAATCAGAGAAGCAAGAGTACATATACAGATGTTTACACTCAAACCTTAGGTAAAGGCTTTCTTAGAGCTGTTTCAGTATTCGCCTCTAAAACTGAACTTGTCTGCAACATATGTAGTTTTCTGTAACTTTCTCTTTTTGGAAATTGACATTGAAATGACAGCTGTTTTAGTTAGCAAAATGACTGCTGAGGGACAGATAGTTTTCACCTGACATGGAGGTACTGTTACATTGTGGAATTTAGTGAGTCTATTTTTCTATTTTAAAAAGAAATGTGAAATTCGCATGAAATAGGAATCTTTTGTTTGTTTGTTTGTTTATAGATAAATTCTAGCTTCCACAATTCCCAGGAGATAAGAATTTCTTTTTTGGCTGTTAAGATTACTCCTGCTTTCCATCATTCAGATATGGAATTGGCTCATCCACTCCCAACATTTATTAATATAATTCCTTAAATAGTTGCCATTTTCTTAGAAGATGCTTTAAGTGCTACACTCTGAAGCTCAGTTTTAGACCAGGAAGTAGCTTTATATTTGTGTACTTACACCTACATTATGTTCTAGAACTGATAAGTACTCAAACCAGTGTTTTTTGTGGTCCTGTAGGTTTTATCCTAACTCTGTTAACTGATTTTCTGGTTCTGTTTTGAGTTGGTGTGAAACCCCTCATGTTCTTTGGGAGAGCCATCCAGCCTCTCTCTACCAGTGAGCTTTTCAGTACCCTTGAGATTTTGGAGCCATTTTCATTTGACCCAGGCTATAAGGATAGAAAGCAGCTATAAAGCTGGGTGGCTTTCAGCAAATCTTTCTGCTGGCTTGTCTAGGTGAGAGGAAGAGGCCCTTTGCTGGATAGTTTCTCCACATTGAATTCTGCCTCTGGCCCTAAGACTAGGACTAGGGGTAGACAGCTGCAGGACTGAGATGTAGAGGAGTTAGGTTCTAGGTCTCAGGTGTGGGTATCAGGGACTTTTGCCTCTGGCCCTAAGACTAGGACTAGGGGTAGACAGCTGCAGGACTGAGTGAGATGTAGAGGAGTTAGGTTCTAGGTCTCAGGTGTGGGTATCAGGGACTGCTGAACCACAGGTGTTTTAGGCATGCCTGAAACCCAACACCTGGAAGTTTGTAGGAGTTGACAGCATAGGGCCTGGCACTCACCAGTCCCATGACCTGTGAGCCTAACCCACGTCCAGTTCCAAGCTGAGTTTAGTTGGACTGGGCCTAAGGGGTGGAAACAAGCTACTGAAAGATCCTAAAAAAGAGAAAAGGGAATGGGCAGAGAAATACAAGTCGTCTGTGGTCAGCAAATTCTGGAATTTCCAAGTCAACATCTCCAATCTCAACTCCTTTCTAAAATTCCAGACCTCGGTCTGACCTTCCTGTTGGGAAGTCAGAGTCATCATGTCTGCAGGAAGTATGTCCACTTTCTCCCTGTATTTGATGTTTTTTTTTTTTTCTCATCACTGTGACAAAATACTTGACAGAAACAACTAAAAGGAGGAAGGATTTATTTTGGCTCACGGTTCAGAGGGAACAATCCATCATGATGGAGAAGGCACAGCAGCTGCAGGGACTTGGTCCATGGTGGAAGAATCTTGTGGCATGACTGTTCACATCTTAGTAGATGGGGAGCACAAAGCTCGGGCCAGAGATACAGTTGGGCTGTGACCCTCAAAGTCTACCCCCAGTGACCACCTCCACAAACCATGCCTCCCCCCACAATGGTTCCACAACTTGCCAAAGCAGGGTCACCAGCTCAGACCATGTGCACTAACTCCTGAACCTGTGGGGACATCTACATCTAAACCAGAACCAGTGGCCTCTTAATTTTTAAACCCTTTTTCTTTTTCTTTCTTTCTTTTTTTTTTTTAAAGTACACAGCCAAATTGCCTCCCATCTTCTAGAAACTTTAGGTACCTCTCTTCTTAGTCGTTTGTACCTGTTGGTCACAGACGCCTATTAATCTTTTTTTAATTCTTTCTCATCCATCCTTCTCTCACTGAAGCCCGCACTTATTACCTCTCAAGTCCAGTTTGCAGGAGTTCACACCTTGGTCTCTATCTCTAACACCCTCTCCTTCCATCTGACTGGTCCTCTGCTCTGACTCTCAATGTCCTGTCCTCTTTCACAGACCCCTGGCTCACTCCTGTCACCAACTGCAGGCGAAGTCACAGCATATTCTAGCTACTTTTCTGGCTTAGTTTCTTACATCTTTGCACAAAAGCAGTCTTTTTGAGACATATGTCAATCAGGTAGTCATTTTCTCTTTTTTCTTTCTCTCTTTTTTTCCTTCTTTCCTTCCTTTCTTTTGTTCATTTCTTTTTCATTACATTTTATTTTTATTTTTTATGGTTTATTTATTTTTATGGTGCAAGTATTGATGCAAGTATTTTGATGGCCAGTATGTTTACTAGTATGTGTGTGGTGCCTGTGAAGTTCGGAAGAGGATGGCAGAGCTGCCAGTGCATGCTGGGAGTTAAACCTGGGTCCTCCGGAAGAACAGCAAGTGCTCTTAACCCCTGAGCCACCTCTCCAGCCCCCCATTTTTATTTTTTTGAGCCAAGTTCTCACTATGTAGTTCAGGGTGGCCTAAAACTCACAATGTAGCCCAGGCTAGCTCTAAACTTGTGCTTCTCCTGTCTCTACCTCCTGAGTGCTGGTATCACAGGTCTGTACCACCTTGCCTAACTCAAGTTGCCATTTTCTAAGTGGTCTGGGTCACTCTCAGTTCTCTGCCCTACCACTCTTGCTCACAGTGCCCTATAACCCACTTTTCTCTACCTAATTCTATGCACCCCTCAGGGCCTGCTCAGCTTTCTCCTCTTCTCTGAGGCCCTTTCCACCCTGCCCAGTCCTGTTACCTTCTTGGACACTGACATGTTCCCAGATGCTCCCTGTTCATCAGTTCACCAAACTTCTCTCAGGATGAAGCCTCTAATAACCATGGGTTATAAAACTACATTGCTGGAAAGACCAGCTGTATAGTTCACTTAGTTCAGTGTTCTCATTATATAATTCAGAGACTTCCCCAAGGTCACAGGACTCAAGAGTAGCAGTCAGAGCTGCATGTGCTTGTGCACTCCTGTAATCTATCACTTGAAAGGTAGAGGAAGGAGGATCAGGTGTTTAAAGCCAGCCTTGGCTATATATCAAGTTCAAGGCCAGCCTGAGCTATATGAAACTGGCTCAAAATAGCAAGCAGAAAGAGTGGCTGTCAGGAATTGAACATATAGCTCCATCTCTAGCCCAGTATCCATTCTAGTTGGTCACATCTGTCTCATTAAGGCTGTTATGTTGCTGGTCAATCCTGAAGCTGTTTATAGTCAGCATGAGTGTATGCACATCTTCAGATATCCTTGCTTCCCTCCAGTGAGCCAAGCTGTAGTTCTGTAATTATGGAATATCTGCTGAGCTCAGCTGTATCCCATGTGCCAGCAAACAAAGAATCATGTGCCTTGCTTTTGAGAGGCTTAGTTCCCTAATTATGATTCAGAATCATTCTAGAAATATATGAAGGACAAAGTAGCCTCAGAAGGCATAAAAGGGGTAGTAAAACTGAATTAATAACAACAGACATTTTGTTTTATATTTTATGTATTTTTTGGTCTTTTGAGACAGGATCTCCCTGTAGCTGCAGCTGGTCTGGAACTCGGTATATAGACCAAACCGGCCTTAACCTCATAGAGATCTGCCTGCCTCTGCCTCCAGAGTGCTGGGATTAAAGGTATGCACCACCAACCCAGCTTACAAATGACATTTTATTTTTTAATTCACTGAAGTGAAAAGCTACCTAAGATTTGCTTTTAGCTGAGTTGATCAAAAGACTGGGAAAGGAAAGGTGGGGGTGTCTTGGGACAAAGTACTTTAATAAGATCACAACATAATACATTGTCCTCCCAAATCAGATTTATCAGAACTGGATATGAAAGATTCTCCCAGTGATCAATCCAAAAACGTGGAGAATATCCCAAGAGAATGTGAAAACATTCCCTCTATGGTGGCATTTGAAAATCTGCAGGCCAAAGTGACTGACACGGTGTTAACCATCTTGGTGGAGAATATAACTGGTCTCTCCAGTGACGACTTTAAGTTGGAGATAATCCGGGATTTTGCCATTGCCGTGGTTACCTTTCAGAAGCCTATAGGTGAGTCCATTGGCATCGAATCCCCAGGCTTCTATATATCGCACCTTGTGATGTGGGGGCTTCTCTGAAAGTCTGACTCTTTGTAGTGGCCAATAAAAAAGGACTATGGGTTAGTAAAGAGACTCTAAAATAAATTGGAAAGAGAAGCAAATTAGTTTTGAGGTCAAGTTCTGATATGCTTAATAGGCTGACTTTTATTATATGATGAGAGAGAGAGAGAGAGAGAAAGTCTAAGGTTATAAGGTTATTAGGAATCAGCATGTTCATGTTATCTCCCTGGGAGGAAATAAGATTGCTCTGTTACCAAGCTGGGCTTCCTAGGCAGTTTAACAATACCAATAAATACCCATACAGTGCTTACTGTAAGTCAGGTACTTGCTAAACTCTACACGAATGAATCTGTTCCTTTCAAGCACTCCAGGACATAGGTGTAAAAGTGCTGAGAGATGGGGAAACTAACTAGATTTGAGCTCGGGCAGCCAATTCCACTTCCTTTTCTTTTACTCATGTTCCCACATTCGTCTTTTGTAGGATGCTTTCATGGTTACATATGCAGAGATGAGTAAGTACATTTGATGTGGAAAATGATTACTTGGGCCAGCGAGATGACTCAGTAGGTAAAGGCACTTGCTGCCAAGCCTGAGTTCAATCCCTGGGACTCACATGGTGAGAAAGGAAAAAACTGACTCCCCAAAGTTATCCTCTTTCTCTGACCTACATGCACACCCAGGCGTGTGAGCACACACACAAACACACACATACACAGAGAAGAAAAGAAAAACAAGTGGTCTTATCAATGTCACGTGGAACCATCCCTACAAAAACAAAGCAAGCTTCCAATTCCAAACCTTCATTGTTCCATGGCTGTGGCAGTGGGATGGTGATTAAGCCCACAGATAGTGCGGTTAAATGTCTAGCCCTGCTACTTAACTAGTTGTATGAAACTGGCCAAGTTGTTATCTTCTCTGTGCCTCATTTTCCTCACCTATAAAATAAGATCCCTAAATGTCTGCAAAGATTAAATGGGATAATGTTTAAAAGGTACTTAAACTTAACATAGTACCTGAAACATGGTAAGGATTCAATAAAGGGCAGTCTTCTCATTTCAAGTTCACTATTATTTCTTATATGGGGCTATTTAGTGGACTTGCTTTTGTTCGCTGACCAACAATCTTGAATCCTTACTGGGTTAGTTTTCCATTACCGTAACAAATAAGTCAGGAAATCAGCCTGTAAAGAGAAAAGGTTTGTTTTGGCTCTCAGTTTTGGAGGCTTCAGTTCATGATCAGCCCTGTTGCTTTGGGGCCTGTGTTGAGGCAGTATCCATGAGGCAGGCACATGGAAAATTGTTTATCTCAATGGCCCAAAGTGAGAGATTTGGAAGGAACAGGCTCATCCTGTCCTCTTCCTCCCACACAGTGACTTGGATATTCCCCAGTAGGCCCTACCTGTGAAAGAGTCCATCACTTCACATTAGCACCAAGGTGGAGACTAAGCCTTTAACACATGAACCTGTGGAACAGTTTAGATTCTAACTGTAGCATTGTTATAGGCCAGGCACTGGTTTAGGCTCCATGGCAGGAAGATGACTATATCATGGTTCCAGTACTTGGGGAACTTTTAGTCTGGGAGCAAAGAGGAAACACATTTGTAACTGAATAATGAAGATGAAAGAGAAGTTGTCTCTCAGCTGTAATAACCTATGAGGAATGGGAGGAGGAGACCCAAGCATGGAAGAGCAGTTTTGCTCTTCTGAAGTGTGTACTCCAACAGAGCCAGTTGATCATGTCCAAAATGCACTAAGCTTATTCATGCTACTGCTGTTTCCTCTTTCCCCTATCCGTATGGCAAACTCCTCTTCATTCTTCAAGTAAAGTGATGGACTCTTTCACAGGTAGGGCCTAGTGGGGAATGTCCAAGTCACTGTGTGGGAGGAAGAGGACAGTATGACCCTATCCCTTCCAAATCTCTCACTTTGGGTCAAACCAGAGACCACATACTCTGGAAATCCAAGACTGGAAATCCCTAGTTCTATTTTTCTCTTAATGGATCTCCAAAAGGCAATTTCTTTGTATTCAAGACCTATACCCTCCTGCATGGTATACTAGCAAGGCCTTGCATTCATCTGTTTACCTAGATCCTGGCTAAATGGTTGGAACATCATATGCCCATCCACCACTGATCCCTGTTAATTTGAAAGTGCTAGTTAGGATCAGTTCTGCAGGGTGAATAGAATCAAATTTAAAAACAGAAGAGGGCTGTGGATGTGGACCAGAGGTAGTGTTTGGATTTGATCCTCGGCATCACAATAAAACAAAAGCACCTCCATCCCGCAGATTGGAGAAGGTATTGTAGACACAGGAAACTATATATACAAGGTCAAAAGAAGGAGACTTTTAAAAGTGATTAATTTTTTATGGCAACATGGAAAATAAACAGCAGGGAAAGTGGTGCTTGGAAATGAGTTTGGTGTCGATGGTGAAGGGTCCTATAGGCCTCGCTAAGGGTGTGGGCTCCTGTCTGCTGGCATGGGGACCTTGAGGGGCTTGAGAAAAGAGTAGAAGGAGAGATATTGTGGAGAAGGCACTCAGGAGGCTTGGACATAATTGAAGCCAGCTCAGTGCAGAAAATGCCAAGATTAGCTTTCCCTTCTCAATGAACAGCCATGCAATTTCTCCTGCATTTACAGAAATGTAATAATAATTTTCTGATTTTTTGTTTGTTTTGTAGATGTTGAAAAATTTGTTTTTGATTGTATCAGTCACCATTCAAATAAACAACTCCAGCTTGCACCGAGACTCCTGGAAATGACCAAAACAATCAGGGTGGAAAACTTGCCACCTGGTGTTGATGGCTACCACTTACAACTTTTCTTTGAAAGCCCTTTCAATGGAGGAGGAAGAGTTGCCAAAGTCGAATGCTTTCCTGAAGAGAGTTCAGCACTGGTTGAGTTCTGTGACAGGAAAGGTAGTGTGTCTCAGCCTCACACCCCTGGCATAATCCAGGCCGTTTCTGCAGATTTCAGCAGCTAGTTAAAACCTCATGCATATTATGTGTATGTTCATATATTTTTTTCAGAAATGGAATCAATTGCTGGGCATGGTGGCACATGCCTTTAATCCCAGTATTCAGGAGGCAGAGGCAGGCAAGGCCAGCCTGGTCTACATAGTGAGTTGCAGGCCAACTGGGGCTATGGTAAGACTCTGTCTCAAAAAACAAAAGAAAGGAAGGAAGGAAGGAAGGAAGGAAGGAAGGAAAGAAAGAAAGAAAGAAAGAAAGAAAGAAAGAAAGAAAGAAAGAAAGGAAGAAAGAAAAATGGAATCAATCACTTAGTCACTTGGATTTGAGGCATATTGAGGGCAGCAGTGCAGCGTTTAGAGAAGCAACACAAAGTAGATGAGAGATAAAAGATGCTCTGAGCCTCCATCTATGACTGGGAATGATGCTGTTCTTAGAGCCTTTGAAATACTGTATGTAAAAAAGTGGAAATCTGTGTTTTAGCTATCCATATTGAATCTCAAATTGATTTCAACAAGTTTAGGTAAAGACATACTCAGAAACATGTCTAGTTCCTGTAAAGTGTTTCTATTCCCCCCGTTTCCTGTCAATGTGCTTATTCAGGAATTAATAAGGGTGGCTTCACATGACCTCAGGATGGAGATTGGAAGGCATATTGAGGATGACATCTCTGATGGTTTTTGGGTCAGATAGACCTGAGTTTGAATCCTGGTTGGTGTTTATTGGTTTTGTGGGCTTTAACCCACCAAATTCTCTGCTTTCCCATCCGTAGAATGGATATCACATCACTAGTTAGCCTCCTTGGAATATTGTGAAGATTAAATAAAATATCCCTGAGGAGATTGTTACAGAGGCAAGAAGAGGTGCCGGGCTTATGAAACCTTAATCTCTGGCTGGGCTCACTGATGACTGTAAGGATGATTTAGCTTTGGTTGAAGGAGCAAGAACATAGGCTTCCAGGTTGGCCAACATTGGCGATCAGCTCAGATATTTACCCTCATCTGTGGAGCCCTGTTCAAGTTATCTAACCTTTGCCAGCCACAGTTTTATCATTTGTAGCTCAGGATATGTTTCTCTATCAAAAGACCACTGTGAAGATTAAAGACATTAAATTCTCTTAAAGAATTGGAAAACTGTCTGATACAAAGTAAGCTATTGCAATTACGATTCTCCCCATAAAGATAGTAACAGAATTCAAGTCACCATGAATGCTTAAATTCTGGGACTATACAAGAAGGAGAAGATGACAGAATACTTCATTTTGAGGACTAAAATATTCTTTTTGCTTGGCAAACATCAGCTATATGCTCGTGACCAAAATTATTATCTGTTTCTTGTCCTTTCGGTTGTGATCCTGAATCTTTATCAGCTGCATCATCTCTCCAGCCCAGTTATATCTGTTTCTTCATGAGGCAATAAATATTAAAGGCATCAGAAAAACCATAGAATTTAATTAACATTATTTCAGTGTACAGTAATTTAAGCATTAAGTAATGATTGAATTAAATTAGATCTACCTGTGCATGGTTGATACATATCAATTTATATTTGATTGTGTGAGAACAGTGCTGCCTCTGAATTCTACAAACCTTAGAGACCTTCTTCTTCTAGGAAAGTTTGAAACATGTCACATTGAGATGACTATTTATTTATTTATTTATTTATTTTTCTTTTAAAGTGTTAGACACCATCATGACCAAGAAACACAAGTTCAACAAGATGCCCCTGTCCATCTTCCCCTACTACCCATCTTTGGGCACAGCCTTATATGGTGAGGAGAAACCTCTGATCAAGCTCCCAACATCATTCCAGGAGTCACTGGATCCTCCCTTATGGAAGTTCTTTCAGAAAAAGGACCATTTGATAAAGGAAATTAATGATGAAATGAGGCATTGTCACTGTGAGTTAACATGGTCCGAAGGCAATAGCAAAGTTACCATCAGACCTGCGGCCACCTTAGTCAACCAAAGACCAAGAATCAAAACCTGGCAGAAGGATGCATCCACAGCGCTGTCTGACATCAGGTCTAAATATAAAGTTCAGTTGTTTGCAGTGGATTCACTGGTATGGGACATGATAAAAAATGACTTAGGAGATGACAGGGTTTGGACTGAGTTTGATGTGCAAAAGAAGAGTCTAACCTTAGCAGGAAAATCAGAAGATGTCCAAGACATTGGCCAGAAAATAAAGAGATTAATAGAAAATGCTACTGAAAAAATTAGAAAGGAAGAACAAAGTCTGAAGGAAAAAGTGGCCGTTTCTCCAGGAAAGCATTTTCTTTTGCATCAGAGTGGTCTCCTGGAGGATCTACGAAAAAAGTACCCAGAGATGGAGATTTCTTATGACACAGCCACTCATTACTTGTGCTTTAAGGGGCTCCGTGCAGATGTGTATCAAGTCAAGTGTGAGATCCAGGACAAGGTGTTTGCCATGGTTCAGAAAGGTGTTCCGTTTCCTCCTGAAATCTTCACGTTCCTGCAGCATGTAGACTGCCAGGAACTCTCCAAGGCTCTTTTTGCAGCACAGAAAACTCTCGGAACATATGAGCTGAAGGAAACAACGGTTCTCTTAACCAGCTCCTCTTCCAATGCCCTGTTAGAGGCTGAGCAACAAATGCACAGAGCCTTAAGTTTCAAGCGCATTGAAGTTGAGGACAAGGAAGTTCTTAGAAGTAATAAGTGGAAAAAGAAAATCCACACTCTGCAAAAGAAACACAGTTCTTCCATAGACATTACAGTAATGAATGAACTAACTTCAGAAACCCCGGCCGAGGTCATCATTGCAGGCTTCAGGACAGAAGTAAATGAAATCCATAGCACGCTTTTTGGGTTCTTGGAAAACAGCATGAAAATTGAGAGACTGATTGAAATAGAGCAATCCTTGGTTATGGACTATCTAAAATCAGACAAGAAGCTCCTCTGGCCAAAGATAAGGAGGGCAAATGTGCAGGTAGATTTTGAGGCTGAAAACAAACCAAAGGGCATTTTACTAAGTGGCTTCAAGAGCAAAGTACTAGAGTGCATGGACATTGTCAAGCAATTCCAGGCTTCAGTTTGCATTAAAAGCTTTCATACTGACAAGCCGGGTGCCAGGCAGTTCTTCCAAGATAAAGAGGCATATTACAAAAGTGAGGTCAGACGCCTTTATGGCTGTGCCATTGAGCTCCAGGAGAATGGAGAGAGGAAGAGAGGCAGCATCTCTGAGCAGAAGTGCCTTGTTCGGAGGGACGTGGTCCCTGGAGTCACGCTGACTGTACAGCAGGGAGATCTGACTCGGTTTCCTGTAGACGTGGTGGTGAATGCTGCAAATGAGGACCTTCAGCATATTGGTGGGCTTGCCCTTGCTCTCTTAAAAGCAGCTGGGCCTGACCTTCAAGCAGAATGTGACCAGATAGTGCAAAGGGATGGCAAGGTCCTACCTGGCAATGCTACCATCTCAAAAGCAGGCAAGCTCCCTTGCCACTATGTCATCCACGCAGTAGGGCCTCAGTGGAGGGGAGATGAGGCTCCAAGGTGTGTGCACCTGTTAAGGAGGGTTGTGGATCAAAGTCTCATTTTAGCCGAGAAGTACAAGTGTGAGTCCATAGCCATCCCAGCTATCAGCTCTGGAGTCTTTGGCTTTCCCTTAAACCGGTGTGTATTGACCATTGTTTCCACCATCAAGGACAACTTCCAACATAAGCAGAGTGGACACACCTTGAAAAAGATTTACCTGGTGGACCCATCTGACAAGACCGTGGGGGCCTTTGCTGAAGTTGTGAGAAATCTATTTGTAGACAACCGGCCCCAAATACCTCCCAAGGTACAACCCCAGCCCCGACCAGACTCCTCACCCGGCTTAAAAGAAACGACCTCACCTGGAAAAGTGTCACAGAAACAGGGCTGTCTGGTGTCCCCAGAAGGCCTGAAAATCCTTTTGATAAAAGAAGGTGTGCAAAATGCTCAGGTGAGTGTCGTTGTTTGCCACCAGTGTGCTGTGGTGTCTGCAGCTGCCTGATTGAGGGTCAAAGGAAGACAGGATGAAGGGAGAGAATGGAGAAGCTAATTCCATGCCCTCCCTCCTCACCTTCAGTTTTCCTTAGATAGTGGAAGTTTTTCCCAAATAACTTATGACTAGGGACTGGCCTATTGGTAAGAATTGACAGAGTGCTGAGACCAGATCACTCAGTTTCCAGAAAATGTAGGAGACACTGTGTGGCTCGCCACACATCTTCATTCTTTTCCATCTATTATGTTTGGTCCATCTAGGGTTTGTTCTCAGATAACAGGTCAGGAATCTGTCAGTGGAGATGGGGAAGGGTGAAGTTGAGGACTGCAGTGGAGCAGCCTCTGTGCCCAGTATCCATCTGTTGGTCTTTTGGGGTGAGGGCAAGTGTGGGTGGACCTGAGGAAGGTTCAGATGTTGGGAATCATGTAGGGACAACTCTTGGGGTGTGTGTGTGTGTGTGTGTGTGTGTGTGTGTGTGTGTGTGTGGGGGGGAGTTAGTATACTTCTGGATAGACTGGCAGCCAGCCTATCTACACACACATGCTAGGTTATAGACACAAGCAGCTATCCACCCAGCTAACCCACTGTGTCTCCCCCATCCCAGCTAATATGTTTTTAAAAACTATTTAATGCCCCTTCCAACAGTCTCTGACTAATCTGAAGCAGGGCAGGCACCTACTCACTAGCCAGTAGCTGCTGTTCTCTCTGGATGATCATAAATATGTCTTCCAGTGAATGTCAGCCCCACCCTTCTGTTGGCTGCAGAGGGTCCTGGTCCAGAGCCAGGTGACCCTCTTCTTCTGCCTCCCATATATCTTTGAGCATTTTTGTTTTTGTGGTTGTTTCATTTTTTCATGGGAACTCTTGGGGCTAGAGAGTTGGCTCAGCCATTAAGAGCACTGACTGCTCTTGCAGAGAACCTGGGTTCTAGTCCTAGCACCCACAAGGCTGCTAACAACTGTCTGTAACTCCAGTTCTAGGGGAATCTGATGCCCCCTTCTGACTTCCAAGAGCATTGCATGACATGGGCACACTTACACACATGTAGGCAATACACTCATACACATAAAATAAAAATAATAAAATATTTTTTAAAGGACGTCTTGACTGAGGATGTAGCTCAGTTGATAGAGTGCTTGCTTAGCATGCATGAAGCTCTGGGTTCAGTTCTCCAGCACTGCATAAAGCAGGGGTGATGGTACATGTCTATAATCTCACATTAGGGAGGTGGAGGCAGGAGAATCAGAAATTCAAGGTCATCCTCAGCTACAGAGTGAATGAATGTGAGGCTAGCTCAGGATACATGAGAACTTGTTTTAAACAACAACACAGAACCTCAAAAGATTACAACTTACCTAAAGGAAAATAAGCATCATAATACAGTGAAAAAATTTAAATTAAAGGTTTATTCTTCAGGGCCAAGGACCTCAGCTAAGGACTTGTGTTTCCTTCTCTCTTGGAGAAGATTCAACAACCCCCCAAAATGGGTAAATATTTAGTTTATGAAAGTTTAAAGTAAAAATGTATTTTATATACCTATTTGAGCAATATTATTTGTAATAATAAACAAAAATTAGAAATAATTGTTCATCAAAGGGTGAATTTTAAAATGTACTTTATAGGCTGGAGAGATGGCTCAGCAGTTAAGAGCACTGGCTATTTTTGCAGAAGACCCAGGTTCAAATCCCAGCACCCACATGGTAGGCTAACAACTGCCCATTAACTTGAGTTCCAGAGGATCAAATGCCCTCTTCTGTCCTCCATGGTCACTTACACACATGCAGGCATAACACTCACACACATAGAATAACAAAAAAAAGAGTTATTACTCTTAAAATTTATGCATGTGACTCTGCCTCTCTATTTCTGTCTCCTCTCTCTCTCTCTCTCTCTCTCTCTCTCTCTCTCTCTCTCTCTCTCTCTCTGGCACAACATGTGTGCAGGTGACCAGAGAGGACAGAAGAGGCCATGTGCTCATGTGGAGACAGAGATACAGGGTGTGTGTCACACAGAGAAATATATATATGTGTGCAGGTGACCACAGAGGACAGAAGAGGCCATCTGATCCTTTGGAGCCAGAGTTACAGGCTGTGAGTCACACTGAGAACTAAATATATCCCTGTGCAAGAACAGCAAGCCCTCTTAATCCACTGAGCCATTTATCTAGCCCCTACAATGACTTTTTTTTTCTTTTTGAGACAGAGTCTCCCTGTAGCCCCAGCTGGCCTGGAACTCACTATGTAGACCAGGCTGTCCTTGAATTCACAGAGATCTGCCTGCCTCTGCCTTCCAAGTGCTGGTACTAAAGACATGTACCACCACACCCAGCTTACAGTGAAATTTTCAACCAGTCCCTGAAAGTCTTATTCAAAGACCAACCCCAAAGTCCTAAATTATCACCATTAGGTGTCACTTGTCCTCAACATCTTTCAACAGCAGACAACTAGGTATGCTGGATATGATAGTAAATGAAATGAATTAGATGTCACAAACTTGTTTTGCTTTGACTTTTTTTTTACAAGAAAAGGTATTTGTAAGCTCCATCCAGACAGTTCTGCTGTGATGTGATATGATATGATATGATATTATATGATGAGATGAGATGACATGATATGACATGACATGACACAACATGACATGATATGATGTTGCACTAGATTCTCTCCTGGGAGACTTGTGCATGCGCTCTGGTGTCCCAGGGCCACAAGGTCCTAACACTGACCGACAAAACAGACACTATGCATTCCATTTGGGTTTTTGTATAAAGTTTATAAAATCTGAAAGAAGGTTACTTACAAAGGCATGCACCCATAGGCTCTTTCCCTACATCTTGGTTAAGCTTTTGAGATCCGTGCTGCTAGTGCCAAGTCCCCACCTTGCCAAGGTGGTGACTTTTCATCGCTTTCTGACTTCCTCAGTGCTTCCTTAGACCTTCTCCCTTATGCAATTGAAGCTGACCAATTGGGCAAGAGGTGACTGTCTCTAGTTCCCTCAGAGAACACACCTATCCAGCATATGACATGGTATGATATGATATGATGATATGATGATATGATATGATATGATATGATATGATATATGATGATATGATATATTTGTTTACACAGTGCCAGGGGATTGAACATAGAATTTCATGCATGCTAGGCAAATACTCTATCAGCTGAGCTATATCCTCAACCAAGTCTTCCTTTTGAAAATGCACAGAGCTGTGTAGGAGGCCAAAGGAGAGGGTCACCTGGCCCTGGCTCCAGGACCCTCTAAAGCCAGCAGAAGGATGGGGCTGACATTCACTGGAGGACACACATATGGTCATACAGAAAGAACTGAAGATACTAGATAGCTACAATCTAATTATAGTTCACTTTTGTCACTGTAGAAAGAAATGTGCCCATTAGCAATTATTTCTATTCTATCCATACACTCACCCCACCTTCCTAGCCCTATGTAAATCTGATCTAGTCTTCTATAGACTCACCTGCTCTTGAAGTTTCATGTAAACTAAATCATACAATTTGTGGTCCTATCTAACTGGCTCCTTTCACTGAGAAGAATGCTTTCATGGCTCATCCATGACAAAGCATACATGGGTATTTCATCCTTTTAGTGGCTGAATGTTATTCTATTGGATGGTGTATTAGTCACTTTTCTGTTGCTGTGATAGAAACACTGATGAAAGCAATTTATAGAAGGAAGAGTTTATTTGCACTTATGGTTCCAGGGGAATTACAGTCCGTCATGCCAGGGAGGCATGGTGGCTGGAGGTGGCTGGAGCAGGAGCAGCAGAAGTGAAGCTCTCACATCATCACACAGGCACAGGAAGCAAGAGAGGAACTGGAGATCTGGCAAGGCTTAAGACATCTCTAAGCCCACCCCCAGTGACATGCTTCCTCCATCATAACCACACATTCTAAAACCTCCCCAAAAGTACCATCGTCTGGGGACAAAATGTCCAAATACTTGGAGCCTATGGGGGACATTTTCATTCAAACCACCACATTCTACCTCCTGGCCCCCATAGGCTCATGACCATATAAAATGCAAAATGCATTTAGTCCAACTTTAAAAGTCCCCATAGTCATTATCAATCTCACTACTATTCCAAAGTCCACAGTCCAAAGCCTCTTCTGAGACTCAGCAAAATATCTTAACTGTAAGCACCTGTAAACTCAAAAGACAAATTACATACTCCCAACATACAGTGGAATGGAATACACATTACCATTGCAAAAGGGAGGAATAGAAGCATAGTAAGGAAATACCAGACCAAAATAAGACCTAAAACCAGCAGGACAAACACCAAATCCAGTAGCTCCATGTTTGACTTCTGGGACTTTACTTCCAAAGGGCTTAGATGGCTCAGACTCTCCAGCTTTGCTGCATGCAACACACATTTCTCTCTTGAGCTGGTACCACTGCCTGTATGCAGGTCTTCTTGGCAGATGCCTCACAGCTCTGATATCATGAACATCTTCTTGAGTCTCCCTTGCCAACCAGGCTTCCCCTTCACAGCTTCATGCAATGGCCTATCAGGGTCTTCTCTATGCAGAGGAACCCCTGCTGCATGCTGCTTGGCCTCAGCAGCTCTCTGAAACTGTGGAGGAAGAATTGATGACCCCTTCACTCTTGCATCTTTCATGCCTCTAAAGCCAGCACCAGGTGAACAACAATGCCAAGTTTGACAGAAAGTTTGGGATGGACTCCAGCCTGCTTTATCCATTTTAGAAGCTTGTCTCCTCAGTGGTCCCTGCAGTGTTTTCCTTTCACAAACTGGAGGCTTAACTGGGTGTGGTCTTGTCCTGGAGGCACTCTCTCCATTGTTTAAGTTTGAATCTCTAGGCCTCTCCTTAATCACTTCAATCTTCTTAATCACTTTAATCTCCTTATCAATGGGATCCTCTCTATCACATGCCAGGGCTCCAACATTTATCTTTCAAGTGCTCTTTTTCAATTCAAACTGCATTTCTTTTTGCCCCATTTGCTCTCTTTCACTATAGATCTGCATAATATTCATCATTAATAGCCATGCTACCATTTCTACGTTAGGCTGTCTTGAAATTTCTTCTGCCAAAGAAATTAGTCCATTACTTTTCAACTTAGCTTCAGGCAAGCTTTTTTGTCTAGGGCAGACTCCAGCCAGACTCTTTGCCAAAATATCCCAAGTGCTGCTTAAGTCCTTATTTCCCTCTGAAACTCCATTGTTTTCAGTACTACTTTCTTCCAGGTGCCTACTAGAATGGCCTGTTAAGCTCCACTTACAGTAATCAACCGCTTTTCTAGCTTAACCTACCAAAGTCTTGCACATTTCTTCAAAACCCCACATGATCAGGTTCTTCACAGCCAACAGCCCACTCTCTGGTACCAATTACTGTATTAGTCACTTTTCTGTTGCTGTGATAGAAACACTGACCAAGTTTATTTGAGCTTTTGGTTCCAGGGGAATTACAGTCCGTCATGGCAAGAAGGCATGGTGGCTGGAGGTGGCTGGAGCAGGAGCAGCAGAAGTGAAGCTCTCACATCATCACAGGCACAGGAAGCAAGAGAGTGACTGGAGATCTGGCAAGGCTTAAGAACTCTCTAAGCCCACCCCCAGTGACATACTTCCTCCAGGATAGCCACACCTTTTAAAACCTCCCAAAACAGTGCCATCATCTGGGGACAAAATGTCCAAATACTTGGAGCCTATGGGGGACATTTTTATTCAAACCACCACAGATGGATATACATTTTGTTTGCCCATTCATTAGCCAGTAGATATTTGAATTGTTTCTATTCTCTGTTTTCCTGAGCCTTGGTTAACATAATGTATAGGAGCAACTGTTGTCTTCATTGTGCCCAGCCCAGGGGCTCAAATGGAGTCATTATTGATGAATATCTTAACTGAGAATTTGAAACAAATCTTTGGCTTTGTCTTTAAGGCCCATGTCATTGTCAACTCCATTCCCTCGGATCTTGCACTCAACAAAGGACCCCTTTCTCAGGCCTTCTTGGAAAAGGCTGGGCCAGAACTCCAGGAGGAACTCAACGAAGTAGCACAAGGGTACTATGTCAACGTGGGCACAATTCTTTCAACCAGTGGTTGTAATCTTCCCTGCCGCCAAGTGTTCCATGTGGTGGCTCCGCAGTGGAAGACTAACAACACTGCATGGTCACTAAAGGTAGGGCCTGGCTTGAAATTTTCCAGAGAATGGGATATCCCTCTGTACTCTTCATTCAGGATACCATAGGGTAGCCTGTCTGCTTCTCTTCCATAATAATAGCACATTTTTGGCAGGTCCCATCGCTGTGGCCATTTCTGTCAGTTGTGGATGACTTCTTTCGGGTAATGGTTACTAACAGGAGTTGGTCATTGTGGTCAGTTAACTATTGTGGGTCAGGGAAAGCAAATGAGGAAAATGAGGTAAGAGTTGAAGACAGGAGATGGTGAGGGAGGAGGATAGTAAGGGATGAGGATGGCTATCACTGTCCCTCTTTCCTTCATGGTGCAGTGAGTCTCCCTCATTGTAGAGGATCTCTAAACTTCCTTTCCCTCTCCTGTGCTCTCTCCTCTTCCCACTGCCATTAAGGTCTGCTGAAAGCATGGTGAGTGGCCAAAGCTCCCAGTGAAAGCTGCTTGTTCTTTAGGGTCTCCCGTTTCTAAGCAAGATGATTAAAGAAGTCCTCTGTGCTTTTCAGATCATGAAAAACATAATCACAAACTGTCTGAAGGACACTGAGTTATTGGCTCTACAATCAATTGCATTTCCAGCAATAGGAACAGGAAATTTGGGATTTCCTAAACCTGTGTTTGCTGAATTAATAATTTCACAAGTGCTAAAATTTAGTAGAAAGAATAAACTGAAAACTTTACGAGAGGTTCAACTTCTGCTGCACCCGAAAGATCATGAAAACATTCAGGTACTGTCTCAGCTCATTTCCAGTTGTTTCAGGAACCTTGGTTTGGAACCTCATATTCTCATATGTCTTCTTGGTCTAATAGGATGTTTCTTTCATGTGTTTCCCATACATGAAGCATGAGAGTAGTGTTAACTAGTTGTATGACAAATTGTAAGAAAAATTAGAGATACAGAAAAGGTATAATTTCTTGTTTAGGAATTTTTTCCAAACACACAAAAGTCCATAAGATAGTCTAATGATCTCAAAAATACCCCCCCCCGAAAAAAGATAGTCTAATGAACACCATTGAATCTAGCACTCAGCCTCAACTGCTGTCAACTTACAGACAAAATGTTTGATCTTTCTCTATCATAGTTCCTTCCCCTCCTTTAAAGTTATCTTAAAAGAAAATCCCAGGCATATAATTCTCTCTAGACAATTCAGCAATTTATTTTAAATAAGAATGATTTTTTAAAAACAACCACACAACTATAAAACAGCTTGAAAAATTGACAATAATTCATTTGATTTGGTTAGTTATAATGTCAATGTTCAGATCTCCAGTTATTTTGTCTTTTTGAGACAGGGTCTCCCTGTAGCCCCAGCTGGCCTGGAACTCACTATGTAGACGAGGCTGGCCTCGAACTCACAGAGATTTGCCTGCCTCGCAAGTGCTGGGATTAAAAGCATGTGCCACCACACCCAGCGATCTCACAAATATTTCATTCTGTCTTTATAGCTTTGTGTTTGAATCAGAATCACAGAAGGCCCATGTGTTGTAATGTTCCTTAAGGCCCTTTTTATCTACAGGATTCCCTTCCAGGTCGACATGGAAATACTAATATATAATATAAAGACACAGTTATGTGGCCTTATCAATGGGAAAAACCTCAGGATGGGATGGCAGGTGATTCCTATTCCCACTGATGAAAATTTAATTAATTCTAAGAAAACAGTGTCTTAGAACACACCAGCATATTCCCATCTGAGCAGATTTGGATTAGAAATACCAGCACCATTGTCAGTTGTGTCTGTTAGTCAGCTCACTCTACTAAACATCAGCTGGACTTAGCATTATAGGAACACTGGAGATATTTAAGCCCCAGCCCCTGGCCTCCATGTCGTTATAATCCAGCAAGTATATGGCCTTAATGTTTGAAAAGCTCCATAATGTTGCAAAAAATTAACAGATCAAAGCTAGCAACTCTGTAGATGCCCATGGATTGGGCTGTCTGAATTTCTAGGTCACTATTTTTATCAGGATCTAGACATTACCTATGAATTCACTGGAAGCAGGCATACTGAACTTACATTCTAATCATGTAGCCATACCACCAAGTAAAGTATGTGATCCTTTAGCTTGGCGTGTATAATCACAGCTGAGTTTGTTTGGGTTTTGTTTTATTATTTTTTTTACTTTTCTATTTTTTGTTTTTTCAGGAAGTGTCTTTCTTTAGTCCCAGCTGGCTTGGAACTCACGATGTAAACGAGGATCTCATAGTGATCCTCCTGCCTCTGCCTCTGAGTGCTGGGATTAAAAGCTTGTGCCACCATACCCGGCTTTTTAAAAAAAAAATTGTAGTTTTAAAAAATTTTATGTGTATGAATGTACATTAAGTATGTAAGTGCACCTGTCATGTAATGCCCGTGGAGGCCAGAAGAGGGCGCTGGATTCCCTGGAACTGGAGTTATGGGCAGTTGTTAGCTGCCATGTGGGTGTTGGGAACTGAACCCAGGTCCTCTGCAACAGTCAGTGCTCTTAACTGCTGAGCCAGCTGCCCTCCCCACCCCACTTTCTTTGCTTTCTTTTATTTTTTGAGACAGAGTCTTACTATGTAGCCCAGACTGACCACAAACTCATGGTAAATGGTTTTGCCTCAGTCTCCAGAATCCTGGGGTAACAGGCATGCACCAACCTGCCCAACTAGAAGAGTTTTTAATAATTTATGGCATGCATTGTGTAAGGTGATGTGAGTCACTGAACAGTATGCAGCACATACTTTCTCGTCTAGAAATAATAATTACTTTGGGTTTATAATCATAAGACAAACTATATTGGAGAAATGGACTACTGAGATTTTTGTATAATATGAACGTTTGAGGGGCTGGAGTGATGGCTCAGCAGTTAAGAACACTGGTTGTTCTTACAGAAGACCTGGTTTGAATCCCAGCACCCACATGGCAGCTAACAACTGTCTGTAATTCCAGTTCCAGGGGATCCGACAGCCTCTTCTGTCCTCTGTGGGCATTGCACGACATGGGTGCACTTACCTACATGCAGGCAATACACACATACACATACACATAAAATAAAAATATTTTTAAAAATTTTTAAAAAAGAAAGAAATTTTTTAAAAAAATGAACGTTTGGTGGATAAGGGCTGTGAGTGCTGAGACACAAACCCAAGCCTCCAAATCTTATATCTGGTCTTCATTTCCTTTAATAAACAAGGTATTCTGCAATTATTTTATGAAAAAGATTAGTCTCTACAGACACTTTTAATGCCATTTTTAAAACATCTTATGGGGGGAGGCTGGAGAGATAACAGTGGTTAAGAGCACTGGCTGCTCTTGCAGAGTACCTGGGTTCGATTCCTAGCACCCACATGGCAGCTAACTGTAATTCCAGTTCCAGGGGATCTGATGCCTTCTTCTGATCTCTACGGGCATTGCACAACATGGGCGTACTTACATCCATATAGGGAATACACTCACACATGTAAAATTTACAAAAAACAAATATTAGAAAAAAATCTTTTTTTAATCTTATTTTTTCAATGTGTATGTGTGTCTTGCCTGCATGGATCTAAGTCTACCACAGGCATGCAATGCCCACAGAGGCCAGAGGAGGGTGTCAGATCCCCTGGAACTGGAGTTACTGACGGTTGTTAGCTGCCATGTAGGAGCTGGTTATCTGCAAGAGCCATCTCTCTAGCCCCCTCTTTGCAGAAATTTTGAGTAATACAAAATGAGTAAATTCTTTAGCCATCTTACATCCAAGTCTTCTTTGCTATAGGTGTACTTTTAAAATGAGATTATATAATACGTAATTTAATATCCTTTTCACTAAATGTTATACAATAAACATTTCTCTATTCCATTAAATATTCTTTGAGAACACGGTTTTTAGTGGCTGCTAAGTATTTTAATACATGGATATGTGAAAATATATTTAGCTATTCCTCCACTGGATTTTAATGGTCTCACTTGTTCTCTGTTATGAGCAGCTCTTTAATTACTATCTTTGTATTTATTTATATATTCAGTTCCATATTTGACTATTTTCACAGGGCACATTTGTAGAATCAGAACTGTATGTACATTTTCATAGCTTTAAGATCTATAATCAAATTAAATGATACTGTTTGGGAGTTATTCTTTTCCAAATACATATATGTGCATATAGGATGAGCCAAACTCATTCATCAACTGAGAAGTATAATGGACAAAACTGTGTTTGCATTTCCAGGCATTTTCAGATGAATTTGCCAGAAGGAATAATGGAAATCCTAGTAGCAAATACCCCAAGGCTGAAGATACACAAGGTTCAGTAAAGCTTTTAAATTGACAAATGATTTCTTGTTGCTAAGTAACTATTCAATCACAGGTAAAAAATGGTGGTGATGATTTTTCTGAAAAAAAAAAAAAGATAAAAAATGGTATGGAACCTACTAAACTATGGTCCATACATGTGAATGTGCAAGATACTGGCTGTATTTATGGGATCTGGGGCAAGACAATGTGAGACAAGTTAGGTAATCCATACAGTGGGTTTTTAATTAGTAATGAGGCTACCAACTCAATGTGCAATGTGACAAGTGTTTTCCTAAAGACACATTGAGAGACAATACAAAACAAATGCTTCTCTGTCAAATTCGCTGTTGAGATTTTCTGAGTTTATTCTGTTTGTGGTTCACTGAAGTTCTTTTGCTTTTGTTTTCCCTTTTTTGAAACAGGGTTTTCCTGTGGCCCCAGCTGGCCCGGAACTTTCTATGAAGACCAGGCTGGCCTCGATCTCACGGAGATCCACCTGCCTCTGCCTCCTGAGTACTGGGACTAAAGGTGTGCACCACCACGTCCAGCTCAGATGCTTTGTTTTTAAGGTGAGATCTTGCCAGGCTGCCCAGGGCAGTTCCAAACTCCTAAACTGAAGGAATCCTCCTGCCTTAGCCTTCAGAGTAGCTAGGATTACAGGTACACTGCACCTGGCTTTACTGAGGCTTCTTAAAATAAAAAAGGCTTATTGTATAACTGTATTAATTCAACTATGAACCTAGAAACTTACAGCCACTTGTGAAAGGGATGTACTATTGCTCTGGAGTATGTTACTGAATATGTTAAAGCTGTAACGAAATGCTTCTTCTAATCATGTAGTTATTAAAAATTTTTTTAAAATAAATAATGATTAAAAAATTGCTACATTTTGCTGCGTGTGGTGGCCCACACCAAACCCTGGTACTCATCAAGGCCAGCCTGGACTACATAGTGAGACTCTGTCTCAATTTTTTTCATCAAATTTAGGATTTTTCAGTTATTGCTTCCTCAAATTTTTATTTTCTGCACAGCCCTCTGTCTTCTTTTGATAGGTCCAGTCATGTGACCATGAAGCCTTTCAAATGCCCCATAGACCTCTGATGTGCCCTTCCCCTCACTCTTTTCTTCAGATTCAATTGTTTATATTCTTTCAAGCTGGTGTTCATTCAAGTTCACAAATCCCTTCTCTACCCCACCCCCTATGCTGTTGAAGACATCCAGGCAATTTTTTATTTCAGACAGTGCATTTTGAAGTTCTAAAATATCTATTTGGGCTGGGCGTGGTGGCATACACCTGTAATCCCAGCACTTGGGAGGTAGAGGTGGGCGGATCTCTGTGAGTTCAAGGCCTGCCTGGTCTACATAGTGAGTTCCAGGACAGCTGGGGATACAGGGAGACCCTGTCTCAAAAAGACCCCCCCCAAAAAAAGCCAAAACCTATTTGGGTCTGTTTTGTATAGTTCCTACTTTTCTGTAAAGAGCCCCTGTCCTTCCATTCATTCCAAATCATTTCCATGTGTGTCTCTGTGTCTATGTCTGTATGTATGTCTCTGTGTGTGTCTGTGGTGTGTGTGTCTGCATATATGTGTATAAAGAGCTGAAGTGTCCTCTACCCAAAGTCTTCAGATCACAGAGACCGTTTTCTCAATCTTCTGAACACAAAGGTAGGCTTGTCTGAGTTTTGCTGCCACCTTATGAAGTTCTGGGACTGGGCCTGCTCTGGGGTCACAGTTGGGGAGAAAAGAAAAATTCAGAAACAAAACCGCATGGGAAACTCTGCCTCACACAAGCTGCTTTTTCATGTTTCGACTTCTTTCTCTGGGCTTCTGTTGTCCTTTTCTTTTCAGAGTTCTCAGGTGGTGGCACTTTGTGTGACCAGGTGACATGTTTGACATGTCTATTTTCTAATCCTTTTTCTAGAAAAAGACCATCACTGGGACCCTAGGTCCAGACCATAGTAAAGGATAGAGGTTCAGAGACAGGGCAGCCCTGCAGAGGGCACAGGTGAGCAGCTCTGCTTTCTTTTTCTGGGCAGGTTTCTATGGGACTCTCTCCAGCCCTGCTTTAGGAGTGCATGAAATGACCATCGGCTCCATCCTCTTCCAAGTGGCCACTGGAGACATCACCAAAGAAGTGGCAGATGTGATTGTAAACTCAACATCAAATACATTTAATCTCAAATCAGGTACATCACTCACACAGAATTTCAGTGATAATTAACATGGTAGCTCTGTGAAGGAGTATTTCTACAGCCAAACTGATTTTGATAACTTTGGCTTGTTAATATTAATATTTTACAAGTTCAACAGAATGCTGGGCATCTTTAAATCTTTAACTCCAACACTCAGGAGACAGAAGCAGGCAGGTCTCTGTGGGACATGCTGGCTCAAAACAACCAAAAAAAAAAAAAAAAAAGTTCAAGTTTCTTCTTACAACTGTTGTAACTGGAAATACTTTATGAAATTTTCTTATTCAGCAATACCAGGTATAGGACACTTTTGATGGCGGGGATGCACTTCAATGATAAGGCCATCTTTCTGGTCAGGATGTACTGCAGAGATTTTATATTCATGTTTGTTACCATCTCGATTTTCTCATGTAGGGGTATCCAAAGCAATTTTAGAAGCTGCAGGACAAAATGTGGAAATGGAATGTTCTCGTAAAGGTAAGGCACAAATTCTAAGTGGAAGATCGAATATGGGAGAATGTGAAGAAACCAAGAGACGACTTAGACTTGGGAAGACAGTGTATGAATCTTAAAATCACACATTTTGTTGAAGAATCCAGATTACAGAAAATTAAAAGCAAAAAGTTGTCTCAGATTAATGATAGACATTGAGCCACAAGATTTCATTAAATATAGTGTTCCAAGAGTTTAAAATATTTAATTCATTTATTTTATTTTATTTTTATGAGTGTTTTGCCTGCGTGTATTAGGTGTATCACATCTGTACAGTGCCTATGGAGGACAGAAGAGGGCGTCAGATCCCCTGGAACTGGAGTTATAGATGGTTGTTAGCTGCCATGTGGGTGCTGGGAACCAAACCCAGGTCCTCTGCATGAGCAGTCAGTGCTCTTAACTGCTGAACCGTCTCTCCAGTCCCCATGTTTTAAGAGTTTGAAACTTATGTGTCCTTGTCAAATCAGATATTTTGCTTTCTTAAAGAGTAGGTTCGGCATCTAATTCTGTGTCTTTTATCTGTTTCCCAGCTCAACAGAACAAAAAGGAGTATATAATCACAGAGGGCGGATTACTGAATTGCAAAAATATCATTCATGTCGTTGGTGGAAATGATGTCAAAAGTTCAGTTTCCTGTATTTTGCAAGAATGTGAACAACAGAATCACTCAACCATTTGCCTGCCAGCCATTGGGACAGGTAGGTTTCCTCAGGCTACCAAGGCTCAATCTTAAGGTATTCACTTGATGATGGATCTGGTACTGGTAGTAATACGGTTAATCAGCACTGAGTCTGAGTGAGGACAGGAACAGTTAATGTAGGAGTAGACAGTTTCTTCACTCCAGGCTACCCCCTTAAGGGCATGAGTAAAACCCATGGGTACTGCAAGTAAAAAAGAAGAAAAATGAGCAGGGTGCACTGGTGTACACACGTAGTCCCAACTGCTGAGGCAGGAGGATCACTCAGGCCTAGGAAATTCAGGTTAGCCTGGGCAACACAGTCAGACCGTGTCTCAAAAAAGGATAGGCCAGGTGGGTGGCACATGCCTTTAATACCCACACTCAGGAAGCAGAGGTGGGCAGATCTCTGAGATTGAGGCCAGCCTGGTCTACACAGTGAGTCTGGGCCAGCCAGGGCTACATAGTGAGATTCTGTCTCAAAAAATAGGAAGAGCAGAAAGAGAAGGAGGAGGACCAGAAAGATGAGGAAGAGGAGGAGAAAGAAGAGAAACCTAAAGGGAATATTATGACCTTAGAGAAAAAGAAGGGAGGGGATAAGAAGATGAGTAGAAAGACCATCCCGCATGGTCTTCATTAGTTCCCCCTTTTTTTACTTCCCTACATAGCTTCCATTTAATTCTTAACTTCCTCCTCTATCCGCTCTCCATGGAGAATATCCATTTACCAACTTCACCTGGCACTACCTACCTGATAAGGCATTTCTAGCCCTCAGCTCAATAGTCAGTGCTGTCTGTTGACCTTTGGACCTCTCTTTGGAGGAGCCTCTCAGACTCCAGAACGTTTTGAGTTGGAAACTTGGCTCAACACTTTCTTTTTGACCCAATTGCTTCTGGGTTTCTTGTTCTCTTCAAACTGTGTGAGGACTATGTGACTTCTCACATATAAGTACCATGCTTTGGGCTTATCATTAATTAGGGGGGTGGTTATCATTGGTTAGGGGACAACCTTGAAGCCCTTCCTCAGGAGTCAGAGTCATGCACATTGATGGTGTTTAGGAAAGGCATGCACTCAGATCAAAGCGGGATGGGTGGAGCTGGAGACCAAGCCCTAAAGCTGTCCTGCTGTTGCTTGGAACCTAAGCTCTACTGTCTTCAACTGGCACTCCACACTCCCTATGCCTTACTTGTGGTCATTCTATCCATTCCTCATAGTGTTCCAAGATGTATCTATGCCTGCTTCATTACCTTTCTATTTCCCAAAGAATCTATTTCTATGGTCCTTTTGTTTATTTCCCTCATGGTATCATCCATTCCTAGCAGATTAGCCAACATTTCCTCTCTCAATCTCTTCCTCCCTCCCCTCTTTCTTCCCTCCCTTCCTCCCTCCTTCCCTCCCTCCCTCCATCCCTCCTTCCCTCCCACCATGCTTTCTCCCTTCCTTCCTTCCTGTGTTTAACACTTGCCTTTTGTCCAGACTTTCATTACTGTCTCCTAAGCAGACCTGCCTTCCCCACTCTAGGACTTCCTTCATTCCCTTCAGATTTGTTTTTCTCAAAAACTGGTTTGTTCCCCTGTCCATTCCAGGGAGGGAATGGGTAGTTGACAAGCACATTCAGAGAACTCCAAATCCATTGTCTCTCTTTCCTGAAACTTACCCTTCCTTTATATCCTTGATCTTACAGAAAGCGTCACTGTCCACTTGGAACCCTTCACCTTCTTTATCGCTCCTGTGTTCATTAGCTCTTCACTCAGTTTGATTAAACATCTGTGTGCTTAGGCACAAGAGACAGAAAAATGGCTAAGAAAAGGGTTCAGTCCACAAGAAGCTCCCAGCCTTGTGAGAAGCATGTAAGCGACATGACCCATTATTTAGTGAAGGCATGTGTGTGGCAAAAGGTGAGGAGGGAAGGGTGAAGGGCAAGCCCAGTTGGTCAGTAGGTCTTCCTGACTTTATTCCTAAATGCCCTCCACCCAGTCTTGACGCCTGGCTCTTCATTCTGGCCGCCTTTGTTTAACACTTGCCTTGTATCTGTTTTATTGTTGCCTCCTCAGTAGACCAGGCTTCCCGACTCCAGTGCTTCCTCAGATTTGTCTCCCTCAAAAACCAGTCTGTTTCCCTGCCCATGACAGGCTGAACATATCATCTTCCATGACAGCTGTCTGGCACAGTTTTTCTCTTATTTTCCACACATCATCCATTAAGCACCTGTTCATTTCACATATACCCTCTGTCCTGGCACAGATAGGCAAATGTCCAGGCCACAATGGCACATGATAGATGTTTCCTAAGAGTAGATAAATGAACCCTAATGATTTCAGTTAAACTCTTCCACATACTATGGGGCTTTAAAAGGAGAAGTTTCTTCTCCTAATTAGTTGATTAAACAACAACAACAACAAGAAATCCTTTAGGTTGGCTTTGCATAGGAATTGTCTACACAGCCTAGTCAAATAAGTCAACTCTCATTTTTTGCAATGGTGGTGGGCACCGTCCACAGGGATCATTCAAATGAGCTCTTAGTCTATCAAACCAGTTTTCCCAGAGGACTTGCACATTGTCCATCATGTGACTTTGCTAGCCACCATTGACTTGGGATAACTCCCATGATTAGAAAGGGAGTTTCACTTTCTTACCTAGTCAATATTTCAGGGTTTGTGAAACAAGATAAGGAACATACTGAAGACAGAAGTAGCTCTACTCTGGCTACTTTGAGTCCTCCTGGTCAGCTAAAATTGCACTGAGTGTGGGAAAAGATATCCCAGAGGCTCAGGATAACTAATATAAAGATAATTAGAGATTATAACAAGTATCTTGAGAATTCTAGGTACCTTAAAATTATCCTTAGTTTAAATCAGGCCCCTCAAGATACCTTGGAGAATAGAGATACATGCACAAAACCGAGTAATGGCTGACTCAAAAGATTATATTTTCTTCTCTAAGTGTTACTGGTGGTCTGGGCCAGATGATTCCAGGTTCTTGGCCTCTCTTCCAAATAACTGAAAATAAGGGCTTACACAAATTTGCAATAGAAGCAAGACCACTTATTTTGAGCAAAGCAATAGTGCAGGTTATAGGGAGATACACCATCACTGGCAGCAGGCCACATGATGAGTGTACTCAAGGGCCCCAAGCTACAGCCTACAGTCTAGTGAAAAGTGGCATTGGTTACTAAGGGGTGTAGTTTGGGTAGTTCTCTATTCTGATTGATAGACTAGATTATATAATCATTTTCTCTACTGTGCATGTCTTTTCCCATAATGCATCTGATTTTAATCAAATGCATGCCCAATTATGCACAGGAATAAGATGATAAATGGGGATTCTCCCTAAAAGGATACTAGAGGACAAAGCTTTGCTTTACTGCTTGTGCACCCAATTACCAGTTCAGGCTGGATCAGCCTTTCTATTTTTTGTACATAGATACATTGGTAACATCCTTGAAAGTGTTGAATCATAGTCACTAGACCACCAAGGAATGCACTTGAATAGAAACTGCCTTGAATAAACTTGATTGTTAATAAGGGTGGAGTAACACACCATTTCTCAGAGATGGGAGTTTGTGTAGCCCTGGAGATGGGCTCCAGGGGGCTCCAGGTTGCTAGGTACATTGTTTGGAAAGGGGTGTGAGTGCATAGTACATGCAAGTAAAGGAACTAGACTACCAAGTGCATTATTACAAGAAGAAGGGTGTGCATCACCAAAACAAAATGGGGGTCACAAGCCAAACTATCTCCTACACTTGCGTGCCTCATAAAGCCCATGTTGATTCAACACATATTAGAAATTTTGCTTTTCAATTTTTTTTGAGGACACAATTAAGCCAAGAAAAATAATTACCTATTCCTGTCATGGGAGGGAAGGGATACCATGAACTGAAATCTGTTGAACAGGGCAGATGTGATGTTACAATCTAGAAGTTAGATTTCAGGGTCTTTTGTTGGGGTTTTCATCTCTAGAAAGCCCCAAATAAAAAATCCCCACTGAATCTAGGACTTCAAAAATATTTGTTGATATATTGTTAGAAAAGTTGACATTGATGAACATGTTGGGGGACAGGCTTTTTTTTCCTGTGAGAATTGGAATTACTAATTTTGTCCTCAACCTTTTGCAGTTGGATCTCAATCTCTAGACTATTTTATTTGCTTTTGTTTTAGGAAATGCCCAACAAGACCCACATACAGTTGCTAATGCCATAATGGATGCCATTGAAGAATTTATCCAGAAAAAATCAGTCCAGTCTGTAAGAAAAGTTAAAGTCATTATCTTTCAGCCCCATATTCTGGATATTTTTCATGATATCATGAAAGGAAGAGAAGGGGCCCCAGCTTCTCCTCGGCCGTCTGTGATATCTAAAATTGTCTGTGAGTTCCTCATGTTTATGAAATACTTGTTCCTAACAGTGATGTTGAATGGGGTAAAGAAAAACTATCTTTATTTTTCTCATTAGCCCTTTTCAGCTCTCCAAAGCAAGCTCCCTGCAAAGAGAAAGTCTTGGTTCTAGAAAAGAAAATAGAGCTGACAGTTTTCCAGGTGTGTGGTGTAGGAGAGGACAGTGTGGACTGCACAATCTCCTGGATACAGGATCTGATTAATAAAGAGCAGCATTCCTACACCAGTGATGACAAGTGTATCAAAGACTTTGATGAAAAGGAGTGCCAGGAACTGATTAAGCTGCAGAAGAGGCTAAACATTACCGTTTCCCTGGACCAGAAAACACCTTTGATCAAGGTTTCAGGAATTAGCAGAGATGTGTTGCAAGCTAGAGATGAGATTGAGGAGATGATCAAGAGCATTAGATCGGCCAAGGAAAAGGAAACCCAGGCAGACTGTGTCTATGAGTTCGTAGAGTGGCAATACATCGACAATAGCACTATCCACCGTTTTGACAAACTCACCAACCTGCACCTGGAGAATGCAAAGAAGGCAAAGCACAAGAGCACTGTTGTCAAAATCAACAACCAGGACTACACAGTGAACTTGGGCACATACACTGCCTCAGGCCCAAATGGACACAGTTTAACCATTCAGCGCATTGCAAAATCCGAAGGTGAGTCACTCTTATTTGCCTTTCTTTTTTTTTTTTTTTTTTTTTTTTTTTTTTTGAGACAGAGTTTTACTGTGTAGCTCTGACTGGCTGGAATTTGTTATGTAGACCAGGCTGTCCTTGAGCTCACAGAGATCTGCTTGCCTCTGCTGGGATTAAGGGCATGCCACCACATCCAGCTGCATCAAATTTTCAAGTAGATAATATTCAAATAGCCCTAAAAATCTTGGTCTCTGAGTTTACAGAGCATACATTACGGCTAAGAAAATATAGCATGGATGTACCCAACAGCCCAAGAATGACCGTCTTAATGGTACCAATAGTTGAGCCTTGTGTTTGTTCCCACCTCTTCAGATTATAAACTTCCCAGAGTCAGTTCTGTTGGGAGGTAATGGCTGCCTCACTCAGAGGCAGGAAAAACAACATTTTTTTAATTTAAAAAATTTTTAAATTTAATAACTACATGATTAGAAACATTTCATTACAGCTTTAACATATTCAGCAAAAATTTCCAGAGCAAGGATACATCTCTTTCAAAAGTGGCTGTAAATTTTTAGGTTTACAGTTGAATCAATACAGTTGTACAATATTGAGCTCGGTATAAACCCTGAAAGAGATAAATTTGAATGTGTTTTTAACCTTTAAAGAAGATCTCCCTTACATTTTAAAATGTTTCCTACATTTTTAGTGCTACTAATGCTCAGATGTTTGCACATGTATCTTTAATCTCTATGTGTCTGATTATTACTAGTCATAGTCGGTTACACTCGGATCCTTGGCACCTGAGTATGGCTATAAACTCATCAGGTAGATTTCAATGATAATGTTTATCACCTCTACTAATTAACATGAAGTAAATTTTTATGCTTCCTCCTCAAATATGTCTTTTTTTAAAATTTATTGATTTTTTTCTGTCTATATCATACAGAACATCCCAAACACTCTCATTCATCTGTATACCCACTTCCCAAATGACATCCTCCCATAGCCCCCCCTCCCTGACTGGAGTCCATATACTCTTGTCATCCCTGTTACTGTCCACTGTGTTGTCGTGCTCCCAGCCATTCCCCAGTGTGTGTCCATCCACTGAATCTAGTCAGCCTATCTAGAGATCCTTGTTTTAGGAAGATCAACTGTTCCTCATTCAGCAGCAATCAGTTGTCAATATTCCTTTAGACAAGATTGGGATCTGCTGTTCATTTTCCCAGTTCTACGCTGGGTTACTGTTTGGGAGTCTTTTGGGCCACCTGGCCAAAAACTGAAAGGAAGGTATCTCCTGTCTGTCATTGTTGCTTGTTATGTAGCCTTTAGCTATATATATGGACTCTTAAAAATTATATTTACCCCATTAATCTTTGGTTATACTTTCCTTTTGGATGATTAAAACCCTACAATTGGACCAGATAAACCAATTTATTTTTACTCTTAAGGTCGTTTGAGGATCTGTTCCTCAGGGGTCACATGGGCTTGGGAGAAGCCCCTGGCTCCTTTCTTTTACCAGTTCTGTCTATGTGAAGATAAGTCAAAGGTCCCACTTGACCATGGCTGGCTTCACTTGGAAGCATGGAGGAAATGATTCCTCTGTGTTGACCCTCCTCTTTGTAGACTGGACACTGGTTCAGGTCCATCTGGTGAGGTCTCCACCGCCTCCTTGATCAAGAGGACAGGTGACTCACCACAGTTACAGGAGATTTTGAGAGATGCTCCTAGTCCCCTGGAACTTAGTCTACCTAGGAGGGAAAGGAGCAAAAAGTGTCCTTTATGTCCCTGTGACCAAATTAGTATAGGCTTCATAGTATGGCTGTTAAACATCCAAGAACGTTAGTTCCACCAGTCTGATATTTTAATTACCATGTGCCATGTAGATAAAGCTTGGGCAAAGACCGAACGCTCTCATATAAACCTTGCCTAGACATATATTACATTCTTTGATCTGGTTGTATGTATAATTTGTCAGTAGATTGTTGGCCTAATATGGTTCCCTCTGGTTTTCTAAAACTAGCTAGGCATTATTTATCTCTCAAATTGTCTAACCCTTCCACCATGGTTTCCTATGGTCCCACCTCTCTTGAACTCCTTCCCTTTATCCCCCAGTTTCCTTGTATAACCTTCTCTCCGCCCTCCCCTTAAAATAACCCCATTTTTATTCATATCTCCCTTATTAATACCTGTTTCCTACTGTTCATCTCTTTCAGATTCTTTCTTTTCCTTTACCTCCCTGGTTCCTTTCCATTATCCTGGTTCCTGTAGTTATGTCTGGATACATACTCACTTATCATGGTTTGGTTCCAGGATCCACATATGAGGGAGAACATATGTCAATTTTTTTTTTTCTGAGTCTCTGTTACTTCACTTAGTATAACTTTCTAGTTCCATCCATTTACCTGAAAGTCTCATGATTTCATCTTTCATTACTGCTGTCCCTCGTATAAATGAACCACATTTTCATTATCCACTCGTCAACTGAGGGACACTTAGGTTGCTTCCATCTCTTAGCTATTGTGAAAAACACAGTTCACAGTCCCACCAGCAGCAGATGAATGTTTCACTTTCCCCACATCCTCTCCACCATTTAGTATCATTTGTTCTCTTGATCTTAGCCAGTCTGGCTGGGGTAAAATGAAATCTTAAAGTGGTCTTAATTTGCATTTCCCTGATTACTAGTGATGTTGAACACGTCTTAAGACACTTCTTAGCCATCTTTATTTCTTCTTTTGAGAACTCGCTGTTCAGGTCCTTAGCCCATCTTTTAATTGGGTTAATTCTTTCTTGATTCTTTGTTTTATGAGTTTGTTATATAGTCTGGATGTTAAGACTCTGTCAGATGTGTCACTGGTGAAGATTTTCTCCCATTCTGTGGGTTTTCTCTTCACTTCCTTGGTTGCTTCTTTTGATGTACAGAAGCTTTTTAGTTTAAGGTCCCATTTGCTGATTCTTGACCTTGTTTCCTGGACAGTTGATGTCTGCTTTAGAAAACCCTTTCCTACACCTATATCTTGTAGGTTATTGCCAATGTTTTCTTCTAACAGTTTCAGAGTTTCAGGCTTCACATTGAGGTCTTTGATCCATTTGGAGTTGACCTCTGTGCAAGGTGAAAAATAGGGGTTTAGTTTTATTCTTCTACAGGTGGTGATCTAGTTTTGCCAGCACCATTTGCTGAACATGCTGTCTTTCCTCCAGTGAATATTCTTAGCCCCTTTGTCAAATATCAGGTGGCTGCATATCTGGGTCTTCAGTTTTGTTCCATTCATCTATGGGTCTATTTTTGTGCCAGGACCATGTTGTTTTTATGGCTATAGCTCTGTAATACAGCTTAAAATATGGTATAGTAATCCCCTCGGCATTGCTCTTAGTGCTCAGGGTTGTTTTGGCTATCCGAGGTCTTTTGTGCTTCCATATGAATCTTAGTGTCCCGACCTGCAGGACACTTCTACAGTGGCGTGACCAGTGGGGGTCCTAGAAGGAATGACAAACAAGGAACACGAAGAAAGAGAGCAAGACAGTGTTCTGATCAAGCTCCAAAATTTTATTTGAAAGCAGCAGACATATATACTGGTAGTGGAAAACTAATCTCTTTCTTTAAAGATTTAAAATTTTCATCGTAGAGGTCTTTAATGTATTTGGTCAGGTTTATTCTGAGATATTTTATTTTATTTTATTTCCAGCTATTGTGAAGGGGAGTGTTTCCATGTACTCTTGCTCTGATTGCTTGTTATTGGTATATAGAAAGGCTACAGACTTTTGTAGATTAATTTTGTAACCTGCCACTTTACTGAATGTGTTAATAATTTCTAGGAGTTTGCGTGTGGAATTTTTGGCGTCCCTTAGATATATTATCATATCATCTGCAAAAAGGGATAATTTGATCTCTTCTTTTCCAATTATTACTCCTTTAATTTCCTTCTCCTGTATTATTGGTCTTGCAAGAGTTTCAAGCACTATGTTAAGGAGGAGTGGAGATAGTGGACAGCCTTTTCTTGTTCCTGATTTCAATGGAAATGCTTCCAGTATTTCTCCATTTAGAATGACGTTGGCTGTGGGTTTGTTATATATGGCTTTGATTATGTTGAGATTTGGTCCCACTAGTCCAATTCCCTCTAGGACTCTGAACATAAATGCATGTTGAATTATGTCAAAGGCCTTCTCTGCATCTATTGAGAAGACAATGTGGTTCTTGTCTTTGAGCCTATTTATATGATTTATGATGTTTATTGACATGTATATTGAACCATCCCTGCATCTCTGGAATAAAGCCGACTTGATCATGGTGGATGATCTTTTTGATGTGTGTCTGTATGCAGTTTGCAAGTTTTTTTTTGAAAATTTTTTCATCTGTGTTCACTAAGGATATGGGTCTATAGTTCTCTTTTTTGGTTGTGTCTTTACCTGGTTTTGGAATTAGACTGATGCTGCCTTCATAGAAGGAATTTGGAAGTTCTCCCTCCATTTCTACTTTTTTAAAGATAAATTAAGTAGTATTGGATGCCTCCTCTTTAAATGTCTGGTAGAATTCTGCTGTAACTCCATCTAGTCCTGGGCTTTTTTTAGTCGGGAGGTTTTGTATTACTGTTTCAATTTCTTTTTGTGTTATGGGTCTGTTTAAGCTGTTAATCTCTTCTTGGTTTAGTTTTGGTGGTTCCCATGCTTTTAGATATCCATCCATTTCTTTTAGGTTTTCAAATTTAGTAGCATATAGGTTTTTAAAGCATTCCCATATAATGTTCTGTGTCTTTCTGGTGTCTGTTGTGATGTTTCCCCTTTCATTTCTTATTTTGCTGATTTGGAGGTGCTCTTTCTTTCTTTTGGTTAACTGGGCTAGTGGCCTGTCAATCTTGTTCATCTTTTCAAAGAACCAGCTCTTGGGTTTGTTGATTCTTTGTATTGTTTTCTTTGTTTCTATTTCATTAATTTCTGCTCTGATTTTTGTTATTTCTTCTTGT
>NW_008346548.1:9793742-9799408 GCF_000622305.1 Nannospalax galili
TTACTAGGGCTTCTTCCAGTGTTGATTTTAAGCTTTATTGCATTGTGCTCTGATAGAATGCATGCAATTATTCCAATTTTTTGTATTTGTTGAAATCTGTTTTGTGCCTCAGTATGTGGTCAGTTTGAGAAAGCTCAATCGGGTACTGAATAGAAAGTATATTTTTTGGTGCTTTGGTAGAATATTCAGTAGATGTCTGTTAGGTCCATTTGATATATGGTATCATTCAATTCAGATGTCTCTCTTGTTTATTTTTTGTCTGGTTGACCTGTCTATTAGAGATAGTGGGGTACTGAAGAGCCTTACTAGTGCTGAATTTGGGTTAATCTGTGTCTTTAAGCCCTGTTATACTTTTTAAATGAAATTGGGTGCACCAGAGTTTGGATGTTCATGATTGTAATATCTTCTTGATTCATTGTTCCTTTGATCAGAATGAAGTGGCCCTCTTTGTCTCTTCTAATTAGTTTTAGTTTAAAGTCTATTTTGTCAGATATTAGTATTGCTACATCTGCTGTTTTCTTAGTGCCATTTGCTAGGTATATTTTTTCCCATCCTTTCACTTCGCGATAGTTTCTGTCCTTGAAAGTGAGATGAGTTTCTTGCAGACAACAAAAAATGGGTTTTGTTTCTTAATCCATTCACCTAGTCTGTGTCTTTTGACTGGGGAGTTCATCCATTAATATTTAAAGTTATTAATGAAAGACGTGTATTGAACCCTGTTATTTTTATTTCTGTTCACATTCTTGATATAGCTGTGAATTTCCACAGTTATACCTTCATTGAATATCTTTCCACAACCCCTTGAGTATAGTCATTCCTTTCTTCAGCTCTTTGTATTGCTTCAAGAACTCTCTGAAGGACTGGTTTTGTGGACATGAATTCTTTCAGCCTATTTATGACGTGGAATATTTTTCTTTTCCCTTCAACTATGATAGATATTTTAGCTGGATAAAGTAATCTGGGTTTGCATCTGTGGTCATTTAGAAATGGGAATACTTTGGTCCATGTTTTTCTGGCTTTCATCATTTGCATTGAAAAGTCAGCTGTAATCCTAATGGGTTTTCCTTTATATGTGACTTGTTTTCCTTTTGCAGTTTTCAGTATTGTCTCTGTTCTGAACGTTTAGTGTTTTTACTATGATGTGCCATGGAGAGTTTCTTTTCTGGTCCTGTCTGTTTGGTGTTCTATATGCTTCTTGTATTTGTATGGGTGTGTCTTTTTTAATTTGGGGAAATTTACTTCTACAATCCTGTTGAGGATCTGGTCCATACCATTATCTTGAGATTCTTCTCCTTCCTGTATGCCTATAATTTGTAAGTTTTTTTTTTAATGCTGTGTCACACAATCCTTGCATATTCCATTCTTGTGTTTTCTTAAATTTTTAATAATCTTTGCTTGCGTGGTCAAGTTTGTCCACTTTATCTTCCAATCTTGATACTCTGTTTTCCATTTCATTCATCCTATTGGTGAGGCTTTCTCCTGTCATTTCTAATTGGCTTTCTGAGTGTTTCACTTCCTTCTTCATTTCAGCCTTAGTATTCTTCAATATTTTTCTTTTCTGAATTCATTCAGAAGTTTATCTCTATCTTCCCTAAGTTCTTTGAATTCTTTGTGTGTTCCTTAAATTCACTGAATTCTTTTATCATGTTTATAATTGTTCTTTTGAGTTCCAAGTCCTATGTTATCTCTAGGGGGTTCTCACTGTATTCCTCTAGAAGACTATTGGTACTTGGTGGAGATATATTATTTTGGTTTTTCATGTTGTTATTTTTTCTCTGTGACTTTGACATGTGAATTTCTTTCATAGTTTCTGATTCTTGTGTGAGACTCAAGGCTTCCTTTGTTGAATTTAGGTCTCTTTCTTTCTGCAACTTTATGTGCCTTTGTGGTTTACTTGTTGGGCCTGAAACACTGGTTGGCCTAGGCTTCATGTTCTCTCTTTGGATTTTATATTGGAGGGGCCTAATTCCTTTTGTCTTCAGGAGTTCCTACAGAGGCCCAAGTGAGATGAGGCTCAGATACTCTCAGGCTTTCTCCTAAGGTCTGGATTCCTCCAGGAAAGATGCTGTCCTCAGGAATTTGTGGGATGGGCTGGCCTGGGAGCAGGGCCCAGGAAAGATGCTGGTCTCAGGAAGCTAGTGGCTGTGCCACCCAGGGATGCAAAGGGAGGTGGGGGTGGGAAGAGGCACGAGAGCTCCTGGGCACTACTGGGAGGAACTGGGTTGGTCTGGATGCCAAGGATCAGGAAGCAGTGGGGATTCTGGGCCTAGAGGTTAGTCTAGGAGTCTGTGGTTCCAAGACAAGGAATGGGTGAGTACCCAGGCTAGGAGGGGAGCTGGGAGGGTGAATGAGGCTGGGGAAGTCAAGGCAGTGGGTACCACTGGATTTACCCAGGAAAGATGCTGGCACTAGGATGCCAGGGGTTGTGCAGCCCAGGGAAACAAAGGGAGGTGAGGGTGGGACCAGGCCCAGAGGGCTCCTTGGGACCACAGGGAGGAACTGGGTTGGTCTGGATGCAAAGGATCAGGAAGCAGTGGTGGCTCTGGGCTGAGAGGTTAGCCTCAGTGTCTGGGGTGCCAAGACAAGAAATGGGCCAGTATCCAGGCTAGGAGGAGAGAGGTGGTGGGGGAAGTGGGAGGGTGAAAGAAGCTGGGGGAGCCAAGGCCAGTTGGGTGAGTTGGACTTACCCAGGAAAGGTGCTGGCACCAGGACACCAGAGGCTGTGCAGCCCAAGAAGCAAAGGGTGGTGAGGGTGGGACCAGGCCCAGAGGGTTCCTGGGGACCAGGAAAGGTGCTGGCCAAAAAATAATAGTTTTAAAAGAAAAGTAGCCCGAGGTTTTCTAGAACAAAAAGGCAAAGGGGATGAAAAGGAGATGGCAGACTAGTTAGAGTTTCTCTTTTCTGCATCTGTGCTGATGACCCAGAGAGGATCCCAAGTCTGCTCCCAAAATCTCCTTTGTTCCTGGATACCTTGTCAGAAAGCAAGCAGCCTACAGATTCCCTGATGAATATGATCCACAAGAAGGGAATGTTTGTCTTGTGTAGAAAGCCATGCCTGCCTTCTAACCTCATCCCATCCCATATTGTCATCTTTGTCATCCCTCCCCCGCATCTGTGTATGCCTCCCCCTTCTCACAGACTTTATTCATCGTCTATGAGATCAGTGTAAATAAACTGCTCAGACTGTAAGCAACCCTGGAGAAATGATACATCCAGGGTAGTAGTCTACTTAACAGGAGACAAAGCTGCCCCTGTAGCCTGTCACATACAAATCCTATCATCCATCTGCTTAAGGATGTAGCAAGGTGTAATGAGAAAATAAATGTAGACTACCTTGTGGTGGTGGTGATGGTGGTAAGGTGTTCTGGTAAAAACTCATGCCTAAGCAAAATGATAGACACTGTTTAAAACAAGTTAGGGAATCAATTTGTTAAATTATGTCAGAGTACAAGCTGAAAAGGAAATGAAGATGAGTTACTATACTACATCAGCAGTTTTGACACTTTAACATGAAGCATGATCCAAACTTATGATGCAGACACAGAGGGCCCACCCTCAGGGGACCCTGATTCAGTGTATCAGTGACTTTTCTTTTTCTTCTGGTTGATGGTGCTAGGAGATGAGCCCAGGTACTTGAGCATGCTAGGCAAATAATCTACCATCAAGCTACCTCCTCCCTCCTCCCTCCTTTTTAAAAAAATATTTTTATGTGTATGAGTGTATTGCCTACGTGTATGTGAGTGCACCCATGTCGTGAAATGCTGTGGAGGTCAGAAGAGGGTTTTGGATTCCCCTGGAACTGGAGTTAAGGACGGTTCATAACCACCATGTGGGTGCTGGAAATTGAACCCAGGTCCTCTGCAAGAGCAGTCAGTACTCTTAACTGCTGAGTCATCTCTCCAGCCCCCCTCCTCCCTCCTTTTAACAAGTGTATTAGTTCATCCTGATATGGATGGCTCATGGTCCGCACTTAAAAAGAAAACATTCTTTTAGAAAAAGAAATTTCTTGAACACATAGAATTAGGAGACTGTGTCACAAGAATACAGATGATAAGTTTTCCAAAGCATCCCAGGAGTATGTGAGGGAGACCTTAAATGTCTGCTTTGCAGTTGAAATCCCTGCACACTGGACTGACATGAATCAGCAGGATTTGCTCATGGTCAATCTGCGTACCGATGACCCAGAATACACCATGGTGGCAAGCAAGTTCAATCAGACCTGTGCAAAATTTACCATAGAGAAGGTAAGTCTGCTGTGGACATGGAGTTTCTAGATGGTGGAAATAAATTAGATCAGAGTCCTGTATAAATACTCTCAAATATGGGGGTGGAAAGGTGGCTCAGTGGCTAAAAACAAGGACTGCTCTTATAGAGGGGGACCCAAGTTCAGTTCCCAGCACCCACACCAGACAGCTCACAACTGCCTGTAAGTCCTGTTCCAGGAGTGCCAACATCCTCTCCTGTACTCTGCAGACATTGTGGTCATGTGTATAGACACACACACACACACACACACACACACACACACACACACACACACACACACACACACACACACGAGTAATTTAAAAATCTGTTCCCTGAGTTTTCCAGGCGGCTGGGAAGTTACTCATCGGAACTTACAGCAATAGTAACAGCAAGCACAAAACCAATGCACACTCAAGCCAGACAAAATCCCAGAAGAAAAGTGGGGAGGTGGGAAAGAAGGCCCAGCCTCAGCTGAGGAACTACTGGTACTGATAACTACTGGGAGAGGAGAGGCCGTTTCTTTAAGAGCGTGACGCTGGATAGGTTAACCAGGGTTCAGTGAATGGAAACACATTTGAGGATACAAACTTGACTCAATAGGCTTTAACATATATAACAGAGTACATGAAATCTGGCATTGCTAGGGACTATAGGAGGGGTACAGATAGAGGAGAGGTCTAAATATGATCAAAATATATTGCAGGAAATTTGCAAAAATTCAATAAAAAGAAAAAAATTGAGTTGAAATTTGACGTACAATCTGGTTCATTTTATATTGTATGTCTGACACATAGTAATGTAGTATGTGCTCAATCAACACTGGCTGACTAGATGAATAGGAAAAAAATGAGTCTTGCACTTTTTTTTTTTTCTTTTTTGAGATAGGGTCTCCCTGGTAGCCTCAGATGGTCTGGAACTCCCTATGTAGACCAGTCTGGACTTGATTTCACAGAGCTCTTCCTTGCCTCCCAAGTGCTAGGATTAAAGGCATGCACCAACACTTGTAGCTGAATCTTCCCCTTTTTAAATGGACTAACCAGCCTCAGCTTATCTTGTCTCACCATTGCCGGTGTACAGAGTTGGAATCACTCACAACCACTTGGCCTGAAATTCTAAGTAATAGTTGACAGGAAATGGGCAGAAATTCTTTCCTTGCTTCTTTTTATTGTTTGTATAACTAATAAGTGCTGTGGTAACAAAAAGCTAACGGCCAGATGAAGAACAGAAACATATGGGGACGTGTAAGGCAACCTTGAGAGCGGATATCTGAAAAAATGCTTCATTTGGTTCATCTTGGTATGATCATAAAACTAGCGTGTGTGTGTGTGTGTGTGTGCGTGCATGTGTGTGCGTGCGTGTGTGTGTGTGCGTGCGTGTGTGTGTGTGCGTGCGTGTGTGTGTGTGTGCGTGCGTGTGTG
>NW_008346548.1:9799646-9819143 GCF_000622305.1 Nannospalax galili
CCTGTTCCTATGCAACCGTCCAGGCAGACTACTATTTCAACTCTGTTTTAGGAAATTTTGACCACTTGTTATGGCAACATTTTCTTCTAGAAGCTGTAAATTTGTCTCAGCATTGTTTTTCCAACAAGTATGAACAAAAAAATTCACATCTAAACAACAAATTTCACCTTTCCTTAAGAATAATATACTTCTAGGGGCTGGAGAGATGGCTAAGCAGTTAAGAGTGCCTGCTGCTCTTACAGAGGACCTGGGTTCAGTTCCCAACACCCATATCAGGCAGCTTACAACTCCTGTAACTCCAGCTTCAGAGGATCTAATGATCTCTTCTGGCCTTCATGGGCACTGCATTCGTGTGAACACACACACACACACACACACACACACACACACACACAATTAAAAATTAAAATTAGCTGGCATGGTGGCACATGCCTTTGATCCCTCCACTTGGTAGGCAGAAGCAGGTGAATTTCTTTGAGTTTGAGGCCAGTCTGGTCTACATAGCCAGCTGCAACTACAAGGGAGACCTTGTCTCAAAAAAAAAAAAAATTAAAGATTAAAACCTTTTTAAAACTACACCCACATTCACTTACTATCACATTTTTTTACCCAGAATCAGAACTTTAATGGTAGCTACAGATTTTACTCTTGTTGCCACAATTACTGAGACATTAAGATTCTTGTGTTAGTTATTATAATTTCAGATGGCAATAAGTTAGAATACCCTGCTTTGTGAAGCAAGCTAATAAAAATTCAAAGATTATGCTTTCCAAATTGGACTTAGATATGGCTTCCAAATTGGATTTTGTCACTAGCAAACATGAGAGACACGCAGACTCCTGGTCTCCAATAGTGATTACTACCTGGATAAATTCAATGGCCCTTTGTTTGTTTCATTTATTTTGGCATCTTTAGTGTTAACATTATTAATTTTACCCTTTGAGATTATGTTTTTCCTTGATCTCAGTGGTAATATATTTTTATTCTTTTTTCTTCTTTACCTAATTTACTTTGCTTATCACTGATTTATCTGTTCCTCCTCCAAAATTCCAAATTCTCATCTTATCACAGGACGTTTTCCATGGTCTTCTGCCTCTGCACCTCACCAGGCAACATTTTTTACCTTTCTGACGTCTGCTGGGTTTGCAGTGTTGATACTCCTAAGTCAGCATTGCTGTTGCTCGAGTTCCCTCTGGGTCTCTTGCGCTATCAAGCAAACCACATAACATATCTTTATGTGCATTTATTATTATCATGGGGGGAGGAGAGGGAATAACAGAGGAATGAGTACCCAGTGCCTAGCCCCGCACCTCCAGCGGCTGGCTCAGAGCCCACCATATCGACTGCACCACGGCCATAGTCACCGATAGACAGCATTCGCTCATGCCTCAGGGGCCAGCGATCTCGCCCCGGGCCATAAATATCAGGCCATTCTGTCCTTGAGCTGCTGCATGTTCCCCACATGGTGCGCTTCCCTAGGGCTCTTGGCTTCTGTTCCAAGGTGGTTCCCAGCAGCCCCTCAGTAGTCCACACTCCCCGGCAGGCCCTGCCCCTTAGAGGAACTAGCCAATTGGGAGACAACTGCCAATCTGAATCTTTGACTTGAATTCCCAGAAGTCAAGTGGCCTACCACAAACAAACAAACAACAAAACCCTCTCTAATGCTCTTTTCCCTTCCTTCCCCATTTCCGCATGTCCTTGGCCTGCCACGTTCTGAGTAAAGTCAGAGATTTTTCGAGTACCTTCCTTTTCATCCATGGTAACCAGTTCACCAATAAAACCTGCATTTTCTTTCTTTGCAAAATTTCCCTTGCTCTTTGTTTGCACTGCTGGGTTTTTTTTCCCATGTAGGGAAACATGGTAATTCCAAAATATTTAAAATAGCCTGCAAAGATATATTATGCCTTTAAATGAAATAAATACATGAAGATAAATAGATAAAGAGGAAAGCTGGAGAAGACAACACAGAAGCTTGGTAAGTTCCCAGCAACACATAACATGGACACTACACAGTTGTACATTTGTCCCCAAGCTTCCTAGTAGACAAAGCAAAGGTGTAAACAGCCAGCCATTAGACTGGTAATGTCCAGAACAGAGAGCAAAGCACTTGATGAGGAGAATCACAGCTCTCACAGTACTGAGATTATCTCTTGAGAGATTCCTCCTTTGGATCAAGTCCTGGAGAGTATCCTTAACATCATTTCACCATAAATTCTTTGATGGTCTAACTCTGAGAACACAGAAATGCCATTCCGAATACCAGTGACAGTAGGTAGTGGCTGACGGTGCACTGTGATGAGATGTCGAGGTCAGACAGTCTGGTCAGACAGTGTGGCAGGGTTGTCTCAGTGGAACTGGCAGCCCTCCCTGGACTGGCATGCCTCACCGGTTCCAGGCCCTGAGCCCGAGCTCTAGGAGACCCTGCTGCCCGGCAGTGAGGAATGGCAGTAAGGACCAAGGGATTGTGAGCCCGGGCTCACTGCTCTGAGAGGTTGGTGCTTCCAACTCTTTCCGTGGCTGAAGTTAAGAAAATCATGAGCTCATATTCATGCTTTCAACTAAAATTTAACATTATACCTTTTCCTAAGAGCTTATATTTAATATTTATGCTGTTTTATCCTTAGTATACATGAAATTAATTTAAAATTAGGTTACCAAAATTGTTAGCAATAGTGAAATAGCAATGCAGCTTTCTTTGGTTATTATTAATATATTGTGTCTTTTTCCATTCTTTTTTTATTATTTATTTATTATTTATTTATTTATTTATTTATTTGGTCTTTTTGAGACAGGGTCTCCCTGTAGCCCCAGCTGTCCTGGAACTCACTATGAAGACCAGGCTGGCCTTGAACTCACAGAGATCCGCCTGCCTCTGCCTCCCAAGTGCTGGGATTAAAGGTGTGTGCCACCACGCCTGGCTCCATTCTTTTTTTAAAAAAATATTTATTTTTATTTTGTGTATGAGTGTTTTACCTGCATGCATACATGTGCCTCACATGCCTATAGTGCCTGTGGAGACCCAAAGAGGGTGTCTGATCCTATGTAACTGGAGTTATAGGCAGATGTGAGTTGCCGTGTAGGTGTTGAGAACCAAACTGAGGTCCTCTGCAAGACAGCAAGTGCTCTTAGCCACTGAGCCATCTTTCCAGTTCCCAGCTTTTCCCACTCTTTTAACATTTTCATGAGTATATATTTAGGGTGTGTCCCCTGGTCCCAGTATATACTTGAGTTTTTAATTTTTATCTTTTAATTAGCATACTTAATTGGCTTACTGTATTTACTGATACGCTTGGACTTAAATATCCCACATTCATCTTTGCTTTCTAGTTATTATTTCAATTCTTTGCTCATTATCTTCCTTTCCTGTCCTCCTTTGGAGTAAACATTTCTGTTGTTTTTTCTGCCCCTTCTAGATTGTTTAGTTGATTACTCTAGAAATTACAATGTGTAATTTACCTGATTAAGCTCAAGTCTAAGGGAGGATATTTATCATTTCCTAGACAATGCAATGACTTTTGTGCACTTTGAGCCTCCTTCTAGCCCCCTTCTGACTTTGTGGTGCTCTTAACATTGACAGACATATCTACCCATTCCACCCACTGTACTTCCATGCATTCCCATGTCACTCTGGGATAAAGTCTTGTAGTAGTAGTGAATTCACTTCAGGTTTTGTCTGAAAATTTCTTAAGTCTCAAGGGCTTCTTTTTGTTGTTGTTACTAAGAAACAGTTTTTCCCCTAAGCTGAGCGTGGTGTTATACCATGAGTAGTTAAAATCACTACTTGGTGATTAGAGTCTAAAAGCTGTTCTGGGGACTGGCTGGCAACACAGGTCAGTTACATGGCAAGCAAGAAGAACCTGAGTCCAAGCCCCACAATCCATGTTAAAAAGCCAGGTGTGGTGGTGTGTGCTTGTAATCTCAGCACTGGGGAGGCAGAGACAGGCATATCCCTGGAGCTCCCTGGACAGCCAGCCTAGACTACTTGGTGAGTTCCAAGCTGGTGACAGACCTTGTTTCAAAAACAGGGTGACTAGTGCCTGAGAACAATAACTGAGGTTGACCTCTGGCCTCACATGCACACACACACATATGCACCTGCACACACACATAACATACACATACAGCTGAACGGTAATCCAGGGCCAAAGAGTTTCAACAACCCCAGAGGCCACTCAGGTCAAGGTATGGCTACTTTAGTCTACAACCAGAGTCCCTTCCATCAGGATTCATGTCCCACTCTTCCAACAGGACCTAATGCCTTCCCGCTGTTAGAACATGGGTAGCCCAACAAGTATCCTAGGAGGACTTGGGTGCCAAAAGACAGAGTGACAAAGTAAGGTAGACAGAAACAGGAACAGTCACTGGCATGCATTTAGAAAGTAGACATTGGAGAGACTGAGAGTTCATATGAGTACTTAACTCCTACACGGTTTTCCCTCATTGGTACACAAATGATGCTAAAAATTAAACTGACATTTGCCCCAATGCTTTTTAGTAAACATTCAATCTGAAAAGGTAGGGGTGTGTGTGTGTGTGTGTGTGTTCATGTGCCCATATGTACACAGGGCAGGGATGAGGAGACACGTGGAAGTCAGGGGACAACTTTGTGTAGTCAGTTCTCTCCTACTTTTATGTGGGTTCTGGAAATTGAACTCAGGTCACCAGGCTTGTGTGGCAAGGCTGTTCATTACTGAGCTGTCTTACCACCCCTAAAAAGATAGATATCTGAAGGTAGGAAGCTGACATCCAGTGCTGAATTTGCTCCTGAGTATAACTATTATTTATGAAAGACAGTGATCAAGTTTTTTTTGCTATCACTTGCCAAATGTTCTTGGCACTGGCAGAATATTTTTCTTTTTTAATTTATAGATTGAAAGGATCCAGAATCCACATCTCTGGAATAGCTACCAGGCAAAGAAAAAGACCATGGATGACAAGAACAGTCAGAAAATAAATGAGAAGCAACTCTTCCATGGGACAGATGCTGGCTCTGTGCCGCACGTCAACAGACACGGATTTAACCGCAGCTACGCTGGGAAGAACGGTAAGGATGTGGCACAGTCAGCTGCTACACTTGGTTGTCAGTCAGGAGAACCCACTCTGGGCATTCCATTCGTTCTCTGTGCTCCCCTATTATTCCTGGCCAGACTGTAGCCCAACTTTTTCTATTTATTAATTTTTATTTTATGTGTATGAGTGTTTTGCCTGCATGCATGTAAGGGCACCAGTGTCATGCAATGCCCACAGAGGCCAGAAGATCCCTTGGACCTGGAGTTACAGACAGTTGTTAGCCACCGTGTGGGTGCTGGAACCTAACCCAGGTCCTCTGCAAGAGAAACCAGTGCTCCTAACCTCTGAACCACCTCTCCAGCCCTCCACAATATATTTAAACTGAGCACTCCATTATTTGACATACTGGGCTAATATGTCAATTTATGTGCTACATTGAAGTTCACTAAAATGTTGTTTTTCCCTTCACAGCTGTGTGTTATGGGAAGGGAACCTATTTTGCTGTCAATGCTTCTTATTCTGCCAACAACACGTACTCCAGACCAGATGCCAATGGGAGAAAGCATATGTACTATGTGCGGGTACTCACTGGAAACTACACAATTGGAAATTCATCATTAATTGTGCCTCCTTCAAGGGACCCTCAAAACCCTACTGACCTGTATGACACTGTTGTAGACAATGATCACAACCCAAGTATATTTGTAGTGTTTTATGACTACCAAGCATACCCAGAGTACCTGATCACTTTTAGATGATAACATTTTTAGGTCCCTTCCCCAAAGACATTATTAATACATTTACATGTATCTGTTGTAAGGAAAGTTTTAGCTGTGTTTCTTCTTAAGCTTTTGCTAAGATCACAAGATCTTTCATTGCCACTGACATCAATTTCCTCTGCTTTGCTTCCATAATGGAAATGAATCTACTTGAAAACAAATCAATGTGAGGATTTATATCAGATTACAGTTATAACTACATTCACTAGTGTGGACATCAAATCTGTGGAAAAAGAACAGGCTTATATTTTTCAGGAGGGAGAGAATAACAGTAAGGGCACAGCCATGTGGTTCCAGCTACCACTGTGGAAGGAGGCTCCGGAACCATGTCAAAGTGCCACAGCTGTGGGGACACACAGTTCCTCTGAGCCAGCAGAGCTGCTACTTTCCTGGCTTCCAACTGAACAGATTTCCTTATAGGGAACTTCAGTCCTCACAAAGACCCCAGTGCCCTTGCACCCTGTACAAACTGGGTGCTGGGGATGTGGCTTGTGCAAATCTGTGTGAACTGAGCCCCATGGAGCTGTGTAGCTCAAAAGCCCTGACTCCAATGGCCAGAGGTCCTACTGAATGTTGGCTCCAGTCTATCCACTGCCCAGTGAAATCAATGGGAGGATGCCCAGTACATCTTCAGTGGAAACCCTTTCACTGTGTGAAAATTAACTCTAAGGGCATTAACTAGCATACTTCCTTGGAAGCCTAGTTTGTGACAATTTTAAAGCTTTGCGTATAAATAAACCAATTAGTCATATTGCTAACTTAGTTTCTACTGGATGGTAAAGTTTTTTGTTTTGTTCTTGGGCTTTATTTATTTATTTATTTATATATTTTTTTACATTGAAGACTCAAATCATAGCCTCACACATGCCAGGCACATTCTCTACCACTGAGATATATCCCCAGACCACTTTTTACTTATGAGTCCAGGAGACCAGGTCTTACCAAGTTGTCGAGGCTGGCTTTGATCTCACCCTGTAGCCCAGGTAGGCCTGCCTTGAACTTGAGATCTTCCTGCTTCTTCCTTGTTGGAGGCCTGTGCCACCAGGCCTGACTTAAATTATTCTTTTTTAAAGCTTTATCCTGTAGATTTCAGGTTCAAATGCTATCTGTTGAGCACTAGATTGTGCCAGGTAGTAGAGGTGCTTCCACATACATTATTTTGTCCCCATGAACAGACCTGTGAAGTAAGAATCATTCACCATTTCAAAGGAACATACTCAGAGTACAGGAAGCTTCCTTGCCTGAGGCCACCTAGGCTGAACCCTCAGACCCAGCAACTTGGTGCCTTGATGTTGAGCCCTCTGCTCTTCCTACAGACCCTGGCCTTGAACTAAGTGCTGTGAAACACTGCTGTATTTCCTTGGCTTTTTCTGTCTGGATTGGATGTGTCCATTGCCTCTCTTCATTATGAGTTCTATGGGCTAAGAAGTCAGTGCTGATGTGGAGCAAGTACAGATGGCACACTCAGGTGTTAGGGGGCGCCAGGAGGGTAAAGGCACGTGTCCCTGCCATGGGGAACACCACTGAACTTCAAGTGGAGGAGGACAAGGAGGTTACCCCTGCCTGCCTCTTCATTGACACAGAGATCATGAAACTTCTGTTTCTGCTCTTTGTTTCTAAGTGGACTGGCCAAGTCTGCACTTCCTCAGCATTGGCAACCAAACTCAGCACTAACCATGGTGCAAGGAGGTGGAATGAAATGAGAGGCCTGCTCTCCTCTGCTTTTGTTAACTCAGGACCAGGTGAATTGTCACACTGAAGACTGGTGACCCAGCAGCATATGTTACAGTTATGCTCAATCTAAAAATATGTCAAATGTATCATTTCTTCATTTCCTAGTATAGTTCCTTGAAAACTGTCTCTTGGTAAAATCAGTTTTCTCCTAAGGGCAAATATGAGCTAGCTCAATGCCAAACAGTGGCCACCACTGATAAAAAACTGCAACCAAACACGACAGCATCAAGGGATCCTCAGGGTACTAACATTCAATTGGAAAGTACAGAAGGACACAATACAGGAAAGGTTTAACACATTTGTCTCCAGCAAGTAGTCCCTGCTAAAATGAGCCCACTCTGAGCCCATGGTGAGCCCCAACAGCTTTAATCACCTGAGGCGCTTGCTAGAACTTCAAGTTCTGGTGTCATTCCACTGGAGTCAGAGAGCCTGCAGCTTGAGTGGTACCTAGGAATCTGCATTTCCAATGAACACCTCGAAGGTCCTGATAGCCCAACACCCAGGGCCACATCAGGACTTTCTGGACCCAGGTACTTCTGCCTTTGTGGGCCCTTAGTGCATAAACAATGTTAAAAATTTAGCTCCACAACTGCATTGTTATAAACATAAATGCCATCAAGGCTGGATTACATTATTTCCTGATTTAAAAACAAAAAATAGGGGATGGAGAGATAGCTCAGTGGTTAAGAGCACTGACTGCTCTTGCAGAGGACCTGGGTTCGATTCCCAGCACTCACTGATGGCTACGAATCGTCCTTAACTCCAGTTCCAGGGGAATCCGAAGCCCTCTTCTGACCTCTGAGGCACTGTATGACATGGGTGCTCTCACATACATGCAGGCAATACACTCATACACATAAAAAATAAATAAATAAAATTAAAAAAAAACAAAAATATGAAAACATTTTGGTGGGACTCTAAAAGCACTATGAGCCCTAGCCACCATGCCTACTGAAAAACAAGTGGGTATGTTGGCCTTTCTGACTTATACCTTGGTCCTGTGCCATTCATATGGGCTAGGCTTGAATTCTTTCTTTAAAAGAATTATGTGTAGGCTGGGCATGGTGGCACATGCCTTTGATCCCAGCACTTGGGAGGCAGAGGCAGGCGGATCTCTGGGAGTTCAAGGCCAGCCTGGTCTACATAGCGAATCCAGGCCAGCTGGGGCTACAGGGAGACCCTGTCTCAAAAAGACAAAAAAAAAATTATATGTATTTGGGGCTGGAGAGATAGTGCAGTGTTTAAGAGCACTAGCTGCTCTTGCAGAGGACCCAGGTTTGAATCCCAGCACCAACAAAGAGGCTAACAACCAACTGAAACTCTAGTTCCAGGGGATCTGATGCCGTCTTCTGACCTCGGCGGGCATTGCATGACGTGGGTGCATTTATATACACACAGGCAATACACTCATATACATAAAGGTAAACTAATTTAAATAAAAATTTTATGTATTTTATGTGTATGAGTGTTTGCCTGAATGTATATAAGTGCACCACATGGGTGCAATGCCCTCGGAGGCTGGAAGAGGACATTGGGTCCCCTGGAATTGGAGTTACAGATGTTGTTAGCAGCCCTGTGGGTGCTGGGAACTAAACCCAGGTCTGCAAGAGCTGCCAGGGCTCTTAACTGCTGAGCCATCTCTCCAGCCCTCTGTGCTTGTATTCTTTTTAAAAACATTTTATTATTTTTGTTATTTTGTTTTTTTATTTTATGTGTATGAGTGTATATGTATATAAACACATCTGTGTCATGCAATGTCTGCAGAGGTCAAAAGAAGGCAATGGATTCCCCTGGAACTGGAGTTATGGACAACTGGCTTGAGGCTGGAGAAACGTCTCTGTGGTTAAGAGCACTGGGCTTGGTTCTCAGCATCCACATGACAGCTAACATGCCTGCTTGTATCATCTAACTGTCTTGGCCTCTGGAGAGTCAAAGTGCATGATTCCATGCCCTTACACGTATTCCTCCGTGAGATGCAGGATGGCATGGAAACCAGCTCATGGTGGCTCTCACTGAACTCATCCTTCTAATACCCCTTTGCAAATAGCCAGGACCTCATAGTCTCTATCTTGATAAAATCAGGGGATCATCTCTCATCATCCCCCTTTCCCAATGTCTGAACTCTCTTCAGTTCTTTGAACAACACAGACTATTTTTTTTTTAACTGAACAAAAGACTTTCTCGATTTAGAGCTTTCAGTTTTCTGACTCCAGCTTATAAGCAGTAATTTTTTTTTTTTTTTTGGTCTTTTTGAGACAGGGTCTCCCTGTAGCCCCAGTTGTCCTACAATCAGTACATTTTATATCAGGCTTATACATGTGCAGAAAAACTGAAATGCCTATGATAAATAAGCTTACCTGGACATTTTCCTGAAAAGTTTCATAAAATAATGTTCACATTTGAAGCTAAGACAAAAAAACATTTTAGTTTCCTTTAAAATCAGAAGGGAACGTATAATCCAACTTTGATAGAATTCATGTTTGTAACAATGCAGTTGTAAAGTACACTGCAACTTACTGAAATTATGATACTGAATACTGTAATTTTGAAGTTATCTAATACTTTGTGATAAGGCACCTTCTTGACCATAGTTATGTCATATTGAAGTCTAGGCTGAGTCTAGCCTCTGAAACTAAAAGGTTTCCCAGGGTATGGGAGCAGAGGGGTGCAGCTCAGCTGCAAGTAGGTCAGCAGGCCATTAGTTGCCATGAGAATAGGTCAGCATGTTCTAGTCACTCCTTCTAACCGCAGATTTATGGCTTCTATACTATATGCATGGCTTTCTTTTGCAAAATAGGAATTGTTAGGGGGCTTTCCACCCCTAAGCCATGGAAACACTTGGAAAATTAAACTTCTCACCATGATATAGTTTTCCTGTATAAAAGCCTACCCTAACACCAACAGGGCACTGTACTTGGGTTCCAACACCCTTGTGTAGTTGCTGGCCAGTAGTCTTCTCTGGTGAAACACCTCACAACTTTACATCCTATTCCATGCAGATTTCACCCACTAAAATTAATTTTCTGACACATGTATAACACAAAAATATCTGAAGAAAAAGATACCTCTATCTCTATTATGGAAACATATCTACTAAAAGGCCACAATGCATTTGATGGAATACTGCCAACAGTCTGTCTGTCTAGTCAAATATTTAATAAATGTTTATGTGCTGAGCACTGGCCAAAGCTCTGGGAATAAAACATCAATCACATAAAAACCCAACCCTCATTGAGTTACATGCTAACTGGGGAAGATGGACAGTAATCAAATAAGGAAATATACACAGGCCAGTGCAGGGTTGTTCTTCAGGAGGCCTCAGATCAACCCACTGTTAGCAATAACCAGGAAGCAAAGTGCTGAGACTGGAGGGTGGACCAGCACAGCCGGGCTCTGATCTAGTCCTCTCCTAGAGATTGGATGCCCTTCAGTGCTATGTTTTTTCAGTAAAGGGACAGAGAGTACACTGAGTTTGCTTTCTAAATCATGCAGTCTCCATGACTACTCAACATTGCTCCTGTAATCGTAAACCTTCCATAGACAATGGGAAACAAATGGCGTGGGAGCGTTCCAGTAAAAATGTACAAGAGCAACCAGTCTTTGGTTGGTTGAAGCTGATGGAGAGACTACTTCCTGATGGTGACACTGAGAGCTCAAAGGACTGGATGGCAGAGGAAAAGCAAAGGACTGAGGAAAGGAGGTTCACAGATGAAAGAGGCCAATTTGGGCAAAGAGCAAGCTGGCTGAAAACAGGTGACCACAGAGGGAAATTTTATTAGGATGAGCACATTTACAAACATGTACAAATTCACTTCTGCTCTTCCCTCTTTTAGTTTAAAATCATACTATTTAAAGCCAGGCTTAGTAGTGTACATGTGTAATCCTAGCCCTTCGGAGGCTGAGGCAAGAGAATCTTAGATTCAAGGTCAGTCTGAGGTGTATAGCAAAATCCTGTCTCAAAACCAAATAAGCATGGTACTGTAAACGTGGTCAAGAACCTGTGACTGGAGAGCTCATAGGCTCTAGGGGTGAACCTAATACTGCTGTTTTGCTAAATGGACATTGTAGTAAATTGCCTTCTGTGTGATTGTCTCTAGATCAGGACTCTCTCAGGCCATGTTCTGGTTTGGTTTCCACTGCTGTGATAAAACACTGACCAAAAGCAAGTTGTTCCAAGGGTCAGACCATCACTGAGAGGAGTCAAGGCAGGGGCTTAAGCAGGGCAGGAACCTGGGGGCAGGAACTGAAGCACAGACCAGAGAGGAAAGCTGCTTACTGGCTTGATCCCCTGGCCTGAGCTCAATCTGCTTTCTTATAGAACCCAGGACCAAGAAGTGGCACCACCTGCCCAGAGGTGGCACCACCCACAGTGGGCTGGGTCCTCCCACATGACTCAACAATCAAGAAAATGCTTCACAGGCATGCCCACAGGCCCGTTCTATGGAGGAAATTCCCCAATTGAAGTTCCCTTTTTCCAGGTGTGTCAAGTTGACAACTGACGCTATCCAGCACAATCCACATTAGAGAAACTTCTTTGTGCAGTGGACAGAATATAGACTCACAATTGTTCAAACTGTACATAATATGTGTCTGTGGAGTGCTCAGCCACAAAGGGGACATCTATGCCACACACCCTCTCCTCAGGGCTCAGGGAATAGCACAGAAGAGGGGTCACAGGATTGTAAGAGCCAGAGGTTGGGGAGGATTAAGGCAAAAGAGTGTCTCCTGGACATGACAGAACCTTTGCACTCATGAACTCACAGCAGCTGTTTGCTTGTGCAAGATCAAGCCAACATTCCAGCAGGGGTGGGGGAGGGGCATGGGCACTCCCACCCCCAGCTGAAGAGCTACTGACAGCTGATTACTTGTGGAAGTAGAGTCAGTTTTCTTCAGGTGTATAGCGCCCAGGAGGCTGACCAGCCACCAACTGGGTCCAATCAGTGCTGCCCATTTGGGATGTGAGCACCACACCTATGTGCATATGGGCAGCAGTAACTGGACTCACTGGGTTGAAAAGAAAAGAAAAAGAGGACATGAAGTTTGGAAGGGAATGTGGGGGATCTGGGAGGAGTTGGGGGTGGGGAGTAGGGGTGGATATGATTAAAACAGCTTGTGTAATGTATGAAATTCTCAAAGAATAAATTAAAAAAAACTGAACAAGTCACATTATTTTAAAAAATATTTTTAAATGACAGTTAAAAACAATCTATTAGGATCACAAACTTTTTCCCTGTATCAAAAGCTGTGCGACCATCCTGGTTACTTGTGGATTCACCAAGCAGTCCAGCAAGTCATCTGTAGAAACGAATGCTCGAGAAGGGGCCCCAGGGCGGCTTGAGGCCACCTGCTCCACCCCTGCACTCTGGTCTTTGCCCTTCACACACTGCCTTTCAGCACAGTGCAGTTTTGCAGACGGTTCTCTGTCCCTGTTGCCATCACTCTCTGTGCCTCTTCTCTCTGAAGGTGGGTCTTCAAAGGCTGGTGCCACAGGGACCAGATCAGGGCCAAAGGGACTTGCAGCCTCCTGTTTTCCAGTTCCGGTGGTTACACTGTGTTCCACCTCCATGTGCCTGCACACACTTAACTCTTCCTTTTTCATGTTTTCCCCATTTGTTCTCAGTGCTTGAATTTCTACTACTTTAGATGTTCCACAGTGATCAAAAAAGGCAGAAACAGCGCCATTTAAATAGCAACAGTTGACTTCATGGGATGTTTCCTCAACCTGAGGAAAAAGAAACCCTTTAGAATAGTCACATGCATTTGGTTAAAGTGGAAAACAAATGCTCTATCCAGTGAGGATTCAGTACTGGGAACCAAGAACCAGGAGGACACCCAGACCAGCCTACCTCAGTGGGGTTCAACCAGGCTCTGGTGTTGTGCGGATCCTCTGCAGTTTTCAGTGCGCACACGAGCATGCGGGTGATTGCCTCTTCCACCCGGGCTAGGTGGTCCTCTTCCTATTGGGATAAAACAAAATTTAAATAACCCATTTTCAGCATTTCTTTTTGTGCCTCATGACTTATAAGAGGCTCTTTAATTCTGTGCTCTGTTTCCTCATTAATGCAAGCATTTTGTAGAAGGACTGAGATGCTGTCAGCAGAACTGAAACTGTTGTGTGTTCTTTACCATCGGCTGAGTGCAGGGTAGTTCACCACACTTAAAAAGGCAATTTTTTTTCCCTAGAAGACACAGGCCTTATGTATAAATGACTTTATGATGATTTTTCCAATCTTTACCACTCTTTGACATGTTTAAAATATTAAAAGTATAGTACACACATAGTAACAATTCCTATGGAGTTTGAAAAGCAAAGTATTTGAAGAACAAGGGAATAAGGTGGCCAGACTGGGGGGTGCAGTGCAGTGGCCAAACAGGTGCCTATCATACACAAGGGCCTCGGTTAGATCCCCAGTACCAGGCGGGTGGGGAGGAGGCACACGCCTATAGGCTGAGGCAGGAGGATCATCTATGGTCTTGTGTCTGAAATCTCTAGGGCAGACTGAGGGGCTGGAGGCCCATTTGAGGTCAGCCTGGGCTATAGTGAGATTGTCTCAGTAAACAAAACAGACAAGCAAACAAGGGTGGTTAAGTAAGCATAGCTTTGTTGTATTTTAACTACAAGAAAAAATAAATACAAATACAAGGAGTATATAAACTGTAGCATTACTGACAAGTGAAATTAAAACAACTTCGATTCATTAAAAAACACAGTAAGTGAAAAAAAAAACCTAGATTTCTATAACATAATAACTGAACTGCAAAAAGATCACTATCTAGACTATATAGTTTGCATGTATCAAGACAAATAATTTTTTAAATAGGCAACACACAAAAAGATAAGCATTTTATGAAAGTGATCATGACTAACAAATGTCTAAAAACATGTCCAACCTTCAGGAAAATGCAAATTGAAAAACCAATGAAACTGGTAAAAGAGTCTGGTAACAGTGGGGAAAAGTCGACTGACAGAAACAGCCTTACTACTGCCGGGAACACAAACTGTGATGGACATTTCGGGATGTGCTGGCATCATCTGATAAACTTGAGTCTGGTAACCCTACAGACCAGCCACACCACACCCTGATCTATACATAGTCCCTAGAGAAACTCTTGCACATGTATGTCAGAAGACATGTACAAGAAAATTCTGTACACGAGAGCAAAAACCTGGAAACAACTCAATTATTCATCAACAGAACAAGGAATGACTAAACTGTAGTTCCTTAATACCAGAGGCTATGATGCCACAGTGAAAATGGGGAAAGGCAATACATAATAATGCAGATGAATCTCAGAGACTTGGGACTGAATTAAACAGTAAATCCCCGGGGGCTGGAGAGATGGCTCAGCGGTTAAGAGCACTGATTGCTCTTGCAGAGGACCTGGGTTCAATTCCTAGCACCCATATGGCAGCTACGAACTGTCCTTAATTCCAGTTCCAGAGGAATCTGAAGCCCTCTTCTGACCTCTACAGCACTGCACGACACGGGTGCACTCACATACATGCAGAGAATGAAAATAATAAATACTAAAATATAAAAATAAAAATAATAAAAAATATTTTAAAAAAGTAAATCCCCACAAGGAGACACTACTTCATACCAGGATGGTAATAAGAGGAAAGACAGATATGCATTAACAAGTGTTGGTGAGGAGGCAGGAAAATCTGAACCCTCATATGTCACTGATGGGCATGTGAAACTGTGCAGGGACTTTGGGAAAATGGGCTGGGAGTTCCTTGATAGGTTAACCACAGAACTAACATATGGGATGAGTCAAGCTGACATAGCTGTAGTGCATAGCTGTTTAGTCAAGTACTAGTTTAGATATTTTTGTGAAGGTATTTTGAAGACACTGTTAACATTACAATTAGTTGACTTTAAGTGAAGTAGATTACCTTAAAAATGTGAGTGGTCTTCATCCAATCAGTTGAAGGCCTTATAAGCAAAAGTCTAAGGTTTCTCAAAATTCCATGCTCAGGAATTCCATGTTCAAGTGGTAACAGAACTCCCAAAGAAGGCTCCAGCCCATCAGTCTTCCCTAGAGACTTTAGACTGCAACTTCCACACTTGCTGAGTTCCCAGCCTGTTTGCCTGCCCTACAATTTCAGAGTTGTCAGCCAAGTAAGCCAGTTCCTTAAAGTGAATCTCAATCTCTCCCCCACTTCTCTATACAGATAGATAGATAGCTGGACAATGATATATTTCTATACATAGATTGTACACACACATATATATATACATATATGGATAATATATAAGCATATCTCTCTACATATGTATATGAGTGGACCTGCTGGTCAGATGCTGTATTAGTCAGGGCCCCAGAAAAATAGAACCAACAGAAGATATAGTTAGACACATATACCATTAGATTCACCATATTAACTACAAGCTTCATCCATGTACACATGTAATTAATTTCCATCATACATACACATCACACATATCCACTCATCAGTTGATGGGCTGTGATCACTTTGGGTTATTATGAAAATGCTACATGCACATTTGTGCTCAGGTTTTCCTGTGCACACTTTCATTTTTCTTGGGTAGGAAGGGAAACGCTGGGGGCTGGAGAATGCAGTCCTCTGAGCATAGCAACCACACCATCTTCATCAAGCATCTGTAACTACATGGAAAAGACTTCCAAGATCCTGTCTGTCGACCTTCCTTGTTCGAAGAGGGGTGGAGAGGGTCATTAGAGCCTCACCTCAAGATCTCTGCCACTCCCTCTTGTGCTGCCGTGCCAATTGTGTGGAATTCTGCCCCACTTAAATGAGGTCTTGGGGCTAACAGAGTAACAAGGTTAAGTGATGGGGGTGGAAGGGTACATGTGTGAGAGTTTCAGGGATATCATCATCCATGCTGGAGTAAAGACTTCCTGGTGGTATGGCTGCTTTGGGGTCACCTACACTGCTGTAAGTAACCCCTCACCCATGCTATAAGTACACCCATAAACTCACTAGGCTCACCAGGCTTGACTTTGGTGGAACCTTTTCTTTGGTCTGTCACTGGTACCTTATCTGGGATGAGCCAACATTTGTTTGTGCCTTCCCAAGAAAAGTTCAAACACTGGGTCATATGGTTTGTCAGGTTCTCCAGATAAAAGTACCAATAGAATACATGGATGGAGATACAGATGAATATTTTAAAAAATAAATTGAGAATTTCATACATGCATATAAGGTGTTTTGATCAAATTGATGCCCACTCCCTCCCCCTTCAACTCCTCCCATATCTCCCCATCATTTTTTTCTGATAACTTCATATACTCCTTTTTTTTTTTTAAATGGGGCTTTTTACTACTCTAACATTCCCCCGCTGAAGAGGTAACCCTAAAATGTTTTAAGGATTAGATAAAAGCTCCCAAACACTTTCAACATTTTTGGCCTTTGGAATGGCATATGTTGGTAAAAGACCCAAGGACATTGTGACTTTTAGCCAAGAACTAGCTACTTTTCTTCGGGGTCTTTTTAGCCTAACTGCCTAGCCAATTCCTACCTCCTAGCTTATCATACCATCTTCTGAAGAGGTTACCCTACTTGCAGATAGGGAATCAGGATATAGACCGCTCTGGCTTCTTCCATACTGAAGAGGGATGCAGGGTGAGGAAATTGGGGTACTTCTTCAGTGGGTCTATCCAAAAGACTCCCAAATAGCATAACTCCTTTTTTCTTCTTTCTTCTTTTTTTTTTTTGTGAAGGAGAAGTAAAGGCAAGAGTAATTAGCACTACAAGTTCTAGACAGGGAACTAGAAAAAAGTCCAAACAGGGCAATTTTCAAATGTTCATGAGAGTCCATTAGAATTTCTTGACAAGGGCTTCCGAAATCATCCCTCCGTTGGGTCCCTCCTCATTCTTCTTTTGTCTGCCAAGGCTGGACTCAAGAGTGATGGATTCAGGATTTGCTTTCAGGTATTTTGATAGCGTTAGAATGATTAGAATTAGTGTCAGATCCCTCTCAAAGGCTTTGAGATAACTGAGGGGTTGCTGAGGTATATATATGACCTGAGGGTATGCACACTGGAAAGCCTTTACCCAGCATGGGTCAGACCTTCTCTTCCTAGCCTTCCCCAGATTGTATACTTTAGCCCTAACAAAATCCAGGAGACCATGTGTAAGATTAGGGCCAAATTACATACAGTTGGCTGGGAAGAGTGGATGGATACTCTGGTGAGGGTCCAATGACTCTGCTTGGCTTTCCTTTAATGAATGAGCACAACTGTCAACAAGCCCAATTGTGACTATGTTTAGCGATCAGGCACAGCTGAAGTCATGATGACGGCAGTTATTTCATGCAAAAGGGACTGCTGTACAGCATCATCTTATTAAAAGGACATGGAATTAAAAAGGATTTGGTGCTAGGATCCACATATGAGAGAGAATATATGTCATTTTTCTGAGTCTGTGTTACTTCACTTAGTGTAACAGTTTCTAGATCCATCCATTTACCTAACAAATTTCATTATTTCATCTTTCTTTACTGCTGAATAGAATTTTTTTTTTAAGCAAGAACATGAAGACAGATGAACAGATAGGAGGGCAGAGAAAGAACAAAGCACAGATATAAGTTACCGACAATGTTCTAGTTTAGGATTAGGTAGTGAATTCATTGATAATATTTTACTATTAATCCTACAAAAAATCACACACGTATATTCTTTATATATATACAAATCTAACAAAAGGGCATATCAAAGACAAAATTGGGAGAGTGAGAGGAAAACCTTTAAAATTAACACAAATGTTTTCTGAGTTTGGAGAAAAATATTATAAAATCAATACCTCTCAATATGCAAAAAAAAACAATGACACAAAAAGGACGGAAAGGCATTACTAAGAACATCTGAGGACACACTTTGCCCCCAGAGTGTACACAGGCAGAGTCTGCATTTCAACAGAGAAACTGAGGAAGGCATAAATTGTACTACCTGCACAGAACTAGAATTACAGCAGGAAAACCAGGATGAGTTCAGAATATGTGAGTTAACTTTGTGTGATAGGCTTTAAAACCCGAGAGCCTTTCAGATCTAAAATTGGCAGTAGGCTACAGCTTAGCCTATTTCCTGTCTAGCATGCAGGAAGGCCTGGGTTCAACCTCCTGCACTGGTAAATTAGTGAATGAATAAACAACAAATATACTTAGGAACAAAAAAGGATTTTGGTCTTGTGCTTGAAGAGCTAATAAGAAAAGCAGTATACACCTCGCCTGGGGGCACAGGGCTGAAAGCTCAAGGCCAGCCTGGGCTGCAGAATGAGTTCAAGGCCAGCCTGGGCAGCAGCAGAGTGAGTTCAAGGCCAGCCTGGGCTGCAGAGTGAGACCCTATATACTTGCTGCTCTTGGTGGGAGTGCCCAGGTTTAGTTCCCAGCACTCACATGGCAGCTCACAGCCATCTATAACTCCAGTTCCAGGAGATCTGATATCCTCTCCTGGCCTGAGGACACTGCATATATGGTACAGTTTCACACATGCAGGCAAAAGACTCATACACATAAAATAAAAATAAATCAGTGGGGGAGAGAGAAAGAGAGAAAGAAGGGGCTCAGGATACAGCTCAGTGGTAAAGTGCTTATCTAGTATGTATGAGGCTCTAGGTTCAGTATAACAATAAACAGACTGAGGAAGATTTAATTACCCAACTCTGTTTTGCTTCTAGTTTTTTAAGAAGGAGCGAATGGGCTTTAAACTCTGAAGTATACAGAAAATTGTTAAAGGGGTATTGGATTTCTAGTTTGGTGAAGAACAGCATCATCTACTTTAAATCATTAGCAAGTCTTTAGGTACCAAACTTCTAAGAACCACTTAGAAATCTGGTCTATACATACCAATTCCCAGGAAAATTCTAGAAGAGCTGATTAAAGTGCTAGTATATAAACAAGCTTTTAAAAAGATCATAGTGAAATCCTCCAAACTACTGAGATCATGTAAATTAAAATCTAAATAACATATGAACAAACAGTACCTTTTTTTT
>NW_008346548.1:9819310-9819585 GCF_000622305.1 Nannospalax galili
ATAGTTGAATTAATAGCTATAAAATATTGTACTCAGTACAAACCCTATAAGACATAAAATTAAATGAGGTTTTAACCCTTAAAAAAGATCTACATTTCATTATTAAAATACATGGTTTTATACAGAAAAATTCATTTTTAATGCAACTGACATTAAGATGTTTGCACATGCATTTCTAATCTCTCTATATCTGATTATTACTAGTCACAGTCAGTTACTTTCTGAGCTCCTTGGCATCTGAGCATGGATATAAAGTCATCAGGTAGATTTCAATG
>NW_008346548.1:9820037-9820589 GCF_000622305.1 Nannospalax galili
TTGTGTTCATCACACAGAACATCCCAAAACATCTTATTCAACTATACACCCACCTCCCAGTTGGCACCCTCCCATAGCCTCCCTCCCCCCACTAGAGCACTTATATTCTGATATCCCTGCTACTGTCTGCTATGTTGTTGGCACCCCAGCCATTCCCCACTACTTGCCCTTCTGTTGAATTTAGTCGGCCTATCTAGAGGTCTTTGTTTTAGGAGGGTCAGCTGTTCCTCATCTAGCAGCAATCAGTTGTCAATATTCCTTTAGATAAGACTGGGGTCTGCTGTTCATTTTCCCAGTTCTATGCAGGGATTTTGTCTACCTGAGTTTGCATGTGGTTTGTGTAGTCTGACACCATTGCCATATAATCATATGAGCAGGTTCCCAGGAGCTTGTGGGACTCTGTTTCCATATGGTCTTGTACCTCCTCCCTGGCTCTTACAATCTTTCCACAACAATCAATTTTAAAGGAGTTGATGTAGTTGAAAATATGCTGGAGGAGAAGAGGCACAAGAAAATGATGATTTTCCAGGGGCTATCTCAGAGATGGAGGCA
>NW_008346548.1:9820779-9821467 GCF_000622305.1 Nannospalax galili
ACTAAGAGGACAGGTGACTCACCACAGTTACAGGACATTTTGAGAGATGCTAATAGTTCCCTGGAACTTTGTTGACCTAGGAGGGCAAGGAGCAAAACTGTCCTTTATGTCCCTCTGACCAAATTATTATAGGCCTCGAAGTATGTCTGTTAAACATCCAAGAAGGTTAGTTCCACCAGTCTGGTGCTTTTAATTACTGTGTGTCATGTAGATAAATCTTGGGCAAAGACCAATTGTTTTCAGATAAACCTTGCCTAGACATATGCTTCTGGATCTGCTATGTATAATTTGTCAGTAGGTTGTAGGAGTAATATGGTTCCCTCTGGTTTTCAAAACTAGCTAGGCATTATTTATCTCACATTGTCTTACCCCATCACCATAGTTTTCCCATTTAATAATAGCCTTCTCCTATGGTCCTACCTCTCTTGAGCTCTTTCATTCCCTTTATCCCCTAGGTTCCTTGTATACCCTTCCCTCCCCTCTCCCTTAAACCCAATTTTTGTCTCTATCTCCATCATTAAGGCCTGTTTCCTATTGTTCTTCCCTTTCAGGTTCTTTCTTTTCCCTTACCTGTTTCCTTTCCATTATCCTGGTTCCTGTCATCATGTCTGGATACATACTCACTTATCAGGGTTTGGTTCTAGGATCCACATATGAGGGAGAACATATGTTGATTTTTTTCTGAGTC
>NW_008346548.1:9822912-9823942 GCF_000622305.1 Nannospalax galili
TTTGTAACCTGCCACTTTACTGAACATGTTAATAATTTCTAGGATTTGTCTGGTGGAACTTTTGGCGTCTCTTAGATATAATCTCATATCATCTGAAAAAAGGGATAATTTGATCTCTTCTTTTCCAATTATTACTCCTTTAATCTCCTGCTCTTGTCTTATTGCTCTTGCAAGAGTTTCAAGCACTATGTTAAAGAGAAGTGGAGATAGTGGGCAGCCTTGTCTGGTTCCTGATTTCAATGGGAATGCTTCCAGTTTTTGTCCATTTAGAATGATGTTGGCTGTGGGTTTGTTACATATGTCTTTAATTATGTTGAGGTATGTTCCCTCCAGCCCAATTTTCTCTAGGACTTTGAAAATAAATATATGTTGAATTTTGTCAAAGGCCTTCTCTGCATCTATTGAGTTGACCATGTGGTTCTTATCTTTGAGCCAATTTATATGGTTTCTAATGTTTATTGACATGTATATTGAACCATCCCTGCATCTCTGGGATAAAGCCGTTCGAAGATAGGGGTTTAGTTTCATTCTTCTACAGATGCAAATCCAGTTTTACCAGCACCATTTGCTGAACATGCTGTCTTTCCTCCAGTGCCCAATTTTCTCTAGGACTTTGAAAATAAATATATGTTGAATTTTGTCAAAGGCCTTCTCTGCATCTATTGAGTTGACCATGTGGGGCTGAAATCGTATTTACTCATATTTGGGTCTTCAATTTTGTTCCATTCATCTATGGGTCTATTTTTGTGCCAGGACCATGTTGTTTTTATGACTATAGCTCTGTAATACAGCTTAAAATCTGGTATAGTATTCCCCCCAGCATTGCTGTTAGTGCTCAGCGTTGCTTTGGCTATTGGAGGTCTTTTGTGCTTCCATATGAATCTTAGGATGGTTTTATCCAATTCTGTGAAAAAGGTCATGGGGACTTTGATTGGCACTGCATTGAATCTAAAAATGGCTTTTGGTAGGATGGTCATTTTACACAATATTAATTCTTCCAGTCCATGAGCATGGGAGGTCCTTCCATCTT
>NW_008346548.1:9825488-9825642 GCF_000622305.1 Nannospalax galili
AAAGCTTCCCTCTAAGGACCGCTTTCAGCGTGTCCCAGAGGTCTTGTTGTGTTGTATTGTTCTTTTCATTTACTTCCAGGAATACTTTTATTTCTTTACTAATTTCTCTTTTGACCCATTCATCATTCAGGAGTGTGTTGTTTAATCTCCATAT
>NW_008346548.1:9826942-9831648 GCF_000622305.1 Nannospalax galili
GTTTGGTGTTCTGTATGCTTCTTGTATTTGTATGGGCACATCTTTCTTTAATTTTGGAGTATTTTCTTCCATGATTCTGTTGATCTTCTCCTTCCTGTATGCCTATGTTTTGTAAGTTTGGTGTTTTTATGGTTTCACACAATTCCTGCATATTCTATTCTTCTGATTTCTTAAATTTTTCATATCTTTGCTTGAGTGGTCTAGTTCATCCACTTTGTCTTCCAGTCTTGATACTCTGTTTTTCATCTCATTCAGCCTATTGGTGAGGCTTTCTCCTGTCGTTTCTAATTGGCTTACTGAGTGTTTCACTTCCTTCTTCATTTCAGCCTGAGTATTCTTCAGTATTTCTAGCTCTTTTCTGAATCCATTCAGAAGTTTATCCCTATCTTCCTTCAGTTCTTTGATTTCTTTGTGTGTTCTTTAAATTCACTGAATTCTTTTATCATGTTTATAATTGTTCGAGTTCCATGCCCTGCATTATCTCAGGGGTTTCTTATAGTACTCCTCTAGAGGACTATTGGTATTTGGTGGGGATATGGTATTTTGGTTTTTCATGTTATTATTTTTTCTATTTTTCTCTTTGATTTTGACCTGTGAATTTCTTTTGTAGTTTCTGATTCTTGTGTGAGACTCAAGCCTTCAAGTTTAGGTCTGCTTTTTTTTGTGAACTTTATGTGTCTTTGTGGTTTAATTTTTGGGCATGAAAGGCTGGTTCCCCTAAGCTTCTAGTTCTCTCTTTTGATTTTTATATTGGAGTGGCCAGATTGCTTTTGTCTTCAGGAGTTCCCACAGAGGCCCAAGTCAGATGAGGATCAGATGCTCTCAGGCTTTCTCCTGAGGTCTGGATCCCTCCAGGATAGATTTTGGCCTCAGGAATTTGGGGTTTGCCTGGCCTGGGAGCCTGGCCCAGGAAAGATACTGGTCTAGGGCAGCTGGTGGCTGTGCCACCCAGACATACAAAGGAAGATGGGGGCAGGAGGCGGCTCCAAGGGCCCCTGGGGACTGAACTGAGGAGCTGGGTTGGTCTGGATGCAGAGGACCAGGAAGAGGAAAGGTCAGCCCAGGCGTCCAGGTAAGAGGCTGCGGGTTGTGCACACCCAGGGAGGCAGAGGGAGGTGAGGGTGGGGCCAGGCCCAGAGCGCCCCTGGGAACCGGAGAAGGAACTGAGTTGCTCTGGATGCACAGGATCAGGAAGAAGCAGTGGTGGTTCCCCAGGTGTCTGGGGCGCCAAGACAAGGAATGGGACAGGGCCCAGGCTAGGTCGGCCGGGGAGATGGGAGGGTGAGTTAGGCTGGGGGAATCAAGGCATGGAGGGCATGATTGACTTACCCCAGCGAGAAAGGCCTGCGGGTTGGAGAGAGCACAAACAGTATCTTATAGTACATTAAAAGAGCATATTATAACCAAGTTAGATCTGTTCCAGAAATAAAGGATGAATTAATATTAGCACATCAATTGGTATAGTTTAGTATAATATCAGATTTTTACCAAAGACTAATCTACAATCATTTCCATGCAATAAAATTTGACATTCCTTCTGAATTTCAAAAAAATAACAACAAAGACAACAAAGCCAGCATGATAGCACACACCTTTACCTCAGGAGGCAGAGGGAGTGGCCCTCTGTGCAATCAAGGTCAGCCTGGTCTGTATAGTGAGTTCTAGGCCTGCTGGAGCTACAGGGAAACCGTGCCTCAAAAAACAACAACAAATATCCTAATGAAATAAGAATTGATGGGTACTCACAAAATAAAATATATACACAATTCAGTCCCAAGTCTGTTATTTTTATTTAAAGAGGGCTGGCAACAGTGGCAAAGAACTGTTAGAATCCCAGCACTTACAAGGCAGGAGAATCAGGAGCCCAAGGCCATACTCAGGTACATTGTGAGTCTGAAATCAGCCTGATCTATATGAGACCATCTCTAAATAAAGAAATCACTAGGCTTCTCTCTAAAGTCAGGAACGAGACAAGGATGTCCACTTAATAATATCTCCATTATTGTTACTGAAGTGAACATGTTAGCCAATGCTACTAAAGGAAAACAATTATAAGCAACAAACTGAAAACCAAGAGGTAAAACTTTCTTAATTTCTGGTGACTGTGAAACACCTGAAGATCCAAGAAAGTCAGTAAAAATAAAGCAATTCAACCAAAATTGTAATAGCCATCATGTATACTAACAATATCCAGCAGAAGAAATAAGGGAGAGAAGGAAAAGAAGCTCTTACCACAGCAGCAAAAACAGATGAAATAGGAATAAACTTTCTTTTGTTTTATATTTTATTTATTATTTTTATTTTTTATGTGAATGAATGTATTACTTGCATGTAGGTAGGTGCACCCATGTCATGCAATGCCAGCACACAGAGGTCAGAAGAGGGTGTCAGATTCCCCAGAACTGGAGTTACAGATAGTTGTTAGCTGCCACGTGGGTGCTGGGAATTGAACCCAGGTCCTCTGTAGGAGCAGTCAGTACTCTTTTTTTTTTTTTAACTTTTACAAAAACTTTATTGAGAATTTCATACATGCATATAAGGTGTTTTGATCAAATCCATGCCCACTCCTTCCCTTCCAACATTCCCCCCTCTGAAGAGATAACCCTAAAATCTTTTAAGGATTAGATACAAGCTCCCAAAGCAGTCAGTACTCTTAACTGCTGAGCCATCTCTCTAGCCCCCAAAATAGGAATAAACTTTTGAGAAACTATAAAACCTAAGTGAGGAAAACTTTAAAATATTCCAATAAGAGAGAAAACAGAACCGGGACAGGTAGAAAGGAATCTCATTCTTTGATAGGACAATTCAACATCATAAAGTTCATATAAACTTTAATATATTTGAACAGAAGTATTAGTAGTCCCCCCTCCCAAAACTAGGAAAGTTGATTTTGTTTCATTTATTATTATTATTATTATTATTATTATTATTATTATTTTGGTTTTTTGAGGCACAGGCTAGCCTCAATCTTACAGAGATCACCTTGCCTTTGCCTCCTAAGAGCTGTGATTAAAGGTGTACACCACCATGCCCAACAAGGTAAACTGATTTTAAAGATCAGATAAGAATAAATAAATAACTAAAAGCAAGAATAGCTAGGATACAATTCACAGAAAAGCAGTGAGAACAGTCAGTTCTTCCCATATTAACAACACGTAGACTGTGAGGCTAAATAGAGCAGCAGGAGTGGACATGATGACAAAAGGGGCAGAAAGACCATGGGGAAGTAGACTCACAAGTGCACCCACATCTAATGTATGACTGAGGTGGCATTTCATCACTAGAGGGAGAAAAGACCTTTATATAAACGGTGTCTCTGACAATCCTATTATCACTTGTGAAAATATCAAATTCGATCTCAACCTCACACCACATACTAGCAAAAATTTTCCCATGGATTCAAATGCAATGCAGTGTGAATGAACACAAATTCTAAAAAACTGGTGAATTCCTTTATGACCCCCAAAAGGGAAAAGTCATTCTATGTATGACCAAAAACCAACACTAATGTATTTCAACAGCATGCTGTGTTCACAAGGCTGTGGAAGAAACAGATGCTCCCATATACCACTGATTTCCATGCAGAACAGCACAACCACAGAGGGCTGTAACACCCCAGGAATGGGGTGTGATAATCTTCCCCAGGGATGCATTTCAATGAATTCAAAACAGCATTTTCACAAGTCATTCACTGGCACCATTAGTAATGACAAAATATTGGAAGCAATCTAAACATCCATCCACAAGAGTATACTGATTAACAGTGGAACACCTCCACAGTGGGACAAAATTGCTAAAAATAAAAAAATACAAATAAAAATGAGGATTTTGTGTACTATTATGTAGACGAATTAAAGACATTATTGTTAAATGAAAAGCAGTAAAGAATTAGGAGCTGGAAAGATGGCTCAGCAGTTAGGAGTACTTCTGCTCTTGCAGCGAGTACCTGGGTTTGGTTCCTAAAACCCATGTGGTGCCTCACAATTGTCTATAAATCCAGTTCCAGGGGAACCAACACCCTCTTCTGGCCTCCGTGGGCACAAGGCACCCACATGGTACACATACATACATGAAGACAAAACAATCATACATGAAAAATAAATAAATCTTCAAAAATTATTTATTATGTGTATGAGTGTATTGCCTGCACGTGTGTAAGTGCACCCATGTCATGCAATGCCTGCAGAGGTCAGAAGAAGGTGTCGGATTCTCTGGAATTGGAGTTACAAAAGGTTATTAGCTTCTATGTGGGTTTTGGGAATTGAACCTGGGCCCTCTGCAAGAGTAGCCAGTGCTCTTAACTGTGGAGCCATCTCTCCAGCCCAAATAAATCTTTTTTGAAAAGAAGATAAAAGTCAGTGAAATTAAAATCTGGAGACCAGTAGAACCAAGAAAAATCAAGTCAGTTCTTAAAAGGACCAAATGGGACTGGAGAGATGGCTCAGTAGTTAAGAACACTGGTTGTTCTTGCAGAAGACCCGGGTTCAAATCCCAGCACCCACATGGCAGCTAACAACTGCTCGTAACTTCAGTCCCAGAGGATTTGACGGCCTCTTCTGACCTCTGTGGGCATTGCACAACACGGGTGCACTTACCTACACTCAGTCAATACACCTGTACACATAAAATAAAATAATAAATACAATATTAAAAATATATTAAATAGAAATGAAAGAGTAGATGATATATTTGTCTTGTTCTATCTT
>NW_008346548.1:9831660-9872877 GCF_000622305.1 Nannospalax galili
GTAGCTGCCATGTGGGTGCTGGGAATCGAACCCAGGTCCTCTGCAAGAGCAGTCAGTGCTCTTAACCGCTGAGCCATCTCTCCAGCCCCTTTAATAAAAATTTTTTAAAAATAAGGGCCAAACAATTGATAAGCCTCTTAATATAATTTTTTTAAAGAGGAATGTACAAATACTACCAGAAATGAAAAAGGGCCATTATTATAGATTTGATGGACATTAGAAGGACAATAAAGGAATACCATTGAAAAAAACTCTTTCCCTCTCCCCAGTCCCAGATCCCATAAGCAGACCCTAGAAGCCAAATCTCAGTTTATAAATTCCATTCCCCAGTAAAAGGACGTGTCTGTCTGTTTGGAGCATAGAAAATACAAGGGATCCTAGGATAGCTTCATGTGTCAGACAGCAAGGATACACTTAACAACTAATGAACAGAATATATCAAAAGGGCATAGGCAAGCCTGAAGGCGTTTCATTAAAAGCACAGGTGAAACTGAAATTCGAAACTATCTTGGCAAGCTGGAATGTTCAACCAAACCAACAGCTAAAAATTAATAAGGTTGACTATGAAGTATCAGATTTTAAAAATATGTTTTACCAGTATAAAGGAAAGGGGGCAACCTGGCAGGACAACAGATCATGTGGAAAAATGTGGATATTTTAAAGTTGAGTATGAACCTAAAGTGAGCTAAGGCTACTGAGAAGGCTAGTGCAATATTGTAAGCAGCACTGAAGAAATTTAGGATCTCACTGTGTGAGGTAGAAATCTCATACTCCATCAAATAAAGCCCACAGTGGTAGGTGGTGTATGTTGAGGGATTCTTGACATTAATAGTTCTCCTTCCTCATAATGATTGTGTGTGTGTGTGTGTGTGTGTGTGTGTGTGTGTGTAGGGCAGAGGACAACCTTAGGTGTCATCCTTAGGAATGCTGTTGACCTCCTGTGAAACAAGGTCTTTGATTGGTCTAGAGTTCACCAATTTGGCTAAACAGGCTACCAGCAGGCCCCAGGGATCCTCTGGTGCCAGCCTCCCTAGTGCTGGGATTTTAAGCATGGGCATTTTTTTTTTTTTGTGGGTTATGGGTATTCAATTCAGGACTTCTACACACTTTACCAACTGAGCCAGTCCCCTAACTGAGCAATTTTATTTTTAAAACACTTCAAATATGCCAAGGACTATGTTGGATGCTTTTATACATTGCCTAATTTAAGCTTTACAACCACCTTCCTGAGCTGGGCTCAATTAACAATCATTGTTTTATAAAGGAGGAAGCTGAGCATTCACTATTTAACCATCTAGATTAGACAGCTAGCAAATATAACTTGTATCTTAAGTCTGCCTGATTCCAAGGTCTATGACCAAAAATGGTGAAGAGTGTGGGGTGGGGACATAGCAAAAAAGAGAGCATTAAAGAAAGTAGAGGTTTGAGTTGGAAGAACCAATTAAGGGGAACACAAGGCAGCAACTTTCAAATAATTAAAAATAAAATTATGTTTGGTTTTAGAAATAATGAACATGGCCATAAGCAGGCAGATGACAGTTCCCCCATTTAGCAATGAATGTGCTTGCCTGGGCACTGGGTTATGGCAGTGTGACTGGCAGTAGACTCAACCTCATATCTGCTCCAATTCCAGCTCAGCATGCTCCAAGCAGATTTTCTAACCGGGCGGCTACTGATCACCATACCTCTCACCTAAGGGCTATATGTCTTCTCTTCCCTCCCACAAGTCCAGCTTCCTGCTACAACAATCAGCTCCACCTACTGCAGAGCCCTTCCCAATACCAAAAGAAATACCTGACTGAGGGGAGGATGCAGCTGCGGAAGAAAGCAGAGAGATGTAATCAAGACTCTGGGTTAAGGAGACCAGAAATGCAATCAGGGCCCAGAGTTAGAGGCCACAAGTGCAATCAAAGTCTTTGGTTAAAGAAAGTGCAGGTGCAACTGAGGGCTTAGGTGAAAGAGACAGACTTGAGCTTAACTGGCAGTTGTACCTGTCAGACAGAGCAGGCAATCAGGTTGAAGATACTGGCGGGAAAAAGCTTCTGGCAGAAGTAAATGATAAAAATGTCTTAATTTGAGACAATGCATAAGCAAAGACCAGTAAATGAGAACTGTGAAGAAGCAGGTATTTCCAGCTGAGGCAGTGTGACACGGAACTGGCAGTGTCACACATTTACTGCATATCTCACCAGACTGAATACAGCTTTCCTGACAACACTGGTCAAGGGAGTCATCTATGTCAGGCTCACTGTGGCTTTTCAAGGAGTCGTTGGGCACAGTGGCACACAGTTGTAGTCCCAGCACTCAGAAGTCTGGGGTAGGAGGATCAGGAGTTTGAGGCCACCCTGGGCTACACAGCAATACCTTGTCTAAACAAAACAAAACACAACACAAACAAGCAAAATAAGAGAATGGCACATCTCTAAAATGCCTATCTCCAACCTAAACATTTATCAACAGAAGGCGCCATCACAGCACATGGATACAAGGTCATCCTAGAATGCTGGTTGGAGAGAACTAATCACCAAGTTTTGTAGACAGATTCTGATTCTGCATATCTTAACAATAGTTTCGGTTTTTTTTTAAGGAAAACAAAAAAGTACCAGCTCAATCCAGGAGTTTATACTGATGGTAACAGGATCAATTGACTCCACATAATGCCACCAGTGTCTGGGAACAAACAGAACCTGAAAACCAAAGAGTAAATAGTTAACATAAGAACAGGACATTTCTTTTTTATGTCAAAATCACACTCTAATTGAGGTAAGGGGAAAAGTATGAAAAATGAATTCAGTCATCGTGTTAAAGGGACGGGGAAGTAAGAAAGCCCACCATCTCTTTCTTCGTGTGTTCTTTTTCTTATTGACATGTTCACGAGCCATACAAAAGATTTTGGCAGCTTTTTTATTCTTCTTAATTTTGAGTCTTTTCTGTTCACATCTAAATTCTAGTAAAGGCTTTTGAAATGAAAATTTTTCACCCTTGCCACTGCAAAAGAGTTGTGTACATTCTGAGAAAGGGCATAGGCAAGAATAGAGGACAGTGTCCATGCTTTCACAGCTCAAAACCTAGCTGATGGGAAAATGATGCACAGAAGTTGATGCTGTAGAAGTGTAAATTAGAAGGTGGTTTGTGCTTGAGGCCAGGGGCCACTCGATGAAGGAAGTGCGATTTAAACCAGGGTTAGGAAATAAATTAGACAGAGAATGAGGATACATAAAGCAGGAAGAAGTGACACAGTAAGAGCAGGGGAGGGGGCCATTGAGGGCTAGCCAGTTGTCATTCTTATGACTGCAGGGGGTGGGGTTTGGGGGTGGTGGTGATGAGGTGGGAAAACAAGCTTAGGCCAGCAGAGGACCCTGAATTCAGAATAAAGGGTTAGGAGTTTACCCTGCAAGCATAAAGAGTTCCTGAGAAATTCAGAGTAGAGGTCAGGAGATTTTTATAGCGGTTCCATTCCTGAATGTTAAGAGAGCCAGGAGGACTGCACCTGTCCAGACCAAGCAACTGTCTATGAAAGGCCCAACAAGGCAGGGAGCAGAGACTGGAAGCTTTTGGAAACTAGATTGTGGCAGGGCTGAGAGATGAGAAGACAGCTCCTTTTAGAAGAACTGGGGACTAAAAGAGTTTAGTCATGAAGAAGCTGTTTAGCATGTTCCCCAAAGGCCCGTGAGTCAAAGGGCTGTTTATTAGCTTGTGTTTCTGTAGGAAAGCGGGGCATGGTGGAACCAATGTAGGTCACTGAGGGTCTGTACTCTTTGATGGGATGGGAGGACCCTGGCCTCCTGGTCTTGTTCGTTTCCTTTCCTGCTGCTATGCGGTGAGCACTCTCTTCTGCTACCTGCTCCTGCCTTGATGTACTGAGCTGCCACAAAGTATCATGGCCAAGTGACTGTGCAGTAAAAGCTCTGAAATTTAGATTCTAAACCAACCTTTCCTTTCAAAATAATTTTATTTTTATGTCATGTGTATGAGTATTTTGCCTACATGTACGTAAGTATACCCATGTGTGCAATGCCCTTGGAGATCAGAAAGGAGTGTCAAATTCTCTGGAATTATAGTTACAGATGATTGTAAGGAACCAAAGCTGGTCCTCTGCAAAAGCAGCCAGTGCTCTTAACTGCCAAGCTACCTCTCCAACCCCAACCTTTCCTTTTTTTATTAAGATTTTTTTTTTTTTTTGAGTATTTTGTCATAGGAATAAAAAGCAGACTGGAGCGAAGGCTCAGTAGTTAAGAGCACTTCTGTTCATGCAGAGGACCCAAGTTCAGTTCCCAGAACCTATATCAGGCAGCTTACAACTGCCTGTAACTCTAGTTCAATGGTATCCAACATCCTTTTCTGGAAGTGCACAGGGGCATGCACACACACACATACATACCTAGATATACTCTCTTAAAAAAAAAAAGAAAGATTAATACAGAGGTCATGAATGTCCTGTCATACAGTTTCAATAAAGTTGTGAGAACCAAATTTCAGTGCATCAAAGAACAGACAGATGTAAATAGAACCAGTCAGATTTAGCTATTAGAAATGGAAGGGGGGAAAAAAAGAATTACACTCATTTTATAGCTACTGGAATAGCCATAAGAATTATAATTTAAAAAGCAAGGGTTGGAGAAGTGTGAAGAAATTAGAACCCTCACATATTATTAGTAGAAATGTAAAATGGCATAGTTGCTGTGGAAAACAATTTGGCAATTCCTCAAAAGGTTAATCACAGAGTTATCATAGGAACTACCACTTCCACTCTCAGGTATAAACTCAAGAGATCTCAAAATATATTTACACAAAACTATTGACAAATGTTCAGAGCAGTAATACTCATAATAGCTAAGAAGTGGAAACCAATGCAATCAACTGACAAGTGTATACACGTGGTACACTTGTGTAATCAGGTATTACTCAGCCTTGAAATCATCATGCTTTGTGTAAGAAGTCACATACAAAAAGACCATATGTTGTATGGTTGCATGTGAAATGCCCAGACTATGCTAATTTATGGAGCCACATAGTAAAGTAGTGGTCATCAGGAGCTAGGGAAGAGGTATGATGGGGAGTGATTGTGAATGGACAGAAGCAACTTGGCCAGGTCAAATGAACTGGTTAGTTAGACCATGAGTGTGAAGAGAGCAGGGAAAATGTCGGTGAGAAGTGTGCAATGGAGGGAGGACAGGTAAGGGATAAGGATGGCATAACACAGGGAATCAATTCTCTTCAAGACCAAGAAAACTTTTCAAATGCTATTAAACTGAGACAGCAAGCACCAATGTTGTAAAGGAAGTTTCTCCCACAGGGTAGCAGCACTAAATATATCCTTAGACCAATTCTGAATAGTCATTCATGCTCAAAAGCATGAATTCAGTTCATCCAGTTCTGCTGACCCACTACATGGATGCACGCACTGTAGCTTGTGTTCACCGACTGGTTGTAGAGACAACTGTTCTAGTGCCCACGCCTAGACCTGAGTAACAATGGCTTCATGGACTTGTCTTCCTCCAACATCTATTCTCTTCTTCACCAATAGGAGGAGCTGTGCTCCCTCCTTCCCAGGGCTGTAAAGCTGCCTTAGTGGCCACAGATGTAAGCTTTCCCTACAACAGCAGGACTGCCAGAAGGACAGGATTCCCATTTGTACTGTGGGGAAGTGCATGGCAACAGGACTTTAGAGTTACAGCTGTGGTGTCCATGGACAGGTCATCAATGTTTTAAAGCACCATTACCTGTCCTGGGCTCAGTGTGACCGTATGTCGTCTAGCTTTCTGGAACTGAGGGAAACGCCTGAAATCAGGATTAACAACATTGATTTTACTGAACACGCTAGACTCTTCATAAGGGATTCTGGTTGGATAAAGGAGAGGTGTATCTTCAGGAGGGAAGAGGTGCCATCTTTTCCTAATGAAAAAAAAAAGACACAAATTAGTGTTCTGAACTTGAGATAAAACATGTAAGAAGGAAGAGGCTAAATACTCAGTTTTCTAATTCAAATTCAGTCCTTACAGGAACACAGTGCTCTCTCAATGGCCACCCGGCCTCTTACTCAAAGCTGGAATTGCTCTGCAGGTGTCTGGTAACTCACTACTGGTGAGTTTCTCATGCCCTCCTGAGGCAGCCCCTCTCCTTGCTGGGATAGGACCTGATTTGTAAAGGCATTCTTTCATATCTCATACCAAGATCTGCCTCTTGGGGTTGGAGAGATTGCTCAGCAGTTAAGAGCATGTACTGCTCTTGCAGAAGATTTGAATTAAATTCTCAGTACCAACATCAAGCAGCTTATAACTGCTTGTAACTCCAGCTCCTGGGAGATCCAATGCCTCTGGCTTTCATAAGCACCTGTAGTCACGTGCACATACTCCCACACAGACATACACATACACATATAATAAAAAAATTTTAAATTATAAAAAGACAAGTTTGCCTCCTTATATGTTACTTTTACCCCAGATTCTGAAGCGATTCAGAATAATTTTTATCCTTTCGAATATCTGTATCTTTAAATTTTATTTTATTTCTGTGTTGTAATGTGCAATGTGTCTGTGATGTGTGCGTTATGTTGTATGTGTTTTATGTTGTACATGCATGCTTGTATACAAGCATGTGGAGGCAAGAGGCTAAGGTCATGTGTTCTCCTCAGTCTCTCTCTACCTTATTTCCTGAGACAGGATCTCTCACCCAATCTAAAGCTCACTAATTATGCTAGACTGGCTGGCGTGAGCTCCTGGGATTCTCCTGTCTCTGACCCTCCAGGACCCGAGTTACAGACATGCATACCATGCCTGGCTTTTTACATGGATGCTGGAAACTGAATTTAAATTGTCATGCTTCTGTAGCAGACGCTTTACCAACTAAGCCATCTTCCGACCCTCAAATATCTGTATTCCTTATTTTTATTTTACATGTATGAGTGTTCTGCCTGCATGTATGTAAGTGCAGTACATGTATGCAATGCCCATGGAGGCCAGAAGAGGACATCAGAGCCCCTGGAACTGGAGTTCGCTGCCATGTGGGTGTTGGCAACTGAACCTGGGTCCTCTGCAAAGAACAGCCAGTGCTCTTAACCACTGAGCCGTACCTCCAGCCCCAGTTATCTGTATTCGTATATTATCCTGAGTAAATCCCCATGGTTCCACTCAGCAGACAGCATCTAGACTTCTCCCTGTCTCGAAGTTAAACATGATCCATTTTAAGTTAATCCACTAAAGATGAGAAAGACACAAATAATGCCACATAAAAAAAAGGTAGAATAACCAAGGAATTTTTTAAAAGAAAAAACTGTTTTAATCACTTAAATTATTTTTGATAAATGGAAGTAATAAATCTTATTTCATAAAACATTAAAAATACCATATTTTATGGCAACAGAAGGAAGAGCTAGCTCTGAGGCAGAGGGAAGGAGTAAGAGCATAGATGAAAGAGACACAGCAGATGACAGGAGGCAAAGATAAAAGAAGATACCCAGGAGCCCTGGGAGGTTCCTGGGACTACCTGTCCTTTCTGAACCTGGGAGCACTGGCTGCTATTTTCAAACTACCAGTGTATTCTGGTCTTATTCTGCTTTGGAAATTTGAAGGTTTCATAGATACAATGAAATGGTTTAATTTTGAGAAATTCTAAGGCAGCCTACCAAGTTCAAATGCTGATGGATTCAGGGGGAACGGCGGCTCCACTCTGCACGTACTTTAGAAGCCACCTTTGGGATTTGGTAGGTTTAGGAGCCAATTCTGGACTGAACAGATCATCAGTTTCATTTCAAAGTAGTGGCAGGGAGAGAGCCAGTGTTTGTCTGCTCAGTGTCAGTTGCTGGGCTCATAGGGACCCAGAACACACATCTCCTGGCTTCTTCAGGTGCTGGCTCCATCCCCTGCATCATGGTGTAGCTCCCAAAGGAACAGCCACCATAACCAAACTATCCAGTCTCCCTCGCTCAGCTTCACCTGTGTGCATCCTTCTAGCAGAATAGGTACTGCATTGCTGTGCCACCACCTGCTCAAGTCTCTCATGGTTCTGTGCACGGGAAGAAGAGAACAGCAGTGCTTGCCTGGGAGTGAAGACCCTCCGGCTCCACCCTGCCTTCCCTGCCCAATCCTACTGTTGCCAGTCCTCTGCACAGCCCACACTTTTTGGGGATCCTGTGGCCCTTCCAGCTGAGTCACGTAAACACTCATCCTTCAAAGTCCACCGCACACAGTGGCTCCTCTATGAATTGCCCTAATTTTTCCTTTGGAGGCACTGCCTCGTCTACTTTTCAGTTCCAATACTGAGTCCTCCTTCAAGAGCATGCATGCCCTTTTGTTACAGGTCTGCAGGCATTCTAGCTGTAAACTCTCTTAGGGAAGAAAGGGTGTCTTAATCACCTCTATACCTACTGTGACATATGGAACCCGACAGATACCCAATGGATATTTACTAAATCGATTTGATTACATCAGAGCTACATGAAAACAAAAAAATATGCTGTATTAGGAAGTTACAGTAAAGCTATATTATTCTTTTATCTAAGAAAGAACCAGAATTTCTTTGGCTTGTTTCCCAATTCAGAGCACATGAAAAGTATTACATTAAAGCAATGCCCTCTCATCACATTTCAGGTTCCCTTAACTCCACAAGGGCAGAGATCACTCATACTTGATTCACTACTGACTCCCCTGCATGCAGCAGCATACCTTGTGGGAACGTAAAAGCCCCACCTTGCATAGGTCCAAAAGGAATTTACTGGGGGCACAGCCTGGCTTGCTTTGAAAGTCTGAAGAATACTTCCACACTGCTGAGGAGGGCATGATCAGCGTGTGACCATCCTTAAGATACACCCTGGGGGGAGGGGAGTTCCAGGTGCCTTTATAAGCTTTGTAACACCTGCAATAAAATGAGTCCCAGCTTGACTAGGCTCCCCGTTGCATCTGAGTGTCCCCGGGGAACGGGGGCGGCGTGGGCTGGCGAACGGTGTGCTTACTGGTCCCCAATCTTCACCTTGCCAGGGGTTGCTGGTTCGAACCCCGGGCAATACCTGAAAGGTTAGCCCCTAGCAAAGACTTGATGAATCCATCAGGGAACTCCTGTGCCCCCTGTGTGACATGGATCCACACACAACTATTTCTCTTGAATTCACTCCCAACCATTTTGTGTCCAGTGATTCTGAGAACTTGTGTGTAGCCATTTCTGGCTTTCCCTCTGCGCTTGCCCTGCAAATGTCTCAAAGGGCCAGAAGGGAAGACTATATGCATGACATCTGAGCACATCCTCCCGGGAGCACATACCAATTGTCACCAAACTCCAGGCCTCAGGTGCTATCAAAAATTCTGTCACTTAGTCCTTGAACCTCTTAGCATCCATAGAAAGATGGAGATCAAAGCTGACCTAAGGCAACAATATATTTACTGCATTTTATCTACTGGCAGACATCAAAAAGGGGCATAAAAATTGTATCCAGTGTCCCTGGCACTTGGGGGCCCACGGGCCGCAGTTAAGCCTCCTCCTTTCAACACACCTCCCTGCTCTTATTCAGAGCTGGAGAAAGGCTGCAGTTCCTGATTTTAAAGAGAAGTTTGAAAAGTAAAAATGTGCATACTCTTAGGTAAAAGAACTAAACAGAGAACTGCTGGGCAGAACCAGGACCCCTCAGAGGTCCTGTCTGAGATGCATGGAAGCAACTTTAACACGGAAGGATTGAGAAGAGAAGAGGTCTGCTTTGGTCACAAGGCAAGTGGATGGGATGGGGATAACACTTGAGGTCCTGCTACCTACACCCCCCCATTCCTTTTCTTGTTCATGAGCAAATGTGTACACACACACACACGCATGCATGCATGCACACATGCATACATATTACCTTCCTTGTACCTGGAATACTAAGTTGCAACCATAGGAGTCCAGATGGCAGGGGGTATAGGCTCCCAGGGAACCAATCCACAATGTACTTTCCTGTCCATTTCTTCCAGGAAACCCAAAGTCAGACCACATCACCTCCTGTCTTGAAATAAAGTACAATCCATTAAGAACTAACCATGCCCTCTGTATGGTGGTAGACATTTTCATGTTCACATCTGGTTTTGGCACTTAGAATTCTTTTCATGCAGAAAATACTACATATAGAAGAGTTAAGTTTTCAGTGTAGTCTGAGAAAAATTTTCAACCAATTATCTCTGAATAACTTCAGTAGTAGTATTCATTCAACAAATATTTACTGATTACTTTTAACAAGCCAGGAACTGTTCTGAAAGCTTGTGATGAGTCAATGAATAAAATAAGCAGAAGTGCCTGCCAGGTGATGCTTACACCTGTCAGAAACAGACAATAAACAGCATGCAGAATTCTGCAGCTATCTGAGGGAAGAGGGCTACAGACAGTGGGACGGTCACAGAAGCTCAATGCAGGAAGCCATGGACTGTTTAAGGAGAGAAGGTATTTGCGGACATAAGCACTTTAACCTTTGTACTTCCGTGACCACGTAAGAGATGCCTTAGGGATGAGCCAGTCATTTAAAACTACCAGTGCTGGAGCCTTAGCTCCACCTCCTGCACCAGTCTCAGTAGGGTGTGTCATACAATGGCTTCTCAAGCAGTCATCCCTAGGTGGTTCTATCTCCAGAGGTGTGATAAGCTTGAGAACAAAGACATCACAGTGCTCTAGAAGAGGCTTCTCCTTATGCATGTGGATGTACCCTGTCCAAGTCAACTACAGGGAAAACCTATAAGCAATAGTGTCACTAGGGGCTCAGGAAAATAGGGCCACTCACAAACTCAGGCACACAGGATTGAAAGTATTTATAATGTATCCAGGCATGGTGGTACATATCTTTAATCCCAGCACTTGAGAGGTAGAGGCAGGAGGATCTCTGTGCGATCAAGGCCAGCCTGGGCTACATATAGCACATTCCAGGCCAGATGGGGCTACAGGGAGACCCTGTCTCAAAAAACAAAAACAAACAAAAAGCACTTATAATCTAGAAAAGAAAAAGAATACACTAGCAAACCAAATATGAAAATGTTGCTATATTTTTTTATCAGTTTTTCCTTTGAGTTAAAAAAATAAAATAATATTTTTATGTACAGCGTACTCTTGCTTGATTTTAATGAATATCTGCTCTAAAGTTTGAGGAAAGCAATTAACAGCTATATTCAAAGAGAAAGATTTTAAAAAGAGATTTAAGGAGAGTTTTGAGGGAGACTAAAAGAGCACTTGCATTTTGTTCTCGGTGATGAAGCAGTTGCACAAAGCTGCCTGTTAGAGAAGGGGAGTCGGGTCAGCTCCACTGTAAATGCACATGGCTCACATGCGGCAGTTCAGACAGTGGCAAGCCATGCTCCTTCTGGACACAGCTACAAGCTCATGAAAAAACCTCACAGCTGTGTACTCTGGATGCCTAACATACCTGGCTCAGAGTCAGTGCATGAAGCATACTGGCTTCATACTGGCTAGCAGGGAGGGAAATTAAAATGTATGCCTAGTACAACTCTGGGCACTGAGAACACGAAAGTTAACACAAACCTACCCTTAAATCTAACACGAGGAGATGGTGCCATCTGCAGAGCCTTTCAATAATATGGCAAGTATTCTAATGGAAGCAAGCAGGGGATGTTCTAGGATCACAAGAAGAGGCCTTAGGCTTAAGCAAGGAGCTTAGGGAAGGACCCCAAATAGTCTGGTCCTTGAATCTGAGCAATTTAACCAAAGACATTCAGTATAAAAAAAAGGGGGGTGGGGGTGGGGAGAGATGTGTTTGAGCTAGGAAGAGACCTGTTTAAGTGACTCTTAATCTATTTGAAATCTAATGAATGCTAATGCCTCTCCTTTATAAAAATGCACCCCTACACTAAATTCCACAAATACCACAAGGATGTCACAGAACCCCAGGAAGAAAACCTTGATCTGAAGCCCTGCTTCAGAATCATACAAGGAAGGTTTCTTTTTTAAAAAATTTTATTATTTTTATTTTATGTATATACATGTATTGTCTGCATGTAGGTAAGTGCACCGTGTTGTGCAATGTCCGCAGAGGACAGAAAAGACTGTTGAATCCCCTGGAACTAGAGTTATGGACAGTTGTTAGCTGCCATGTGGGTGCTGGGATTTGAACCCCGGTCTTCTGCAAGAATAGTCAGTGTTCTTGACCACTGAGCCATCTCTCCAGCCCCAAGGAAGATTTTTCTAAAGGGTGGGGATGACTGCATGAGAAACTGAGGTCAGGGGGCCTCTTATATGGCATACAGAGTCAAAAGGCAGTTGATGTTGGTATTGCAAAACTGCATGTTAAGAGGTAAACGATGATTGAAAATTTGGTTTTTGTCTTCTCTGCCTTGGTCCCTCCTTCAACAAGGAACCAACATATTAGAACTTAATATTGCTAAAAATACTAAGTGGCGGGGGGGGGCAGTTGAAGAGATGGCATGCAAACACAAGGATCTGAGCTTCGAAACCCAGATAGTGGGACAGAGGACAAGACTCATCCTTAGAATTCAGCATCCTTTAATGTTGTAATTCTCTGAGTCACCATAGTTACTGCACATAGAGACCCTAGAACAACTATACTTTGCTTTCATATCGTAAACCTTGCTTCAATTTTTTTCTGGCTTTCATGAGCAGTATGTGGCAGACACTGCCCATTTTTCTTCATATTTAACACCCAATTTCATTCAGGGAGACAAGGCATCCAGCTACGGGAGGTTTGATTTTTAGACTCCCTTGTGTCATGAGACTGAATGGTAACTAGTAAGCAGTTACTGTAATGGTAACTAGTAAGCAGTTACTAGTTACCATGGGACCTCTGTGAAACTGGTTTCAAAGGGAGACAGAAAGCTGGGAGTCCATCTTTGCCCTTCCTCCTTTCTAGAGCACAGCTGTGATAATGATCCTGGAAAATGAGCCAGCCTTGAGAATGGAAGCCATGCACAAAGAAGGGCAGCATAAAGACAGGAAGGGGGCTGGTTCTTCAGTGTAAAGGAGTCTCCACCCCAGCCCTTTGTAGAGAATGGTGTGCAGCCCATCTCTAGACTTTAAGAAGAAAAAGATAATCTTAATGTATTTAGTTAGGTTAATTCTATTCTAAGTTTTCTGTTATAGGCAATTAAACCTGGCCCAATCAGATTTAGGAATTAACTCATGGAATTCCATCTTTCCTTAATAATCCAATTCTAGCAGAGCCTCTACCCCAGGCTTGCAGCTAAGTTAGTCACTGGGGTGGGCTTTGGGAGTTCACAGCCTTGTCCTATTTCATGTTTGTCTCTCACCATTTCCCATGCCTGCTCTCTGCTTTCTGCTCCAGCTGCCTCCTGCCATGCCTCCATGGCCCTGATAGACTCATCCCTCTGGAATCATAAGCCCAATAAACTCTTCTCTAAGTTGCCTTGGTCATACTTTTTTATTACAGCAACAGAAAAAAGCAACTCATACAGGTCCCCAGGCCAAGATGATTCCTGAGCCTTAGAGGACATGGTATAAATGTCCTTTTTAGGGTCAAGTGCTCACTGGTCACTTTTATTAGAACCTTCTGAGAAAGGAGCAGTCATTGTCTTCAGTTTGTACTAAGGAGCCTGTCAGGCTCCAATGGGTAGTTCCAAACTCATGGTCATCCAGGTGATCCTGGTTAAACACAGTGGATCTTGAAAAAAAGGAGACAAGGAGACATAGAATAGGGACTTGTAGGGGAGTAAGGGTAGAAAGGAGATTAGAGATGTTGGGAGGGAGGCTATGGTAATCAGAATTATATATATATGATGGTTTATATATATATGATGGTATATATATATGATGGTTTGAATGAGAATGTCCCCCATAGGCTCCAAGTATTCAGACATTTTTGTCCCCAGTCAGTGGAGCTGTTTTGGGAGGTCTTAGAAGGTGTTGCCATGCCAGGGGAAGCCTGTCACTGGGGGTGGGCTCTAAGAACTCTCTGGAGTTCTTAAGCCTTGCTGGATCTGGAGTCCCTCTCTTGTTTCCTGTGCCTGCTTGAAGATGTGCGTGCTCTGCTTTCTGCTCCTGCCCCAGCCACCTCTGCCACCATGCCTCCCCTCAATGATGGATTGTAATTTCCTGGAACCGTAAGCTCAAATAAACTCTTCCTTCTATAAGTTGCTTGGGTCAGTGTTTCTATCACAGCAACAGAAAAGTAACTATACAATACAATATATTTTCAAAAAATTCAATAAAGTTCTTTTAAAAAGAGTCCCTGACACTTTGAATAACTGAGATTTTAAAACTCCAGGTATAGTGAAAAAAAAAAGAAAGAAAGAAAAAAAGTATGTCTCAACATTCTTGATATGCACTACATTCTAAAACTATATTGCAACCTTAAATTTAGGCAACAAAATAACAAATTAGAAAGCCTGTTGAATTCTGAATTCTGGTAGAGACTGTTCTACTTTCTGATTCAGTCTTGGTTTCCAGATGAGACCTTAAAGTCCCATGACAATTAGGTCTCTCATTAAGGTAATTTCTCTCTCATTAAGGTAATTTCTCCAGTATCTGCTACAGTGTGCACAGCACATGCGCAAAATTGATGTTACTCAGAAGCTCCTCCATCTATTTTTATTCTGCACTTAAATAGTATACTTAAGTAGAAATTCTGTTCTGATTAATAATTAGTTCAATCACTGGTACAGAACCAAACTCTATTTTAAGTACTGTACAGGTAAAGAAATCATCCATAATTTTACAGTTTTAACCAAGAAATTGAAAACCTAGTAGGATGCTTACAAGACAGAGCAATAGCATCCTTAGATGAAAACCAAGAAGAATTCACTTTTAAAATAATTCATTCTGTTATTTTGTTCCATAATGTACTATTTAATAAATATTTAAAGAATATTTCTACATATTCATTATTATCTTCATCCCTGCTTTACAGGTAAGAAATCTACAGTTCAAAGTTTAAAGAACTTATGCTGTTAGCACATATTGAATCTAGACTCTGGGAATACCTCAAGTCAGAAATGTTTGTTCTATATTACATGCTACTTATGATCACAGTGAGTCTGCATCAGTCTATCACATTAAAAGCTATCTCATTCTATTTATTCTCCATGCCCAGATCACCTTATAGAAAAATCAACTGCACACAATTCTTCAATGAACTTATACCCGAATAAAAAAGAACCAAGTATGGTGGCACTCATCTTTAACTCTAGCCCTCAGGAGGCAGAGACAGATGGATCTCTGTGAGATCTAGGCCAGCCTGGTCTACATGGTGAGTTCCAGGCAAGCTGGGACTAGGGAGACTCTGTCAAAAACAAAAACAAAACAAACAAAAAACAGAAAAACAATCAGAAAAAAAAGAAAAGAATTTAATATTGGTTATGAGCAACAAAAATGAAATTCTGAAAAGAACAAATTAATTACTATATAAAATTTAAATTCTGTTTTTTCCTTAGGAAAATTACTTTAGGTCATTAAGCCTTTCGTGCCAGTCTGTCTCATCAGAAGCACCACTGTACATGAGATTCCTTTAATCATTTCCAAACCACCTGCCTCAATTTCAACATACCCTTACAGCTGTGTCACAAGTCCAGCAGGTTGAACAAATCTTCCATTTATTGCCTTTGTGAATTCTATCTCCTAGTGATGGAAGAAGGCTCCTGATTCTCAGTAGCCGATCTAAATCATAGCATAAAATAGAATCTACTGAAAAACATTCCTGGGGGCAAAAATCCCTTTTACTATATGTTGATTCTTAATAACCTCAATTATAAGAAGGCTTATCAATAACTGCAAAAGATAAAGCTTGACATTCCCAGAATGCAGGAGGCAGAGGCAGGCCAGTATCTGTGATATTGAGGCCAGTCTGGTCTACATAGCAAGTTCCAGGTCAGACAGGGCTACAGGGAGACCCTGTCTCAAAGGAAAAAAGAATTTTTTAAAGCTTAATATTCTTACCTAATGAGTCAAAGATAAATAATTTTTTTGTGGTAGAGCCACAAATTCCTTATCTTCCTTGGGCAGTAGAGACAAAATGTTCAGAAATGTTTTTCTGAATCAGTGACATAATGTAAAACTAAAAACCAGTAAGACTAATTTTATTTGTCATATCCAAAAGTCAGGTAAGTGTCAAAATCATAATTTTAGGCCACCTGCAAGACTACTAGATATTTCCCAGTCATATTGGGACATGTATGAGTGTACTTAGCAACACATGTACATCAACAGAGGATTAATTTGCTCTAATGAGGAAAAGAGTTAATAGATGGAAAACTTTAAATAGAAATTCTAAGTTAAAACTTGTAAAACTAGGGAGTGGCTGAAGAGACCTAGAAATTTCTCAACTAGAAGCCACCAAAAATTTGAGAAGGGTGAGGCCAAGGGTTTAAGTGAACATGCTCTTCAAAAAGTGCTAAAGAATAAAGAAATACCAAAACAAAAATTGGTAAGAGAAGGGGCATGCGTGCGCACACACACACACATACACACACAATCATTCTAATATTTATTATGCATTCAACACTATGTTAGCAGTTTTAAGGAATAAAAAAGTAAAGAGCAAAGCCCAAAGAACTGCAGTACTGTTAAAGGATCAAGACACAATATACTATTTAAATATCAATTCAAATAAAGCATACAAGATTGAAGGCAACGGATGTATGTGTGTTAAGTCGTTAGGTTTCATAGTCAAGGTTGAATCTGAGCCAGCTCCCAAGTAGCACTTACTAGGGAGAAAGAGAGATGGGCAGGAGCACAGAGAAGGTGTGAGGTGGCATGCACAGCAGTAAGTGAGGAAGCTGGAGGCGGGGGCGGCTCATTCAGAGGAGATGGGCAGGCTCAGGCGCTGGGAAGGGTACACTGCCCTACATAATTGTGAATTCTGAAATGTTTGTGAACATGACTAATGCATCTTAAGATTTAATTTGGAGTATGATTTGAAGAGCATATTTTTCATCAGAAATGCTTTTAGAATCAGAGGAGTCAGAACCGGAGGCTTCGTGCAATTACAAAAGCGATGTTACACACAGGGGTTACCTTTGACCCTTTCAGGGGATCTGTGACGTGGAAACTACGAAATGCTAATAAGTTATTTGCCTATTTCACCATGTTGATGTTGGCACTGATGTTGTGTAGGCAATGGTGAATAAAAGTGTCAACGAATGGGAACAAAGTATACTGTAGCATTGAATTTTTTTAAAGGCTTCACTGGGGTATAGACAATGTGCGATAAACACCATATATTTAGAGCATACAATTGATGACCTGGAACATAGGTACATATCTGAGAGTCCATCACCATAATTAAGACAGCAAACATTGTGCTGTGTTCAGAATTTTCTGTGTCCCCTCATGACTCACATCTCCTAACATGCTCATCTGACAACCACTGACTTGATCTGCTCTGACACTATAGTTTGTCACTGCTAGAATTTTATGGGAACAGAGTAGTGTACTAACTATTCTCTTTTCATGCTAATATTAGTTAAAGGCAAACTAAACAAAGTAAATATCACAACAAGGAAGAACCCAAAGTAGAGAAGCTCATTTCATCAAGACAAAAGATATCCAAGAGGACATCACAGTCCTAAATACAATACAACTCCAGTAAAGCCTTCAAGTGCCTGAGACAGACCTGACCAATCTAAAATAAGAAAAATGAACCACAAAATCACAACTGGATCTTCAGTGCTTCTCTACACAATAGGTAGAACAAATACACAGAAATCAATAAGGATTTAGGAGACTTGAACCTCTAACCCGACTTAAATGACATTTATAAAACATTCTACCCAACGAAAGAACTCATTTCATTTCCAACTTGCATGGAACACTTATTAAAATTAGCCATATTTTGAGTTATAAAACAAATTTGCATACATTTAAAAGGACAGAAATTATGCCAAGTATATTCCCTGACCACAATGAAATTAAATTTGAAACCAGAAACAGAAAGGTAATTAGAAAACGGCCAAATATTTAAAGCAAACAATATACTTCTAAATAATCATCAAATCAAAGAATAAATCTCAAGAGAAGTTAGCAAATATTTTGGACTGAATAAAATATTTTTGGAAACTGTGCCTTGAGTTGAATGACCCTGGAAGCCTCTGACTACTAAAATTGTAAATACACAAGTAACAGCAACAAATGTGACTTTGTTTTTAGTTTGTAAGATCTTTTTTAAAAAATATTTTATTATTTTTATTTTATGTATATAAATGTATTGTCTGTATATATGTGAGGGCACCCATGTCCTGCAAAGCCGCGGAGGTCAGAAGAGGGCTTCGGGTTCCCCTGGAACTGAAGTTAAGGACAGTTCATAGCCGCCATGTGGGTGCTGGGAATCGAACTCAGGTCCTCTGCAAGAGCAGTCAATACTCTTAACCACTGAGCCATCTCTCCAGCCCCCAACTTTTTAAATGATGAAATGTACCAAGTACCTGCAACATCCCAACATTTGGAAAGCCTCATGATTCAGTAAACATACTCCAAACAGTCAGTGAATGGTGTCGCAGAAGATAAATTCTGTGCAAGCTGGACCAAGGGACTTCATGTAAGAGGATGAAGAGCTCCCTGATTAAGGGTTCAGATTCTATCCGGCAACTAATTAACTTTCAAGAAAACAGTCCTTACCAATTTTGGTGTGATACAAAAAAAATCCACAATTATCTGAGAAGACTGTTAAATACTTCTTTTTAAAGCTGCGTATGAGTGTGAGACAATATTTGTTTCATCTTCTAATAGACCAACAGCTGGAGAAACAGATATGATAGTTCACCATAGCCAGACATTAAAAGAACTTGCAAAAATGTAAACCAACCTGTGCTTCTTCGAATTTAAAATACTTTCTTAAAATAAAATTTTCTAATCAACATTTTTTATGGGTTTTTTTATTGTTTTTGTTTGTTTTGTTTTCTTTGGCTTTATGGTGTCTTGAGACAGGTCTTATGTAGCCTAGGCTAGTCTTAAATGTGCTATGTAGCAGAGGCTAGCCTTGAACTGCTGATCTTCTTGCCTCTGCTTTCTAAGTGCTGGGATCACAAGTGTGTGCCACCATGCCAGGCTGAATTGAGTTTATAATGTATCATTATTAATGCTTACCATGCCAACATAAAAAAACTTGAAACAATAACAAATAAGATTTAGTGTCTGAATGAATTATATTACTAAAAAGAAAAACAAGAACTTGGGAACTGTGATGTAGGAAGCGCTGGAGCCTGGAAAACTGTGAGAAAAAGACGATGTAATCTTAATAGACTTGATTGTTCCTAGCAGAACTAATTAACTTAACATGAACTGACACAAAACTCAGGCAATGAAAAATAGCAGATTTCGTAAGGGCTTAATTAGGACTCCAACACATTATCAACAGGCTGCCTTTCACATCCACACTTAATGGCAGGTCACATGTTGCCCAGCTCTGGCAATACCTGGGACAGACAACTGAGGGGCAGATGAGAGTCACTCAAGGTGGTGCGAGCTATGGGCTTGGCATGGCGAGAAGTGCTGCACCCTGTTTGACTAACCCCTTTTTAAGCACACTTTTCTTAAAATAGTGACAATTAGTAAATCATAGCATTACTGTGAGGATTCTAAATGTAAGGCACTTAGAAAAGTGCCAAGGATAAGTACTTGATAAATACTACTATTATACAAGATTTTAATGAAATATGGTGGGAAAAGGTAGCAGTACAATCTACAGAGTGCAAGAAAGAACCAAAGTATTTTAAAAGTTCATTATGAAATCAATGAGTTCCAGGGTTAAAGATCCATAATGTGATCTAAAATTATAAGAAAAATCATCTGCCTTAGAATTATCATTTTAAAATGATTTGGTATGGACTTTAGCTTCAGAAGTATTCACTGAATGTTTTTAAAATCAACCCATTTTATTTCATGGCTAAAGAGTAAAGAGACCCTAGGCACTCAGGAAATGGAGATAAGGACTGTGAGGTTAAGGCCAGCCTGGGCTACACAGCTAGATCTCAAGAAAGGAAGAAGGAGAGAAAGGAAATGAAGAGAAAAGAGACAGAAAGAGGCACAGAGGCAGGCTCAGTTAATAGCTATGGGGGCAAGGGTGTATATTATTCCTCTTTTTATAAAAAGTAAAATTCTTTAAACATTTTTAAAAGTTAATAAAGGAAAATCACAAAGTATTAGTAGGCATATATAAGAATACCTTGACTTGATGAGAAAAAGGAAAATATGCACTGACCAGGAACCAGGTGAGAGCCAAAGACCCAGCACACACTGTGGAAGGAGCACGGTGCAGGGTAGAGCAAGGTGCAGGGTAGGGTGACGGGGAGGCTGGTAGAGGGAGCCGCCTGATAGAGAAGGCTAGCAGGGAGGACTCTGGAGCTATGAATCTGGGGCAAGGCAGAGTCATACAAATGAGCTTCTTGGGATCACTCCCACTCTCACCCCCACACCCAGGGCAAAATAGAAACCAGAGGGCAGAATTTGCAGATTCACCCATGAAGTAAACTGTCAGTTTGAGGCAAAAAATACTTAACAGAAAAAGAATATGGTAGCCTACAAATTCTGTTGTCAGTTATGTCAACACACAGCAAAGAACTTCTATATTCTTACTTCCCCAAGTATTCCCACATTGTGTGGGGCTTCTACCACTAATACCAAGAGCCCTGGATCCTCTGCCTCAGGCTATAAGCCACCAGAGAACATAGTATACTATACACAGCCCCAGAGTAGAGAACTGGGAGGCTGTCCGGTCAGCCTGAGGAGTATTCTGAATTTGTACCTCTACCCACTTCACTGACAGAACAGGACTTCCATCTAGCTCAGGGGGAAATGAAGTTTCCCACACAGTCTATGCTTTAGCAGTACAATGCCATTCAGACATTGTTTAAAGGTGAAGGAGGGGTGTGGAGGAAGTAGAGAGCAGGAAAATACAGAAGACTGCTCATCTGTGCCAGCCAAATGTCACACCTCTCTTAAGCAGGTCTCTTGGCTCCAGTGGCTGAAATGCTCAAATTCCAAGGTGACTACTTTAAAGAGAAAAAGGCAGTAAAAGAAGAAAGTACCAGTGACATTCTAAGTTAGGATATTTCCCAAGAGCAAATTCTTATCAAGATTATAAAGAACGCAAAACTTACCTGGAAAATATCTGTCATGTCTTCAAATACATTGACAAAATATTTATAGTCAGCATAAGCCCAGAATTTGGAATTGCTGTAATCTTTAAATGGCCCAGCGACACCAGACTGGTCATAGTTCCAGGTCAGAAATTCCTTAAGTGTAGCATCCACATAACTACATGCAGTTTCAAACTGGGGAACTGAAAGAGAATGCAACTTTCAATGCGTAATTTCAATGTAGTCTCTAAATACAGTTTTCTTTTAAAATTAAGGTAATTTTCAACCAAAAATACTGTTTACCAATAATTAAAAATGAGTTTTGTGCTAACTCATAACTATTTACATCACCCATAATAAAACATAAAAAACCCACATGGTTTTATTTTTTAGTATTTTATTTATTATTTTTATTTTATGTGTATGTGTGTATTGCCTGCATATGTGTAAGTGCACCCATATTATGCAATGCCCACAGAGGTCAGAAGAAGGCATTGGACCCCCTGGAACTGGAGCTACGGATGGTTGTTAGCCGTCATGTGGGTGCTGGGAATCTAACCCTGGCCCTCTGTAAGAGCAGTCAGTGATCTTCCATTTTTCCAGCCCCATGGTTTTATTCTTAAGATGAAAACCAGACCTATAATCCCAGTGCTTTTTAAAGCTGAGGTAGAAGGACCTTGAGTTTGAGGTCAGCCTGGGCTATAGAGAAGAGATGGAGATAGAGTGAGAGTGAGCAAAAGAGCAAAAGTGTGCAAACAAGCGAGCAAGCAAGCAAACGAGAGAGAGAGAAACATCCAATATTTTTTATTATAGTATGATCTAATTTTCTAAGACCCTCTGGGGGAATCTGTATCTGTGAGGTCAAAACCACTTCCTAATAATGCTGTTATTTGCCCTTTTCATTCTCAATTGCTCATGAGCTTGCCGTATTCTCCAGAGGCTACATGACTGTGATAATCTGCACTGTCAACCTGACTGGATTTATAATCACCGAGGGAACACATCTCTGAGCATGCCTATGAAGGCATTTCCAGAAACGTTTAACTGAAGGAAGATCCATCCAAAATGTGGGTGGCACCATCCCACTGGTGACATGAAAAATGAAAAATAAGAAAGCCTGAGGAAGACCAGGATTTGCCTCTGTGCTACAATAATGAGTGGTTTCTCTTCAGACTGAGAGCCAAAATAAGCCCTTCTTCCCTTAAGCATCTTCTGGTCCAGTATTTGGTCATGGTAACAAGAAAAGTAACTAATACAGTCACACATGTTGCTGTCATTAGTCTGACACTTTATATGCTTACATTCTTGAATTTCAAACATGCTTTTGAAAACTTTCTACTTTGTACTGCACATTTAGCATACAGTGCTCCCCAGACTCATTAGCTGGCCAATGCCCATTTAACGTCTGTTCATTTATTAAATCATTTGCTTCAAAATAATTTATTAAGCATATAATTTGTAATTAGCATGGTGCTTAGGCATGTAGGAACATGAACAAAAAATAGTCTTGAACTTAGAAGATAATTCAATCAGGCAGGCACGGGACTGCATGCTTAACAATGCTAGCACTAGGGAGGCTGAGGTGTGGAGTTTAAGGCCAGCCTGGGCTAAATAGCAAGACCTTGTGTTGTGAAATGTCTCCTACAGGCATATGTATTTGAATATGTGATCTCCAGCTGGAGGCACTGTTTTGGAAGACTGTAGAAACTTTTGGACATGGGACCTGGTAGGCAGATGTAGGGTGGCAATGGCAAGGTGAGAGGATTATATAGCCCTGCCCAGATCCAGCTGCCCTGCCTTCCCCACCATGATGACTCTCTTTGAAAGAGGAGCCAAAGAAAATTCTTTCCTATGTTGATATGAGAAGCATTCTGAAACAAAAATGAAATTGTTTGGGAATTTGCATTTTTAATATTTAAATACTTAATTTTTTATATATTTTAAATTAATATTTTAAATGAATACAGGGAAGTTAATTTATGATCTCCTTTGCAAAGCATGCCATTCTTTCATGAGTGGATGGCAGTGAGGTGCCTGGCACACAGCAGATGCTCAGTAAATGTCAGGCTCTATTATTAGAACATCTTATTCGCTATGATATTTACTTGGGATGGTTTCAAAATTAACTGAATCAGCAGAGGAATATCCAAACTCTTCTTTTAATGACTTTCATCTCTTTATCCTTCCTGATCTGCTTAGCGTTATCTCTTCCCTTATTTTTCTTAAGACTATCACATGACAGATGGAGTAGAAGCAGGGTGACTGTCAAAGAATCATTCTAATTCCTCTGTTTTACCAATTTATCACTTGACTTTGTGAACTAGGAAAACTTTACCACATTCATCTAAAAGATAAAAATCTATCAAAAACCAAAGTTTGAGAAATTTGTTTGTTTGTTTTTGAGACAGGGTCTTTCTGTAGCCCCAGCTGTCCTGGAACTTGCTTTTAATTTTATAACAAAGGGTCTTAAAATATTTTTTGCCTAGCAGGAAAGCAACTATTTCTCCATTTTGTTGGCATTTCATCATTCCACAAACAAGACAGAATAAGTGGTGTGTGAGCTTTGAACAGGACTTTCAAATCACTACTCTAGTCTCTAACTTAGAGATGCTTAGCAGTATTTTGAAATCAGTTGCCAGCTGAGGTATAACACTGACACTGAGCATGTATATTTGACGTTACGGTTGTCGGCCTTAGCCTTTAATGGCGGCACCATCTTTCCAGACCTGAGCACAAACAAATATGATTCAAAATGGGTTCAAAGACCTATGTACTATTCACTATCTGCTTCCTAAAATAAAGGTTGTTTTTTTTTTTTTAATGCCCATGACCATATAGATAATAATGTATTATACACTTAAAGAGCTAGGAGAAAGGATTCTGAAAGTTTTCTTCACAAATTAACAGACATTTGGGGAGATAAATATGTTTAACCTAATGTAAACATTAGCAATGCATACGTATATTGAACATGGTCCCTTAATATGTACAGCTTTTACAGTTTTATATATCGGTTAAAGGTAAAATATAATAGCAATTACTTTTTTAAAGACTTAAAAAATTTATTTTATGTGCATAAGCGTTTTGCCTGCTTGTATGCCCATGCACCACATGTATGTTTAATGCTCTTTGGAGGCCAGAAGAGGTCATCAGATCCCCTGGACTTACAGAAGGTTATAAGCTGCCACATGGGTGCTAGGAACTAGTCCTCTGCAAGAGCAGCACATGCTCTTAAAAGCTGAGCCACCTCTCCAACCCCAAGTCCAATTATTTTAAAAGTCAGTTATTAACACTACTAATACCACTCAAGCATCCCAGAAAAATTTCAAATAAGACTTAGAAGAGAAATAATAAATGTATTCAATACAGTAGAAGAAAAATTATCATTATTTATAAAACCACATGCCTGTCTATCTAGAAGTCCTACAGTAACAAAAACCCACCTAAACCAAAAAGTAGCTGAATACAAAATCAATATAGAGAAATAAATGGCTTTTATCTATGTACCAATCAAAACAAGTTGGAAAAATATAATAGGCAAAAATATTTTCTTTATAATAGCTATAATAAATGAAAGTTATAAATCTTCTTTTGCTAACAGATTTGGTAAAGGAAGACAATGTGTTGTGAGATTAAAAACATACACTTTTAAAACAGTGTAGACGGGGCTGGAGAGATGGCTCAGTGGTTAAGAACACTGGTTGTTCTTGCAGAAGACCTGGGTTCGAATCCCAGCACCCACATGGCAGCTAACAACTGTCCGTAACTCCAGTCCCAGGGGATCTGAAAGCCTCTTCTGACCTCCGCAGGCATTGCACGACACGAGTGCATTTACCCATATGCAGGCAATACATGCATATACATAAAATAAAAATAATAATTGAAATAAAATAAAACAGTATAGACGCCTTTCCAAATTAATTTTTAGAGCCTAATGAATTTTCATTTAAAATTCCAACAGGGGTGGGAGCTGGGGAGGTGATTCAGTGGGTAAAGTGCTCGTTCTGCAAGCATGAGGACCTGAGTTTGAATCTTCAATGACTGAATGAAAAGCTGGGCATGGCTGCACATGCCTGTAACCCCAGCATTGGGAGGCAGAGATAGATGGATGATGAGAGCTCACAGGCCAAGTCAAAACAACAAAATTCTAGTTCTATGAGAGACTTCGTGTCCAGACAGCAAGGTGGAGAGCAAGACCAGTAAAACATTCAACATTCTGCTCTGGTCTTCATATGCACACATGGCCCGTGTACCTGCACGCTCATGTGCATGCACTACAAACACACATATAGCATACCACACCACACCACACTCCCTCCACACACACAGTTCCCGGCAGGAGTGCTTTAAAGTGAGCACTCTGTGCAATTATAAAGTCCATTCAGATAAATAAAATTCAATAATACTTAGGAAAGAAGGGTAATAGAAGTTGAGCACAAAACAGTGCTTACTAGGAGCTAGAAAGCAGGGAAGAGGGACAGATAGGGAAAAGCAGACAAAGGGAACTAACTGCTGTTAGAAGAGATAAGTTCTGGTCTTCTGTCATACAGCGAGAAAATGGTGATATACTGCATATTTCAAAAAGCTAAATGAAAGGATTTTGAATATATTCTTCCATTACAAAGAAATGATCAATATTTGAGAAATCATCAATATTTTGATAGTGATATTATATAATGCATATATATACTGAAATATCAAATACTATATAAACTATATATAATTAATGTCAATTAAAAATATAAATAAAGTTGGGTGTGGTGGCTCATGCAGGTAATCCCAACACTTGGGAGGCTAAGATAGGAGGATACTCCAAGTTCAAGGCTAGACTGTGAGTTCCAGGACAGTCTGAGCTACCAACTGAGACTCTCTTTTGAGGGGTGGAGGAGGACAAGTGTGGAGAAGAAAAAGCGACATTTATAACTTTCAAGGAAGAATTAACCAAGTAAAGGGAAGGGAAGGGGAGAAGAAAAAAGAGAGCATGGCTGGACAGAACTACAAAGGCCTGTTGTAGAAAGATGCAAAGCCCTGGAAACAGAGAAACTGAAAATACAGTCCATTAGCCTGAGCTCAGGAAGAGAGATGAAACTGGGCCTTCCACAACAAAACACACATTTCTGTTTGCAGTCAAAAGTGATGAGATGTTATGAAAAGGGTTTAAGCACATAAATAACATTAGACTTTAAAAAAAAAATTGTCTCTGACTACAATATGGGGAATGGCCTGGGAAAGGCAGGCAGGGGAAGAGTAGTACTGCAGCTCTGGGGGTGAGATAGCAGGTGATGCCAACTAGAGGGCGGGCACAGAGATAGCAGCTGCTGACTGCCTGATACTGAGAACACAGTCACAAGACCCCAGAATGCCTCGGGTTTCTGGCACAGGGAGCTTCACAGATGATGCTCCTACTGATAATTCTCACACAATTTGACAGCAATTCTCTTTCTAGGAATTTATCCTAGAAGAATAATCAGAAACAAATTTATAAATTTAAAGCTTACAAGCAATTTATAGACAATTTAGTTATTTTTTTCCTGTTCAGAACTAGGTATTGAATTTAAAGCCTAATACAAGCTAGGACAGTGTTCTGCCATCAAATTACATCCCAACACTCCCCACACTCTTTTTTGGCAAGCTATTTAAATAATGAAAATAGAGAAAACAGTATTTATTTATTTATTTATTTAGACAGGATTTTCCTACGTAGCTACAGCTGGTTGGCCTAGAACTCACAGTGTAGACCAGGCTGGCTTGCAACTCAAAGATCTGCCTGCCTCTGCCTCCTGAGTTGAGCTTAAAGGTATGCACTACTACCAGCTAAAAAGAGTAAAAAATTATTACCATACAATGGAAATTAAGCAGTCATCTAAAAGTCACATTTCATATCAAAAGTAGTTGCCCAGAATATGTTAAAGAAAAAAAAAAAAACATTCCTGTGAAAATCAATCCAGTTTTAATTCTTAAATACAAAGAGGTTTGTATGGATATACATTACAGTATAACTATTATTTCTGGGGTATGGGTCTTTCTATTTTCTCCAATTTTCTTTTACAATGAAAAAGCCATACTTTCATTTTAAATTATTTCTATTTAAAAATATTTGTTGGAAACTTATACCGTGTGGCCAGCACTATTCTAAATGCTTTGTACATACAGGCAATTTAATTTTGAAAATACTTCTAATACAGAAGTTCATTGACCTGCTCAAGGTCCCACAGTAGGCCAGAATATGAACCCAATGCTGCTGACTTCAGTGTCAGCTTTCTTATGCCATTATGTACATGTGCATATACACAATGAGCCTCCTGTGGATTGGACCCTACTCTACATATGAAATTCAGACAGTTCTTATCTTCCTTATGTACACAGGCTAAAAGCAGCATTATACAATTTTAGACTAAAGATTATACACTTGGCCTATTATAACCTGCTGCATGAGATCACATGTGGAATTTCCAGTGGTGGCATCATGCTAGTGCTCAAAAATTCATATCTAGAAGCATTTTATATTTAGAAGCATTTTAAAATTTAGATTTTCAAATTAGGGAATGTCCAACTTACATTACTTTATGGATGAGCCTTGGAAACATGCTATGTGACAGAAACCAGACACAGGGGCCAACTATTCTATGGCTCCATCTATATGATACATCTTGAATGGGCAAATTCACATGGACGGAATGGAGGGTGCTGGGCAAACTGCTTAAAGAACACTGGCCTTCATCATGGGATAATGAAAATGTTCTGAAATTAGTGCTGATGACTGTTCAACACTGAGAAAATACTAATAAACTACTGTATCAAGCACTCTTGAATGGCTAAATGCTAAATTTTATGCTATGTGAATTCTATTTGAATTTTTTAAAAAGACTAAGTTATCTTTATTAAAACTCAGAATAGTTTCTCATAACTGCAGAGATATTTTTTAAACTTTCTTTTATGCTTATGTATTAACTTGAAAGTGTCAAACTACTAGGACTCATTTGTAATAATAGTACAGCCATGCTAGGATGGTGGTAAGCATATTAAGAGAGAATTAGGTAAGTCATTTTCAGCAAATGCTAGCTACCTGTAGTTGTGCTATAATCAGAGTCTAACCGGGACATGAAAATACTACAACTTGTATTTTATTTCATGTTAATACCTAAGAGACACCTTAGTGCGTGACAGGTATGTTTTACAAATTGAAGAGAAAAAGCACAATCTATAGGGTTTCCCTGTAGCCCCAGCTAGCTTGGAACTTACTATGTAGACCAGGCTGGCTTACAGAGATCTTACAGAGATCCTCCTGCCTCTGCCTCTTGAGTGCTGGGGATTAGGCATGTGCCACCACACCTAGTTTATTATTTAATTTTAAAATACAGTTAAGGCTGTGGTTAGAATGAGATGCCAAAGGTCCAGTAATCCTTTATCTGTCATGGGAGACCAAGAGGGCTCTGGACACCAAAAACAAGCTGCAGGAGATACACTACAAGGTCAACATGGGAGAAAGAAGCTTGGAATTGCTGTAAGGGAAACTGGTAAAATTTCTAGTTCCTCTTGAGTTATTAATAGATATTTATAAGCCACAAACTTAACTTTACAGTGCTTAAACACTGAGTTTCTACACTACCAGTTAACTCATACTAAAATGCAAGTTACAGACCAGAACATGGCCATTGACTCCTTTAAATTAGAAACACTGATTATGTTCTTTACAACAGCTACATTTTAGAACTAATGATAATCCCTTTATCCAATATCAAGGTAAAACCATAAAGTATTCTATGTGTTCTTGGATTAAAAAAAAGGAGTAAGCACAGTTAATCTATGACTAGTAAAGAAAGTAAAAACAACAATAAAAATAAAACCAAAAGCAGTACAGCACACAGTATGGCCTTCTGTACAACCCAGTTATACAGAAGGCTGAGGCAGGGTCATTACTTAAGCTAGGCATTGACTACCAGCCCAGGCAACCCCATAAGACCTTGTTTAGAAAGGATAAAGGTTGGGCAGAAGTGTAGTTCAGTGAGTGCTAGCTTACATAAGGCTCAAGTTCAATCCTAGCACTACGTACACATAAGCAGCTCTACATATGTTTTATGGTTATGCAATGCAGTAAAGGCCAAGCAGCCTATAAAGCAAAAGACAAAATGATAACCAAGACTAAGCACTATAAATAGCCTGAAGTCATAAGTGAAATGACATATTCTACAAGAATCAAAAGTAGAAAGGGACTATAAAATTATATTATTGGTTATTAGATTACTGCATTCTTACACTGTAGTTTTATATTATTAGATTATAGTATTGTTATTTTCAGTGCATGGGAACATAAATATAACACATACAGCAAATTATTTATTGTCTACCTTGCTCAATAAGCCACAATAATGTCTAACAACAAGTGTAATATATGAATAAACACATTTTTGTTTAGTGCGGGAGTTTAAACTTTATTACTTGAACTTACTCGCACTAGGTCAAACTATTTATCCACACTTTTCCTATAACATTTTGCTGTCTGTACAGTGAATGATCAAAAAGAGAATTGCGATAAAGGACTGCCTAGAGGTGGGCAAGCACTACTGGGGGCAGAGCACTGCTTGGGGGGGGCACTGCTGGGGGGGAGCACTGCTAGGGGAGGGAGCACTACTATGGGGGCGGGAGCACTGCTGTGGGGCAGGAGCACTGCTGTGGGGGCAGGAGCACTACTGTGGGCGGCACTGCTGGGGGTGGCACTGCTGGGGGGGGTAATGACGAAGGGGAGCACTACTGGGGGCATGGCGACAGTGATTATCACTACCTGTGTCTCTGCTTCTCAGGCCCATTCTGAATTGAATTTTCTTGCCCTGAAGAACCTCAGAAAGGTGCTTTGCAGTCCAGTGTCGTGCTGGCCAATCAAAAACCATGTTACAGAAGATTGCAGGTTGCTGTAAAGACATTATAATTTCTTTTGCTTTCTCTGGAGTAAAAGGTTTGACACGCTCACCTAGGGAGAGAGAAGAATGGAGCAGCAGATAGCAATGGTCAGATAACTGTGCAATTACTTCCTATGATGCTGTTTCTGTTCTGGCCCATCTTTCCACACGATTGCACTCACTCTCCATTTATTGCTGCTCAGATAAATATTTGGCCCCAAAGGACCCAAGTTCTTTTGCTTTTATTGTTGTTGTTGTTTGTTTGTTTTGCAATGGTAATAGTAAAGTTTCAGTGTTAAAGAAAGGCTTCCAACTACTTCAATTGAAAATGAAATTTGGAATGTATCACTTTTTTTTTTTTTTTTTTTTTTTTTGAGACAGGGTCTCTCTTACAATGTATCCTTGGCTAGCCTAGAATTTGCTATGTAGATCAGTCTGACTTTGAATTCCAGTCTTTCTCTGCCTCCCAAGAACTGAGATTAAAGGGGTGTGATACCATGCCTGCCCCAGAATGCATCACTTCTTAATAGAGGATTATGTAAAACCTGTTGATGAGAATGACTCTAGAACAACCAGAGCCACTGGATCATCAACAGCTCTACCTGCTGTATCACATGTTCAATGAAAAAAATGACTGAATCAATATAGCATTCAATCTGGGAAGATAGAGATTACGTTTTATTAAAGTTACTCTTATTTTTTTATGACCATTTTACTTGCATGTATGTAAATGTAACACCTATGTGCAATGCCTGAGGAGGCCAGAAGAGGGCATCAGATCCCCTGGACCTTGAGTTAAGGACAGCTGTTAGCCACCATATGGGTGATGGGAACCAGACCTAGGTCTTCTGTAAGAGCAGCCAGAGCTCTTAACAACTGAACTACAATTCTCCAGCTCCTTCATTACAGTTTTAAAAATAAAAGATAGGGTGGGTATAGTGACATATGTCTGTAATCCCAGCATTTGGTAGGCTGAGGCAGGAAGATCATGAATACCAGCGTGAGTTATAATGCAAGAGCCTATTTTAAAAAGGGGTAAAATGGTAATCCATGTCTAGGTTTGGTTCCAGGACATTTTTAAACAGTCAAAGATACCAAAATATGGTTTACTGAGTACTCAAATTTCAACCTGGGTTGGAGAGATAGCTCAACTGGTAGAGTGCTTGCCTAACATACTCAAAGCCCTGGGCTCACATAAAAACCATGTGTGGTGGCGCATGCCTATAACCCAAACACTCAAAGGATACAGACAAGAGATCAATAGTTCAATGCCATATGGAGTTGGAGGTCAGTCTTAACTACGTGATACTCTGTCTAAAAAGAAAAATAAAACCACAAAATCATAGAATTTTAATCCTAGATAGGACAGTCTAGTATTCTCTCATTCATCTGGTTTGTCTGTTGTCCTGCCCCCAACCCCCATTTTCCCCTCTCTTCTCTCTGTCCCTCCCCCCAGGGCCTTGTACTTGGATGACTATTCTACCACTAAACTACAGCCCCAGACTAGAAGTTAATCTTTAAAGACACCTTAGCATAGAAAGTGAGAAACAGCTTCACACTCTCTCAGAACACACGTTTGTGATTCTCAAGAATTAGCTAAATGTCTATTTTCATTGCTTATTACAATTAGATCTAATTTTTAAAATTTAAGAAAATCTCTTAAAGAATCCAAATTCCTTTGCCACCCAAACTTTAAAACTGACAAAAAGGAAGAGGAATTAGGAAGGACTCAGAAGAATTTGGGTAATCTGGGCTTGTCCCAGTGGAAGGCTCTTTGTGGTTTTTTTGTTGTTGTTGTTTGAGACAGGGTCTCACCATGCACAAAGTCCCAGATGTCCTGGAACTCACTAGGTAGGCCAGGCTGACCTTGAACTCACAGATTAAAGGTGTGCCCCAACACGCCTCGCCTCACCTTGTAAGGTTCATTTTTATTTTATTTATTTTTTTAAATTAAAAAAAACTTTTATTTATTATTTCACTTTCCAGATAACACCCTCCCATAGCCTCCCTCCCCCAACTAGAACCCTTATACTCTGATATCACTGCTACTGTCGGCAACCCCAGCCGTTCCCCACTACTTGCCCTTCTGGTGAATCTAGTCAGCCAATTTAGAGGTCTTTGTTTTAGGAAGGTCAGCTGTTCTTCATCTAGCAGTACTTTTATTTATTTATTATTATTTTTTTTATTTTATGAGTGTTAAGTACTGTGGAGAATGCCCATTTCCTGTCAGGTCTTTATTGTTAGCAGCAGAATTCAGTGTTTTAAATGAGCAAAGCTGTAGACAACAGTCTAATCCATCTTTGACTGACATCTGATGACTCTTCACTTGTGTTTGCCTTGAGGGGTGCTAACAAAACAGCTCTTTTTTGGCGTTAAGCCAAGGCACAGGAATACTCCTCAGTCATTGTGAGGAAAGTCCACTCCAACTCCAAGGAACACTGTGGACACCAAGGTCACTGAGACCACAGCTGCTGCTACTACAGCCATCTATTTCCTGGCTCCAGGAGACTTCACCTCAACCAAGACAAGTCTTCATGAACTCTATATGACCTTAGCTACCTTCCCAGTGACTCAGCAGAGTTTGTGATTAGTGCCTCTGTGAGGTTGTAGATGGTGCTAATAGAAAGACTCAGCTCTCTCCTCAAAGGTAATAGGATACAGTTTATTCTGGAGTCAAATATGACAGTGGCCCAGGAACACAGATTTAGGTTGCCCCAAACACCATGTTCCACTGTGGAAGTGGTTATATGAGATTTTATAAGATATAGAACAAAGAAAGTCATAGATCGAGGCGCAGGTTACATCGAGCAAGGAAAATTCTGCCATTGGTTTTATGTTATTTAATAACATTCTTAGTTTTGGATGAGTGGAAGTTACTGGTTTGCTAAGAATACATTGTAAGGTTTTGATAGTCACAGGATATTAGATCAGACATGGGGTAGGCAATGAATGAACAGTTTTCAAAGGGACTAAAAGCCCAAGAAAATTTGACTCTGGTCTCCAACGTTTTTACTTTTCATAATCACTAAATTCAGTCATTTGGCCTTGGAGAATCTTGTGTATGTGTCCATGTGTGCATGTATATATTTGCAGTATTCATGTATGTATGTGTTTGCATGTATGTGGGAGCCCTTGCACATATATGCATGTGCGTGTGGAGGCCCCAAGTTGATGTCTACTGTTTTCCTTGGTCGCTCTCCATGTTATTTATTGAGGCAGTGTCTCTCACTTGAACCCAGAGCTTGTAAAATGGCTAATCTGGTAAGTCAGCTTGCTTTGGGGGAGTCCCATCTCTGCTTCCTGAACGCTGGGATTGTGGGCAACTACCACTCTAGATTTTTATGTGGGTTCTGAGGAACCCCACTCTAGTCTTTATGCAAGTGCTTTATCTACTGGGTCATCTTCTTAGTCCTACTGTTAAAGGACTGTCTCTGACAAGTAGAAGGGTCAGTGAGGAGTAATAAAGATGGCACACTTTGCGTTCCTTCTTGTTCTGAGACAAAGACCGGGTAGGCTTTTCTCCTGGTGGCTAGGCCCCCTTCTCAATTCAGATAAGTTAACCAAGGCTGGACCTGGACATATCTCAGCTTGGTGCTGTAGCCTATTAGTTCTTTCTTCTTTGTTTAAGTTGACCATTTCAAATTTAGGAGAGGAGGATCCACCCAAGATGCTTAAAAGACCCAAGCCCTCCTGGGGGCTTTGGATTTTTTGGTTTCTGAATTCCCTCTCTAGTTGTGGAGAGCTTTTCTCTCTGTATGAGTATGTGTGCGTGTTTCTTTACTTTTGCCTTTTTATTCTTTAATTGGCAGAGAAAATGAACCTGATCAAGACCCCTAGGTGGTAACACTACCTTGTAGAATCTTTAACAGAGGTGCAGCTCTTTTCTTCTAGAAACTCAATCCACAGTGTGTAGGTAAGGCTTGTGATTGGTTGAACTAGAAGCTGTGCAAACAAGGCTGTGACTGGAAGAACTGGAAGTTGTGTAGAAGCCTGTCACCCCCTCTCCTCTGGCTATATAAGCAGGCTGTTTTTTACTCTTTTCAGGTCATTTTGAGAGACTTCCTCCTGTACACTAACCATTCCTCTTGGGCTATATTATGAGGCCTCAATGAAAACCTCTTCTAGAGCTGGGTGTGGTGGCTGGTGCACACCTATATCCTAGCATTCAGAAGGCAGAGGCAGGCAGATCTCTGTGAGGTTGAGGCTAGCCTGGCTTACATAGTGGGTACCAGGCTAGCTGACAGGGAGACCCTGTCTCAGAAAGACCAAAAACAAACCCAAATAAACAAAAAACTCTCTTCTAGGTGTTCTTTTATTGCCTACTTATATTTTTATCATGGATAAGAGGGGCAGATAACACTGAGAAGTAAGAATAGATGAAATGCTGGGTTTAGCTTTAGGCACCAGGCTGCAGTGGCAGCTAGAAGGCGACTAGAAAGTGACTCTTGAGGTTCTAAGTCCCCAGGACTCCTAGAGTCATAAGCCTTCAGCTTACTCAGCAGCTAGAAAGTGGCTGAAGAATTCTAGAGAGCCACCAAGGGTTATGAGCTGAGGGACTGGACACTCAAACATGGAGCTGTTTACACTAGCACAAGGTGCTGGGCCATTCAACACTCAGAGCCTACAGCAATGGGCCTCTGACTTGAACACTCAGGGTTGAGAGCCTAGAGCCACAAGCCCCCAATTCTCAAGGACTAGAGCCATAAATCTCTGGCTTTGAAAGTCCATACTGATAATCCTCAGCCTCTGAGGATTTTAAGTCATAAGTCTGATTCTCAGGGCTTAGAGTTACATGCCTCTAATGTTTAAAGCCTGGTCCATGCATTCTGGAGTTCAGATTTGCCAAATTCTAAAAGAGCAGTTCCTTGCCTGCTTAAGATTTTCTCTAGAACTCTCGGGCAGTTATTTTCAACACAAGAAGGTCTTAATCCATACTGGCTTATCAATGTTCAGTATAAATTTACCTGATTGCAATGGATCAAATCTTTCTGGACACAGAGTGCCTGGATTCTGTATGTATGAATATGGACAAGTTACATTTAAAAAATACTACACTTTTAGAGGGGCTGGAGAGATGGAGCAGTGGGAAAGAACGTTTGATGCATATGTATGGGGATCTGAGTTCAGATCTCAGCACTATATAAAAAGCCAGGCATGGCCCTTTGCATACCTGTAACACCAGTACTCTGGAGGAAAGAAACGGGAGGATTGCTGGGGCTTTCAGGCTACCAGCCTAGTTTCAGATTCAGTGATCTCTCTCACTTACCTGTCTCAATGGACTAAGGCAGAGAGTGATAGACTAGGACAGCTGATGTCTTCCTTTGATCTTGGCACACTCATGCACAGTACACACAACTGCACGTGCATGTATGCATATACCAAACACACACATACACCACACAATTAATAATAAAATAACATACTTTTGAAGTTTTGTTAGACTGTTGCAGGGAAGGTAAAATTTCTCCCTTGCCCTTAGGGTCTTTGGCTAGAAATGACATGAGACAATTTAACAGGAAAAAAGTATACAAATTTTATGTAGTTACTTTGACATGTACCTAAGAGAAAATGAAGATCCAGGGCTGGAGAGATGGCACAGCAATTGAGGGCACTGGCTGCTCTTGCAGAAGACCTGGGTTTGAATCCCAGCACCCACGTGGTGGCTAACAACTGTCCGTAACTCCAGTTCCAGAGGATCCCACACATTCTTCTGACCTCTGCAGGCACTGCATGATGTGAGTGCACTTACAGCAAAACAGGCAATATGCTCATACACATATGATATAAAAATAAATAAAATAAAAAAAACAAAAAAGATCCAAAAAGAATAAAAAAGAAGATCCATAAAAGGGCTTGGAGCATAGTGTTTATATACCAGGTTGGACAAAGCAGTAAATTACAAACACATGACTAGACAAGGGAGTTTGGGCTAGGGTGGTTAACCGAAGAAAAGTGCCAGGAAGATAACTGATGTTAATGAGGTTTGTTTGTATAGATGTCTCAACTTTGACTCCCCATCTCTGCTTATAACAATGACCTCCTTTCACTTACTACAGGACACCTTTCCCAGGGGAGTCTTATCCCCCAGTTTTAGGAAGAAAAAGGAAAGTCAAGGTTCCTTTTTTGTATCTGCTGTTTTTCAAATGTCTTTAATCCAAAACAATCAATATGCCAACGTGGCATGTTTTGACCCCCTATAGTATAAAAATAGAGTTGGGAGTGTATACCAGGCATAAAGTGTTTGCCTAGCATGAGGGAGACCTTGGGTTCAATGCTCAATAGTGAACAAAACCTCAAAGCAATCATATTCTATTTTTCATACAGAAACAACTAGGAAAATGAAGCCAAAGTCTCAAAGAGCCATCCATTATCTCCATAACTGATATTATACATAGTCCTCTAACAAAGTAATCATCAGTTTCATATATATCCACATATTTTATATAGCATACAATATTTATATAGCATACAAAAATACATATAAATTTCTACCACTAAAAGTGTGAATATCTGATCTTCCAAAAATACTTTTTAAAAGATTTTTATTTTAGGTCTGGAGAGATGGCTCAGCAGTTAAGAACACTGATTGTTCTTGCAGAAGACCAGGATTCGAATCCCAGTACCTACATGGCAGCTAACGACTGTCCGTAACTCCAGTTCCAGGGGCTCTGACAGCCTCTTCTGTCCTCTGCGGACATTGCACAACATGGGTGCTCTTAGCTACATGCAGGCAACACATGCATACACACAAAATAAAAATAATAAAATATTTTTCAAAAAAATTTTTTTTATTTTATATATGCATATGAGTGTTTGCCTACATATCTGCATATGTACTATGTGTGTGCTTGGTGAATGTCAAGTCCAGGAAAGGGCACTGGAAATCCTGGAACTGGAGTTTCAGGCTTCTGTGAGCCACCATGTGAGTGCTGGGAACTGGGAACTGAACCCTGTCCTGTGCAAGAGCTGCCAGTAGTCTTAGCCACTCAGCTGCCTCTACAGCACCCAAATAGCCATTAAATTATGACATAGCAATCTTATGACATATTATATATACTAAAACTAAAAATATTAGCTATGTAGAAAATAACAGGAATGCAAGGTGAGTAGGGACAGTAGAGGTTGAAATGGACTCAGTTATTACAAAAGCTATGTGAGAAATGTGGTAATTAAGTTCTGAACAATAAAATGTGCCCATGAGGAAGGCAGGGTAGGTAAACACGAAGAAGTACTAAGAATCCCAAAACCATTTCATCAGAGATGTGGGCTGAGAGGAAGGTGCAGCCAGAAGGCTGACTGAGCTTTCCAGACCAGTGACTTGCCATAAAGAGAGAAGTCAGGTGCACACTTGTTTGTTGGGAAGATAAAGAGCTTGATTTTGAACATCATCATAAAAATATTATATATTTACAGTGGTCATCTGATCCTCTAAGAAGCCTATAAAACACAGAGAAGGTATTTTATTTCCATCACCAAAGGATAAAATGCAAACTCAGATGTCAAATGAACTAGACATCTGGTCCTGATTGCAAACCCAATGTTTTTCCCACTGCACAGTTCTACTTCTGGAGAATGAAAACTGTGGTACTTAACCTAAGGCCGAAAACTCAGGAGAGCACATATGACCTGAAAAGATAAATAGGTTCAGGAAATCTCAAGATCAATGCACAGATAATAATCCACGTGCATTTGGGGAGAGTGAGGGACTAAATCTCTGATAAGTAGACAGGAGAAGGGCCACTGATGAGTAACAGAGATGGCAAACTTCCTGTCTCTTCACCTGAGATAAAGGCTTGCCTCTCTTCCAGCTAACCAATTGAGATCAGTTTAGTCATGGACATATGTCAGCTTGGAACTGTGGACTCTTGGCCCTCTGTTCTTTAAGTGAACCAATACAAAATCAGGGGTGGGGAAGCTGCCATATATCATTCAGATTACGTAAAAGACCCAGGCTCCTCAAGGGGCTTTGGATTTCTGTTTCCAAATCCCCTCTCCACTTATGGAGAGTTCTTTTCTCTGCTCGAGTGTGTATATGTGTGTTAGTTTCTTTACATTTAATAAGCTTTGTTGCCTAATGTGTCTGAGATTCTTTCTGCCTTTTATTTAATTGGTAAAGGAAAAAAAATAAAAACAAGACCCTAACAACAGGAATATTTAGGAGACAGTAGAGACAGCTAGATGCTTACCTACCCCACAACCATTCTCATCTTCCTGAAACTTTTCTTTTTCTTTTTTTTCCAGTACTGGAGATTGAACTGTGACTGAATCCACAACTGAGCTACATCCCCAGCCTGTCTTTTCCTTACTAGCAGAACTATACATGAGAGGAATGACTAAAACTTCTCTCCCTCAGACTCATTTGTAGACAGGAGTGGACAAAGGTTTGTGTGCATGCGGGTGTGTGTGTGTGTGTATACATATGTATATATGTATGTATGTGCATGTAAGTTTCCGAGTCAGTACTGTTGCCCTAATCCTCCTCTCCTGCAGCTATTTTACCCAGAAAGCAGACATAGTGGTTAGCCAGCAGGAGAAACAAAGGAAATTGCAAAGGCTAATCAAAAGAATGCAAAGATGCTCATCTTTTATATCACTGAACCAGTAACAGCAGAATTCTAGCTCCTGGATATTTTTGTATAAAAAAAAAGCTTTAGAGTCAAGACTCCATTATTCTTAACAGTTCAGAACTGGAGTCACATCTTGCTTTCTGAGCAAGGGTATTTTCAAACAACCTGACTCACCTTTTATAACACTTTGTGGTTCTGACTAGATGAATCATGGTTAGTCTGACACATTGTAGCACTTCTCAGTTCTAAAGTAGTAAAATATTCAACCTTTGAACATCTTGCTTCTAGAACTTTAAAGGGCAAAGAAAATCAGATTCACTAGTCCTTCTGGGGTAGGGATTTGTTTATTCCATTTATCTTAAATCAGAGCCAACAGGTTGTACAGTTTTGAATTTTCCCCAGTTCTTACATTTGGATAGATGCACCTGGCTACCCTTTCACAAATGTACACATGGACATTACTAACACAGAAGTTCTGTTTTAACAAAACAGGTTCAAAGACTTCGTTTTTGGGTTTTTTTACACGTTAAAATTTTTTTAAAATGGGTTTAATATGACCTAAACATCTCAGATACTCCAGAGATTATTTAACAGAAGACCTCCCAAACTAAAATCTGCTGAAAAAGCACTGGTCTAGTGACTGGTATACATTAAATACAAACATTTACTAAATGAATGAAAAGTGCTATAATACGTATTTAAAAAAAAGGGGGGGGGGCAATTGGGACCTGGTCCCAGCAGCTTCCCCAGGTAGATCCAGCGCACCCATATGCCTTGACTCCCCCAGGCTCTTTTACCCTCCCAGCTCACCAACCGAGACTCTCCTCCGAGGCTGGGTACAGGCCCATTTCTTGTCTTGGCACCCCAGACACTGGGGCTAAACTCTCGGCCCAGAGCCACTACTGCTTCCTGATCCTTTGCATCCAGACCAACTCATGTCCTCCCTGCAGCCCCCAGGAAACCTCTAGGCCTGGTCCTGACCTCACCTCCTTTTACTTCCCTGGGTGGCACAGCCACCAACTTCCTGAGACCAGCATCTATCCTGGGCCCTTCTCCCAGGCCAGCCCAGCCCCAAAATTCTTAAGGGCGCCATCTTTCCTGGAGGGACTCATACCTTAGGAGAAAGCCTGATATCAGTTGAGTCTCATCTCACTTGGGCCTCTGTGGGAACTCCTGAAGACAAAAACAATTAGGCCACTCCAATATAAAATCAAAAGAGAGAACCTTAAGCCTAGACCAACCAGCTTTTCATACCCAACAAGTAAATCACAAAGGCACATAAAGTTTACAAAAAGAAGCAGATCTAAACTCAACAAAGGCTTGAGTCTCACACAAGAAAGAGAAACTACAAAGGAAATTCACATGTCAAAGTCACAAAGAAAAAATAATAACATGAAAAAACAAAATAATATATCCCCACCAAGTATCAATGGTCCTTTAGAGGAGTACAATGAGAACTCCCTTAGAGATAACAAAGGATATGGAACTCAAAAGAACAATTATAAACATGATAAAAAGAATTCAGTGAATTTAAAGAACATACAAAGAAAGAAATAAAAAACTTAAGGAAGATAGGGATAAACTTCTGAATGAATTAAAAAAAGAGCTAGAATACTCAGGCTGAAATGAAGAAGGAAGTGAAACATTCAGTAAGCCAATTAGAACAACAGGAGAAAGCCTCACTAACAGGATGAATGAACTGGAAAACAGAATATCAAGATGGAAGATAAAGTGGACAAAATAGACCACTCAAGCAAAGATTATGAAAAAATTTTTTAAAAACACAAGAATTGAATATGCAGGAATGTGTGACACCATAAAAAAACCAAACTTACAGCACCAACACTTCAGACAGCCCCCACTCTCCCTAACACCATGTTCTAGAGATTTCATTTTTCTAGGAAAAAATCAGATCCATGGGACAATCGCTGAAGTAATAACAAAATTCTTCTCAGATGTATTCTCTAGGTACCCCACAGCTAACTTTCATATCTCTCAACAGCCTACAGCTGCAGCCAGGTCTGTGCTAATTTACAATGTCATTTTACAGGAAAGACAGAGGACCAGATACTATGTCCTGAAACAAGTTTAACCTTCTTCCCACCTACCCCAATGCCTAACTGTTTCTTTTGTGCATCCAGTAATAGATTTTTTCAGACAACAGTACTAGCTACCACCCTTCTCTACCCAGGAACAGAAAAAGACTTCACTGACTTTCATCTAAATGGATTCAAACACCTGGCTAACTATTACATTTCTGGTGTGAGAAGCTTTTTTCTCCTACACAGCTGCTAGCAGAAAGAAGATCTTCCTCCCCCCGCTAGCAGAGACCGAACTTACACTCTATGCTGGAGGCATTGCTATGGCGACAGACTACAACAAGCCGTGACATCAGTGACTGACAGCCTGAAGCCTTTCCAACAACAGCAAATGAACTTTCTCACCAGAACTGTACTTCACAATAAAAGAACATTGGGCTTGATAACTGTTGAACATGGGGACTATGTAATATTGGGAGAAGTACTGTTTCTTTGTAATTGAATCAGATATTATTAAAACCAATGTTAACACTCTCAAAACTTTGTAATCCATTTGGCTTAGCAATCCCTTGTTTGCATAGCTCCTACCCCTTGATAATACTGTGCATTGTGCTTGCTTATTGTTTTGTAAGATTTCTCTGCTGACAGTTACTGCCATTTGCTGAAAATCACTACAGAAAACAGGTCATGGTCAGTTATCAAACTTTGGATTCTC
>NW_008346548.1:9873341-9874392 GCF_000622305.1 Nannospalax galili
AGAGCCGAGACACTTAATAAAGCTGTAACACAGACTAAGCCGAGTCTTGAGTCCTGTGCCTTACTACCGGCGACCTAGCCTCTCCGGGGGGCGCACTCCCCCGTGACCGACTTATGGACATCCTAGCTTTCGCTGTCCTCGTACTCTTCCCATGGGGTTCAGTGGCCAGTGGACCTCGCATCCTGAGGAAAGTACACAGGTGAAATAGGGACAGAATTCGGCTGGACAACACTCCAGTAGCAGAGAGACTGTCAGCACCAGAGCGGCGGACAGCGACCTATCTGCGCTCCCAGAGACGCCTGTGGCCAGAGCCGTGCCACGACTCGCCAGGTGTGGCAGGGACCCTGAGATCCAGGGGCCCAGAGCGACCCCAAGATACTCACGCACCCCACGCCTGAGGCCCATAGAGAAAGGGAGAAGCCCGCGGGGCCAGACCCGCCTTCCTCCAGGCGCATGGCAGAAAAGCCTGTGGACCCGACGTGCCATCCCGAGAGTGCATGCGGGACCCCGGGAGCCCAGTGCGCGCTCCCTATACATAGGCATAGAGGAAGGAGAAGAATCTCAAGATAATGTTATGGAACAGATCTTCAACAGGATTGTAGAAGAAAATTTTTCCAAATTAAAAAAAGATATGCCCATACAAATACAAGAAGCATATAGAACACAAATACACAGGACCAGAAAAGAAACTCTCCACAGCACATCAGAGTAAAAACACTACACATTCAGAACAAAGAGACAATACTGAAAGCTGCAAAAGAAAAACAACAAATCACATAAAAAGGAAAACCCATCAGGATTACAGCTGACTTTCAGGTGCAAACTATGAAAGCCAGAAGACCAGGACCAAAGTATTCCCAGTAATGACCACAATCCAGATTACTTTACACAGCCAAAATGTCTATCATAGTTGAAGGGGAAAGAAAAATCTTCCATGACATAAATAGGCAGAAAGAATTAATGTCCACAAAACCAACCCTTCAAAGAGTTCTTGAAGCAGTACAAAGACCTGAAGAAAGGAACGACTCTACACAAGGGGGGATGGAAGAAA
>NW_008346548.1:9874635-9875526 GCF_000622305.1 Nannospalax galili
ACCAAGAAGATATTACAATCATGAACATACATTCACCAAACTCTGGTGCACCCAACTTCATGAAAATAGTACTACCGTACTTTAAGACCCAGATTAATCCCAACTCATTAATAGTTGGGGACTTCAATACCCCATTTTCTCCATGAGATCGGTCAACAGGACAGAGAATAAACAGAGACATCTGAATGAAACAATACCATACATTAAATGGATCTAATAGACATCTACCAAATATTCCACCCAAGCACGAAAGAATGTACTTTCTATTCAGTGCCCCATGGAACCTTCTCCAAAATCGACCATATACTGGGGCACAAAACAAACCTCAACAAATAAAAAAGATTGAAATAATTCCATGTACTCTATCAGACCACAATGAAATAAAGCTTAAAATCAACACTGGAAGAAACCCTAGTAACGACATGAGCAAAGGGAGATTAAACACACTCCTGAATAATGGAATGGACAAAGGAGAAATTAAGAAAGAAATAAAAGTATTCCTGGAAGTAAATGAAAAGGACAATACAGCACAACAAAATGTCTGGGACATGCTGAAAGCAGTCCTTAGAGGGAAGTTTATAGGTCTAAGTGTCTACATTAAAAAATCAGAAAGATCACAAATAAATGACTTAACACTGCAACCCAAGACACCTGAAAAGCAACAACAAATGAAACCCAAACCCAGCAGACAAGAAGAAATAATAAAAATCAGAGCTGAAATTAATGAAATAGAAACAAAGACAACAATACAAAGAATCGACGAATCCAAGAGCTGGTTCTTTGAGAAGATAAACAAGATTGACAGACTGCTAGCCCAGTTAGCCAAAAGAAAGAAAGAGCACCTCCAAATCAACAAAATCAGAGATGAAAGGGGAAACATCACAACAGACA
>NW_008346548.1:9875738-9875876 GCF_000622305.1 Nannospalax galili
AATTTATAGCAGAAATCGACCAGACATTTAAAGAGGATGTACATCCAACGCTACTTAATTTATTCAAAAAGATAGAAATGGAGGGAGAACTTCCAAATTCCTTCTATGAAGCCAGCATCACTCTAATACCAAAGCCAG
>NW_008346548.1:9876502-9904089 GCF_000622305.1 Nannospalax galili
TAATCTACAAAAGTCTGTAGCCTTTCTATATACCAATAACAAGCAATCAGAGAAAGAGTACATGGAAACACTCCCATTCACATTGCTGGAAAAAAAATAAAATATCTTGGAATAAACTTGACCAACAACATTAAAGAGCCCTACAATGAAAATTTTAAATCTTTAAAGAAAGAGATTGAAGACATCAGAAGATAGAAGGACCACCCATGCTCATGGATTGGAAGAATTAATATTGTGAAAATGACCACCTTGCCAAAAGCCATTTATAGATTCAATGCAATGCCAATCAAAATCCCCATGACATTTTTCACAGAATTGGAAAAAACCATCCTAAGATTCATATGGAAGCACAAGAGACCCCGGATAGCCAAAACAACCCTGAGAACTAAGAGCAATGCTGGGGGGATTACTATACCAGATTTTAAGCTCTATAACAGAGCTACAGTCATAAAAACAACATGGTACTGGCACAAAAAGAGACCCATAGACCAACAAAATTGAAGACCCAAATATGAACAAATGCAAATTTCAGCCAGCTGACATTTGACAAAGGAGCCAAGGACATTCACTGGAGGAAAGACAGCATGTTCAGCAAATGGTGCTGACAAAACTGGATCTCCACCTATAGAAGAATGAAACTAAACCCCTATCTTTCACCTTTCACAAAAGTCAACTCCAAATGGATCAAAGACCTCAATGTGAAGCCTGAAACTCTGAAAGTATTAGAAGAAAACATTGACAATAACCCACAAGATATAGGTGTAGAAAAGGATTTTCTAAACCAGACATCAACTGCCCAGGAAACAAGGTCAAGAATCAACAAATGGGACCTCATTAAACTAAAAAGCTTCTGTACATCAAAAGAAGCAACCAAGGAAGTGAAGAGAAAACCCACAGAATTGGAGGAAATCTTCACCAGTGACAGGTCTGACAGAGGTTTAACATCTAGAATATATAATGAACTCCAGAAACAAACTATCAAGAAAGGAAGTAACCCGATTAAAAGATGGACTAAGGAACTGAACAGAGAGTTCTTAAAAGAAGAAATAAAGATGGCTAAGAAGCATCTTAAAAGGTGTTCAACATCACTAGTAATTAGGGAAATGCAAATAAAAACCACTTTAAGATTTCATCTTACCCTAGTCAGACTGGCTAAGATCAAGAGCACAAATGATATCAAATGTTGGAGAGGATGTGGGGAAATGGGAACCCTCATCCACTGCCGGTCAGACTGCAAACTTGTTCAACCCTATGGAAAGCAGTGTGGAAAACTCTTACAAATGAACCTACCATTTGACCCAGTTATACCACTCCTTGGCATATACCCAAAGAACTCATCCTATTTCAGAGACACTTGTACAGCCATGTTTGTTGCTGCTCTTTTCACAATAGCTAAGAGATGGAAGCAACCTAAGTGTCCCTCAACTGATGAGTGGATAATGAAAATGTGGTTCATTTATATGATGGAATTTTATTCAGCAGTAAAGAAAGATGAAATCATGAAATCTGCAGGTAAATGGATGGAACTAGAAACTGTTGTACTAAGTGAAGTAACCCAGACTCAGAAAAAAAAAACAAAACAACAACAACAACAACAACAAAAAAAGGTGTATGTTCTCCCTCATAATGTGGATCCTAGCACCAAATCCTTATAAGTGAATATGTATCCAGACATAACTACAGGAACCAGGATAATGAAGAGGAACTAGGCAAGTAAAAGAATCTGAAAGAGAAGAACAGTAGAAAACAGGTGTTAACAAGGGAGAAATGGATAATAATGGGGTTATTGTAAGGGGAGGGGGAGGGAAGGTTATACCAGGAGCCTAGGGGATAAAGGGAAAGAAGGAGCTCAAGAGAGGTGGGACCATAGGAGAAGGGTATTATTAAGGGAGTAATGGAAGAAAGGGGGGCACCTTAAATGGGGAAACAATGGTGGAAGGGTTAGACAATGTGAGAGATAAACAATACCTAGCTAGTTTTAGAAAACCAGAGGGAACCACATTAGGCCAACAACCTACTGACAAATTATACATACAACCAGATCAAAGAATGTAATATATGCCTACGGAAGGTTTATCTGGGAGCATTTGGTCTTTGCCCAAGCTCCATTTCCATGGCATATAGTAATTAAAAGTACCAGACTGGTGGAACTAACCTTCTTGGATGTTTAACAGCCATACTTTGAAGTCTATACTAATTTGGTCAGGGAGACATAAAGGACAGTTTTTGCTCCTTGCCCTCCTAGGTTGACTAAGTTCCAGGGGACTATGAGCATCTCTCAAGATGTCCTGCAACTGTGGTGAGTCACCTGTCCTCTTGAGCAAGGAGGTAGGGGAGACCACACCAGATGGACCTGAACCAGTGTCCAGTCTACAATGAGGAGGGTCAACACAGAGGAAACATTTCCTCCATGCTACCAAGCAAAGCCAGCCATGATCGAGTAGGACCTTTGACTTATCTTTACATAGACGGAACTGGTAAAAGAAAGGAGCCAGGGGCTCCTCCCAAGCTCATGTTACCCCTTAAGGAACAGATCCTCAACAACCTTAAGAGTGTTTTATCTGGGCCAATTGTAGCATCTTAAACACCCCAAAGGAAAGTATAACCAAGGATTAATGGGGTCAATATAATTTTTAAGAGTCCATATGTATAGCTAAAGCCTACATAACAAGAAACAATACCAGACAGGTGATAGCTTTCTTTTAGTTATTGGCCAAGGTGGTGCAGGAGACTCCCAGGCAGTAACTCAGCGTAGAACTAGGAAAATGAACAGCAGACCCCAATCTTATCTAGAGGAATATTGACAACTGATTGGTGCTGGATGAGGAACAGCTGATCTTCCTAAAACAAGGATCTCTAGATAGGCTGACTAGATTCAGCAGATGGCAAGCAGTGGAGAATGGCTGGGAGTGTCCACAACACAGTGGACAGTAACAGGGATGACAGAGTATATGGGCTCCAGTATGTGGGAGGGGGGCGGGTTTGGTAGGATGCCATTTGGGAGGTGGGTATATAGATGAATAAGACCCTGTGGGATGTTCTGTATGATATACACACAGAAAAATCAACAAATTTTTAAAAAGACGTATTTGAGGAGGAAGCATAAAAATTTACTTTATGTTAAATAGCAGAGGTGATAAACATTACCAGTGAACTCTACCTGATGACTTTACATCCATACTCAGGTACTAAGGATCCGAGTGTGACCGACTGTGATTAGTAATCATCAGATGCATAGAGATTAAAGACATGTACAAATATCTAAGTGTTAGTAGCATTAAAAATGTAGGATACAGCATATTTTAAAAGAAATGGATATCGTCTTTAAAGGGTAAAAACTCATTCAATTTTATAATTTACAGGGTTTATACTGAGTTCAATATTGTATAACTGTATTAATTCAACTGTGAACCTAAAAATTTACAGCCACTTTTGAAAGAGATGTATCCTTGATCTGGATTGTTACTGAATATGTTAAAGCTGTAATGAAATGCTTCTTCTAATCATGTCATTATTAAATTTTTTTTAAAATTAAAAAAATAATAATTTTTCAAAGCATAAAAATTTGCTCCTTAATAATTAGTAGCTGTGAAAAACATTACCATTGAAATCTATCTGATGACTTTAGATCCATGATCAGATGCCAAGGAGCTCAGAAAGTAACCAACTGTGATTAGTAGGAATCAGATATAGAGAGATTAGAAACACATGTGCAAACATCTTAGTGTTAATTGCATTAAAAATGAATTTTTCTGTATGAAACTGTGTATTTAGATTTTAATAATGAAATGGAGATCTTTTTTAAAGGGTAAAACCTTATTTAATTTTATGTCTTATAGAGTTTATAATGAGTAAAAGACTGTACAAGCGTAATAATTCATCTGTAAACCTAAAAATATACAGCCAATTTTGAAAGAGATGTACCGTAGCTCAGAAAACTGTTATTGAATATGTCAATGCAGTTGTAATGAAATGCTTCTTCTAAGTATGTGGTTATTAAATAAATCATTTTTAAAAAAGGGCAATTGGATGGTCACCATAATAGGAAAGTAGCTCATATTACAGAATTTCAGGTCCATAAGTGAAACAAAACAATCAGCTGGTTGTGAGATAAAACTAATTTGGTTTCTTATACTTTAATTAACAATGAACTGGGCCATTAAATTAGCAAGTTTAAGTCTCACAATTCCCTTTAAAGAATGCAAGGCTACATTCTATTAACTAAATAGCCTAGGGATATACCCAGTCGTTACATGCCAGCATATGTGAAAAGAGCTATAAAACTCTGAAGTGACCTCCACAGTCTTTAAAAGATAAATGTATTTAGTTCTAAACTTGCAACAAGCAGTGATTCCTAACTAGATGACCTAGAAACTACTGAAAAACCAGGTTACTCATCCAGGTGCTGTACAATAAAATAATCCTTCTCTCTTCAAACAGCATAGTCCGTCCATTTGTTGAACTATGGGTTATTATTAATTCTTTGGGAACAGCTGAAATGAAATGTCATCAAAAAGTGAATTGCCTTTTTTTCAGAAACAAAAACCTTCATACAAAGTACAAGATACTTTGAAACCTAATTTCTCTGAATTTGCTAGTAATCTGGCTTTAGTAATTAGTATCAGACTTATGTTTATATCTACAATTTAGATTTTAAGACATGAATAAGGAATACCTATCAAGTTTTCAGATTAATTTCCAAATGCTGCTAGAATATTACAAAGACAAAGATCCAGATGTTGAAATTAGCTTGCCTCTCACATGAGAAATACTAACAGAAAAATAAATAAATAGGATGTTCAGAAGGTAACATAAGAATAATGATACAGAAAATCCCCAGAGCACACAGCATGAATTGAAAAAGAAAAAAGAAAAAGCTGGCTTTCTGGCAAGAGGAGAGAATTTATTTCTGACTATATACATGTATGATAGCTTCATTAATTTGACAATTATGTATACATGAAATTTCAAAACTCTTGGAATGGTAGCTATTAGGGAAAAATAATGATCATTTGGGTCAGGTCTAAAAACCTGGTAAGAATCACATTTCACAAGATGACTGAATTAGGGTTGGGCATGGTTGTCACATGCTTGTAATCCCAGCACTCAGGCAGGATGACTGTGAGTTCACAGCAAGCCTGGGCTATACAATGAGACCCTGTCTAAAAAAGAAATAAAACGTATTAGTACTAAAGAGTGAAGAGCAACCTTATATCAAAGACAATTTACTTTAAACAAAAACCAAGAAAGCACTCCTGAAAAGTAACATAATGCTTGAGCAGAATGACAAACTGTCAAGTCTTTTGAATTTTAAGGACTGAAGAAACCCCAAATGTTCACGGTGAGGCTGTTGTGACTTAAGCATGTCAATGCCAAACTTGGAGTGAACACATGCTTCAGACACAGACTAAACAATTGTCGAAGACTCAGGCACCTTTTAGACTCTTCCTACCCACTTACACTAGTAATTCTCGCCCAGTTAACTCAGAGACTTTGCTATCTGGATTATAAGGGGCTGAGGAGATGGCTCAGCAGGTAAAGCACTTGCCACACAAGTGTGAGGACCAGAATTCAGATTCACAGAAGCCATGTAAAAACTAGGTGGTCATGGCAGCCCACCTATGATCCCAGCCAGGAGAGGCAGAGACAGGGAGTTCAGACAAACTGGCCAGACTAACCAAAACAGCAAGTTCTGGGTTCAGCAAGAGACCATGTCTTATAAGGCAGAGAGTGATTGAGAAAAACACCTGACATCAACTTTGGGCCTCAAACATGCATATGCATATATGTACATGTTTTATGTACATGCTTAGCAGCACACACATGTGCCTACACACATGCAGACATGCATATATAAACACATATATACAAATCGCACCCACCCACACCCACACACACACACACACACATAAATGGCTCATAAAAAAACTTATAAGTAGCTGGGCATGGTGGCACATGCCTTTAATCCCAGCACTTGGGAGGCAGAAGCAGGAGGATCTCAAGGCCAGCCTAGTCTACATAGTGAGTTCCAGGATAGCTGGGGCTACAGGAAAACCCTGTCTCAAAAAGACCAAAAAGAAAAAGAAAAACTTGTAAGTTGACAAATAATACTGATTTTTAAATCTAAAACAAAGAAAAGTCAGAAGTGGAGTGGTGGCACACACCTTTGGTCCCAGTACTCTGAGGCAGAGGCAGGTGAATCTCTATGAGATGGAGGCCAGCCTGGTCTACATAGTGAGTTTCAGGCCAGCTGGGGATATAGGGATACCCTGTTACAAATAAAGAATAATAAATAAATAAAGCAAAGAGAGGTAAATCTGCATTTTATATTAGGCTAACACTAGAAATAAAGGAAATCTCAAAATACACTGCTCTTTCTGAAAGCTTCATAGTATCTCAAAATCTCCACCAAAATTTTTTCAGCTTCTCCTAAGATTTTCTATAAATAAAAGTAGTTGGTTAGTTCACCTTACTTTTCATTGAATATGTTCAAGAGGAAGGCCTCAAACATCAGAGAGTTGTGCATCCACGTTTCCAGCAGCACTACTATATCAGCTAAGTGAGTGGTGAAGCAATCTAAATGTCCACTACAGGTCCAAACCTTGGAATGGCATTCAGGAGGAACAGGGAAAGACCCCCTGCCCTATGCTACAATGTAGATGATCTTTAAGATACAAGACTAAATAAAACAAAACAGTCATAAAACGAAATCCTGCATGATTCCGCTTAAGTGAGGTTCTAAAGTGGTCACATTTCTAGAAACTGAGAACAGAATGGTGGTTACCAGCAGTAGGAGGAAGGGAAATGGGAGTTGTTTAATGGGTATCAATTTGAGTTATGTAAGAGGAAAAAGTTCTGAAATTTCTTCCACTTTGACATGAGTCTACTTAACATTATTGAACTATACACTTAAATGGCTGCTATGGTTTGGATGCATCCCTCCAAAATTCAGATGTTAAATGCCAGTACCTAATGTGGTAGTCCTTAAGAAGTGATATCCTTAAGAGGTAGTTAGGCTGTATGGCTCTTACTTCAGGTGAAATTAAAGCCCTTATAAAAGGCTTCATGCTGCATTAAATTAGCTTGCTCTTTGCTCTTCTGCCCATGTAAAGACAGTTCCTCCCTTTCAGAGGATGTGGCAACAAGGCATAGGCCTCCTTACACAAAGAAAGCCAGTGCCTTCCTTGAGTCTCCATTCCTCAGTCTAGAGAATTGTGAACAATTTCTGTTGTTTATAAATTAACCAGTCTATGGCATTTTTTTATGGCAACACAAATGGACCAAGACAATGATAAATTTTATGGGACAGGTTTTGTTTAGTTTTTGAGACAGGGTTTTACCATGTAGCCTTGGCTGTCCTGGAACTCACTATGGCCTCAAACTCACTGAGATATGCCTGCCTGTGTCTCCTGAGTTCTGAGACTAAAGGTACATGCACCACCGTGCCCAGATTATGACATGGTTTTGCTAAATTTAAAAAAAAAAAAATCAACAGTATTCTTTCTCATATCTCTTGCTACTGAATACAAGGACTTTTAGCTATGTTATGACTCAGATATGTACACATGGCTTTTTTGCTTTTGCTTTCTTTAAACTCCTCTCTCTGCCTGCTTCCTTTTAGCATGAGAACAATGATAGGGAGAGTACGGTGTCTGAAGAGAAGTGAACCCAGTTTCATAAGAGCATCAGCTCTGTGGAAACTCTGAAAGAGGTATTTCTTGAGTAGGCCTGGAAGAAGACTAAGAATTAACATTCTTCATAGATGCATAAGGTTGTCTACAACTGAAAACACAAAAGTCCAACATAATAATGTCCGTGTGAAGGGCAGAATCAGACTCAGAGAGTGGCAACTTTTTAATTTCTCTCAAGTGTTTCAACCACTGTGTGATCCTACAAGCAACATCTCATACTTGGAGTTTGAGCTGCTTCTTGATAGGAAGAAGTTTTATGTTTGTTTTAAACAACTTCTAAGTGATTACTTCAAACAAAATATCCCACATATTTGAAAGCAAGCCCCTGTTATGTCCAGCATGCCCTAAGCAAAATGTTTTCTTCAATGAGTGAACTCAAACCTCATTTTCAGCAATGTACTGAGTCTAACCACTGTTTTATATTCCAGAGAGAGAGAATTCAAACTGTTCTTCAATATGAAATATAAGCGTACCTGAAAAAAATGGGTGTATATGCTGCATTTTTCTAGGAAGCAGATCCATACTTTTAATCAGTCTTTTTTTAAAAAAATATTTTATTATTTTTATTTTATGTGTATGCATGTATTGCCTGCATGTAGGTAAGTGCACGTGTGTCATGCAATGGCTGCAGAACTGGAGTTACCAACAGTTGTTAGCTGCCATGTGAGTGCTGGGATTCGAACCTGGGTCTTCTGCAAGAACAACCAGTGTTCTTATCTGCTGAGCCATCTCTTTAATCAGTCTTTTTAACTCCTTACAACTTCAGATAAGAATGAGTAATTTTGGGCTGGAGATGGTTCAGCAGTTAAGAGCACTGGCTGCTCTTGCAGAGGACCTGGGTTCAGTTCCAGGACCCACATGACAGTTAACAACTGTGTATAACTCCAGTTCCAAGGGATCTGACACCTTCTTCTGGCATCTGAAGGCACTGAACACATGAGTGCACTTACATACAAGCAGGCAAAACACTCATACACATAAAACAAAATAAACATATTTTTAAAAAAGAATCAATTGATTTTTTTTCTAAAAAATTTTAACATGGAGTTATTATATGACCCAGAAATTCTACTTTTAGATATATGTCTAAGAGAACTTAAGGCTTATGTATACACACACACACACACACACACACACACACACACACACACACATTCACCATAGGAGCACTATTTGTAGTAGCCCCAAAGTAATAATTCTAATATCCATCAATTGATGGATAGACAAGATATGGTCTTGGAACATGCGTGGAACAGTATCACATATGTACACCACATGGATGAATCTTGGAAAATACATTCTGGTAAAGAAGTCAGACATGAAATGAAACACAAATTGCATGGCTCCACTTATATGCAATGTCCAGAATAGGCAACTCTATGGAGGCAGAATAAATGCGTGGTCACATGGAGCTAGGGAAAAGCGGAAATAGGGAGCAACTGCTGATGGTACCAGGTTTCTTCGGGAAGTGATGAAATGTTTCGGATTGATAGTAATGGCAGCTGTACAACTTGGTGAACATACTAAAAACCACTGATTTATACATTTTAAAAGGATGGAGAGATGGTTCAGCAGCAAAAGTGTGCACAGCTCTTGCAGAGGACCCATGTCTAGTTTCCAGCACCCACATCAGGCAAGTCACGACCACCTGTTCCAGGCAATTGGACACCTCTGGTCTCCAAGAGCATCTGTACACACGGGCATACCCCCCACACTCATGTATAATTTAAAATTTTTAAAAGAATGGATCTATGTATGTGAATACTGTGAAATATTTAAAAGCTTCCCTTTCCCAGCTGCATGCCTGATGCCTTCTTTTACATCATGCTCTCATACCTAGATGCTGTATCTTCACATAAAAGTCCAACATTGTTCCCAACAACTTTTTTTTTTTTTTTTTTTGGTCTTTTTGAGACAGGGTCTCCCAGGAGACCCAGCTGGCCTAGAACTCACTATGTAGACCAGGCTGGTCTTGAACTCACAAAGATCCGCCTGCCTCTGCCTCTGCCTCTCAAGTGTTGGCAATAAAGGCATGTGCCACCACGCTCAGCTTAATAACCTTCTTTTCTCAATGATGCAGGAGCTAACACTATGGGTAGTAGGGGAAAAGGGCCCATGCTGAGAACTGCAGAATGCTCATATATGTTGCAGTGAGGACAGATGCTGAGTTTAAAAGGAAGATTAAGGATAATGTGACAACGCCTGAAGCATGGAGGAAGAGGAGAAAGAGAGCTTGTAGCTGGTATGACACAGTCAAGTGGACCAGATAAGAGACAGTCAAGAGGTCCTGAGAAACAAGGGCAGGGATGGCAGCCCCCTGAAGCCCTTGAGGGACATAGGTATGGCTCAGGGTCATTTGTTTTTTAAAAAAAATTGTAAGCTGGGCATGGTGGCGCATGCCTTTAATCCCAGTACTCAGGAAGCAGAGGCAGGTGGATCTCTGTGAGTTCCAGGCCTCCTGGGGCTACTGGGAGACCCTGTCTCAAAATGACAAAAAAAAAAAAATTGTGTATAGTGGCACATGTGTCCCACAGATCATGTGTGGAGGTCAGAGGACAACTCTGTGGTATCAGGTCTCTCCTTCCACCTTTAAGTAGGTTCTGGGGATTGAACTCAGGTCACCAGGTTCACATAGATTGCTTTCAGTTTACCCACTGGGTCATCTCACTGGCCCCTATTTTTTTTTTTTCTGAGACAGAGTTTATGTCCAGTCTGGCCTCAAACTTGCTATGTAGCCAAGTTTGGTCTTGAACTCTTCATCTAGATCCACATGACTGGATCAAGTGTGCACCACCACACTAGGCTAGGGTTCCCTTATGCTCTCAACAAGCATTTATTATGTGCTTGATATTGTAATTGCTTCTGGACACTCAGTGGTAAATGAAACAGAGGTTTTTGTTTTGTTTTGTTTTTTCCCTTCAAAGTGCTTAATAGCCAATGGAATAAGCCCAGTGATTACAGATTAAGTGTGGTGGTGACGGAACAGGATGCAGTATTAGTTACCTAAGGGTGGTGAAAGCCAGTGATTGTTTCAGATAGGTTTGGTATTAGTGAGGTCTCAGGTGCTGAACACTGAAATTGGAAGAGTAAGAAACCAGATAAGTGACAAGCAGGAGGTGGGATGAGTCCAAGAGCTATTGCTCAGAACAGAAAATAGCTGTAAGAATTGGGACTGAAACATAAGGAAATGAAAAACCTTCTGCACAACTAAACAATCAGCAGAGTGAACAAAGAGCCTACAGAATGGGAGGAAATCTTTCCCAGCTATACTTCAGACAAGGAGTCAATGTATAATATACTGTAGAAACTAAACACCTTAACTAGGCCAATGAACTGAACAGACAATTCTGAAAAGAAATGCAAATGGCCAGTAAATATTTTAAAACTGTTCAATATTCTGAGTCATTATAGAAATGCTAATTAAACTACTTTGAGAGTCCATCTCATCCCAGTCAGAAAGGTTATTATCAAGAAAACAAATGACAACAAAAGGATGTGAGGAAAGAGTTACCCTTATTTACTGCTGATGGGAGTCTACACTGTGTACAGCCATTTGAAAATCAGTGTGGAGGTTTCTCAAAAGACTAAAAACAGAACTACCAGATGACCCAGCTATATCACACCTGGGCATAGAACTAAAAGATTCTACATCCTACTACAGAGATGCTTGCACATACATGTTCACTGCTGCTCTAGTCACAATAGCCAGGCAATGGAATCAGCCTTGATGTCCATCAATGGATGATTGGATAATGAAAATGTTGCATATATTATGCAGTAGAATTTTATTCAGCCATAAAGAAAACAAAATTAAGAAATCTTCAGAAAAATGGATGGATCTGGAAATTCTATTAAATGCAGATTCTAGCTTGTAATTTTTACATATGTGTATTTAGGAGGAAAGGAGGCCAGGACACTAGAAAGGTGCCCATGAGAGGGAAGAAAGAGGCTTGAAGGGAAGAGAGTGGCAAGGGTAACAGAATATGTGATAATGGGGAATACTGGGGGTGGGAGGGTACTCACTGGGATGAAGGGTACTCACTGGGATAGAGACGAGGCTGGGAGACAGGTGAGAGGAGTAGGTTGGAGAGAGAATTAACAAAATTAAGTATGTATGAATATGTCAGAAGGAAACCTGTTAATATGCTAATTAAAAATTAAATTTTAAAACAAGAGAGATCATGCTTAGAGACATCAGCAGACCCCAGAAGGATTTTGGTAGGCCAGGGTTAGGAGTTTGGATTTTATTCTAGGTTCCAAGTATAATGCAAGTCATTAAAGAATTTTAGGTAAGGAAGTATCACTTTTTGCTGCTGAATAGTGAAGAAACTGGAGAGGCACAAGAAATAAACAGGCAAGGCACACAGATCAGAAGGGTAAAGGTGGCATTCAGGTAAAAAATATGGGTGATTTGGGGTGGGCAAGATGGCTCAGGAGGAAAAGGTATGTGCTGAGTTCGATTCCTGGAACCCACATAAAAAGCCAGAAGCAGTGGCACACATCTGTAATCTCAGCACTCTCACGGAGAGGCAGAAATATGAGAATTGCCGGAAAGATCACCAGCCAGCTAGTCTGGAGCACTCAGCGCAAGAGAAACAAGATCATGCCTTACTCAAAAGTTGTCCTCTGACCTCCACAGTGGCACGCCCCCTAAAAAAATGAATCAAATTAAAAACTTGGAAGATTTAGACTAGGGTTCCCACAACACAAAGTAGTAATAAAATAAATAATTTGGATTAGGGTGTGCTAGTGCAGGACCATAAAACAGATTAGATGCAGAATTAACCTGGCCTGTGAAGTTATCAGCTGGCTGAGTGCAAACTGAAATTCCAGGAACTGGTATTAAGAGAAAGTCCTTATACTAGACTAGACCAGAAGGGTGAGAGTCAATATTCAAGAGGTTGGCCATTTTCATTTTACACCAACAATTAGTGCAGGACTTTTTCCATCAAAGTTCAGTCAAACAGACATAGGAGTAAAGAGAGCACTATGTTCATTTGGAGGAAAATTTTGTTGTTTTTCAGAATTAAAGCACAGGAATGAACCAGAGGATGGGGTATATTTTTAAAGACAGAGCTTATAATGACAAATTATGACATGGATGGGGGTAGGTGGTCAGAAAATGGAAGGGTTAATAGATTGGAAGTGTAACAAGTTCAGGAGCCAGTGGGAAGCTATCACGTATTTGGGTAGGAAGGCTGGGAATGGACATTCTCCCAGTCTATGCAAAACGTTTTGCTCTCCAAACATACCCACTTCACGCTCTTCTGTTCCTCCAGAACCCCGACCAGCGATACCTCATCCAATCAGTGTACTAGATCGGATAGTAGTCAAGAGACCACGTGTTAGTCATTCTTTTCCTTTTAGGCTCCTTCATGCACTAAGTTCTTTGGATAAATTTCAAAAGTCTCTGAATCGGCGGTACACAGGACAGCGCCTCGCAAACTGCAATCTCACCAAAGGCTGAGTGAAATCTCCAATGTCATCTGCTCACTAAAACTGAGTGCCACAGAGAAAGACCAAAACCTCAGAATCCTTGTTCACCACAGTTCCGGATTACTTCCAATTATCTCAACAGTGCGTTCCATGTCACAAATTTTAATTTTAATCCACTTACACTCAAAATATCCCTGCATAAGCCACAGCACTGACGCGGTGGAGGAACAGCGAGCTTGTATGCAATTAGAAGTCTGAATGGCACCATGTGAAAAGTCTAACTCACTGAGACAAGTCACTTTCCCCACGGCCTAACGCACAGTGGGTGGCTGAGACAAGATGGGGTTCCAGTGGACCGCCACGTGTGGGCAACTGGGGTTGGGGCGCTAGGGTGTCTACGTTGGGCACCTACCTTCTACCCCCTCGGCCCCCGCCGCCTGGGTCGCCTGACCGCTGGCTGCACAGCCTGTTGCCATGGTTACCGCTTATCTGGGGGTCGCGCAGGTCCCACCTGGGTGTGCAGCCTGCACACAGGAGGAAGTGGTACTCGGCCTCGCCTCCGCCGGAAGCGCCGCTCCCCGGGGTCACGTGACGGTGCTGGGCGCGGCCACGCCGGCTTGTTTTGCTCTTTGCTTGTTGAAAGGCAACGAGCACGTGGGCTGGGCGGTGGCGTTGCGGTCGTGTGGTCTTAGCTTCCTTCTTGCTTCTCGTCTTTGTCCAGTCTGGTCTTTGTTTTCCGCCTTGGCTTGTTCCCACCCAATGGGACTTGGGCGTTTAGGGGATGGTTTGCCGTTCTCTGAGGCTGGGGATGCGCGCTGGACACCCGCCCATCCACCCCGCCCATCCTCCCCGCCCACCGGCTCCTCTCGCTCAAGATCACCCAAGGCTGGTGTTCCTGGCTGCTCTGGAATTGGAACCTCAAGCTGTGTCTCTTGCTCACGTTCCCTGTGACTTATTTCCCTAGTCAAATTCCTTAAGTTTTCAAGGACACTGACAGCTGGCGGGCTTCTGGATTTGGACATCAAAACAAACTAATGGCTGGCAGCGTGGTCCGGAGAGCCCCCATGCCATGCTTTCCTGTTTACATCTGGTAAACAGGAGATAAAATTAGGTCACTAGCTTTCAACCTTAATAGAATCTTTATTGCTTAGCCATTTGAGTGACAAAACAAAAATGGGTAGAAGACTATCTTTCATATATATATGAATGAAATTGACTAGTTTATAATATTGGATACGTAGGACGAAGGATAACATAAAACTAGACAGCACCTATTGTCTCAAAAAACATTTCAATGACACGAGACTGCTGCGTCTCTATTTTACCCTGCCCCTTTCTGGTGAGAATCCTAATAAAACCCAAAGCCCAATATAGAAGCAAGCCCTGGGGTAAGTGGACTGAGGTCAGCGATTTATTAGACACGTGATGTAAACTTGGGCACTTCCTCCAGCAACCCGGCTAACTCAGCCTCCGGGCTCCAGCCTCGCTGGTGTTTCCCCGTCAGGGCCGGCGCTCCTCGGCCTCTTCCATCCCTGGGGGTCCCACTCGCGACCCCTCTCCTGTGGGAAGGGCTGACGGCCTCGCCTCCTTCCCCGCCTCCCGCGGCTCTAGCGGCGCAGGCGCAGCAGACGCGGACGGCAGACAGAGGATCAGGACCAGCGCCGGGCTCTGGCTCCGGCTACGGCTCCGGCTCGGGCTCCCGCTCCGACTCTACCCGCCAGTCAGAGCCCTGAGTGTCGGCGGCCACGGGGACGCTCCGGGCAGGGCCTTTGGGCGGTGGCGCCATGGGCTCCGGGTGGAGTAGCGAGGAGGAACGGCAGCCGCTGCTGGGGCCCGGGCTCGGGCCTGTGCCCGGGGCTGCGCGCAGGGTTCGGGAGGCGGCGGCCGCGCTGCCCGTGGCGGGCCCTGGCCGGGTGTACGGGCGCCGCTGGCTGGTGCTGCTGCTCTTCTCGCTGCTGGCGTTCGCGCAGGGCCTGGTCTGGAACACCTGGGGCCCCATCCAGAACTCGGCGCGCCAGGCCTACGGCTTCTCCAGCTGGGACATCGCGCTGCTAGTGTTCTGGGGGCCCATCGGCTTCCTGCCCTGCTTCGCCTTCATGTGGCTGATGGACAAGAGAGGTAAGGGGGTCGGGACACCTGCTCGCTCTGTCACTCCGCGAGCCCGCACCTGCCAGGCTCCGGGCCTGCCAGCGGCTCCCTGGGCTTGGTCTTAGGGGTTGTGCGAGGTGAGCGACTGTCGCTGGCATCCCCATCCTAACTCGGGAACCCTCTGTCCCCAAAGCAGCAAGTAGGGCGAGGCTGCTTTCCAACTACTGATGTTTTTTTCATGGCTCTTTGTGCAATGTTAGGGATTTAAATGATGATTAAATGTTAACGATTTGTGTATTTGGAGACATCAGAGCGTCCCAGGGCACGTGCTGTTTTCGATATCTGACAAAATGACTAATGCTTTGATTTAAAATGGATTTAGGGATGTTGAGGATGAAAGGTCAGAAGAGAGACTGATGATGCCCATGGGTAAGGAAGTAGTGAGTTGGCTTAGTATAATAGGTGACTCCGGCCCTGAAAGAACTATTGGGAAACAGAGCTGACGCTTGGGTTTCTGGAAGGCAGTGCTCCCCAGTTTAAAATTTGTGCGTGCGCCCAGGTGACTTTCTCAGTTAAGGTTTATGACTCTCAGATAAGTCAGCAGGTGAAGGCTGTCTTCCAGAGAGAGGTACTGAACATCTCACTTTGCCTCTTGTGGCTGATTCTGTGAGATGGGGAGAAGACCACAGGGTTTCAGATATTCAGAATGTTAAATTATCCCGCCTAAGTATGGGTAAATGACTGGTAGTGTCCATCTACCCTCAGGAGGCTGTTGTGCGAGATTAATTAGGTATGTAGTTGGATAATGATTGAGAGCTGCTTTGTTATAGTTTCTGTTCAATCTTTTGTAAGTTATGCTGAAATGAATTCTTTAGTCAGTCTTGGAACCTTGTCTTAGTCTATGGGTCTACTGTAACAAAATGCCATAAACTGATAACACAGAAATCTATTTCTAACAGTTCTGGACTGGGAAGGCCAAGGTGAAGGGCTAGGCAGAATCCTTGTCTGCTGAGCACCCTTTCTATACAATGATCTTTTCTTTGTAATCTTTCATAAGGGAAATGGCCAGGGATCTCTCTGGGGCCTCTTTTTAAAAAATTATTTGTTATTTTTATTTTATGCGTATGAGTGTATTGCCTGTATGCATGTGTGTTGTGCAATGCCTGCAGATATCAGAAGGTGTTGGATCCCCTGGAACTGGATTTATGGACAGTTGTTAGCTGCCATGTGGATCCTGGGAACTGAACCCGTTTTGGATACTATGCTTGTGTGTTAGAACAGTCCTCTTTTTAGCAGCTATATCATATGTTGATCATAAATGAATTCTGTTACCAATTTTGTAGTCTCTTCTATGTGGATTGCTGTGAAGGAACCATCAGGATGAGAGGGTCCTCTGTAAGAGCAACCAGTGATCTTAACTGCTGAGCTATCTCTCCAGTGGGGCCTCTTTTATAAGGGCATTAACCATATTCATGAGAGCCCTACCCACATAACCCTATTTCACCCCCCAAGCCCCACCTCTTTTTGTTTGCTTGTTTTTGAGATAGCCTCTCCCTGTAGCCCTTGCTGGCCTGGAACTCACTATGTAGACCAGGCTAGCCCTTGATCTCACAGAAATGGGCCTGCCTTTGCTTCCTGAGTGCTGTGATTAAAAGTGTGCACCATCATGCCCAGCTTAGCCCCCACCTCTTAATCCAGTAATTTAAGGGGTAGAATTTCAGCATAGGAATGAAGGGTACACAAACACTCTGACCAGAGAAAGTAGAACTTTGATATGGAGTTGTGATTGTCAGGCACAATGTAGCATTCAAAAGATTTGTTATTGGCAGAACAGAATACCAAGGTGGTGTTCACAGCTGTGTACCCTCTCATCCTGATGGTTCTTCCACAGCAATCCACATAGAAGAGACTGAATTCATTTATGATCAACATGTGATATAGCTGCTAAAAAGAGGACTGTTCTAACACACTAGTATCCAAAACAAGAAGAAAAATACTTTGATAACTCTACAATAGCATTTAGTCCCAAGCATTGATTTTAAGAGCTTGGACAACTAGAATACTCTAAAAGTTGTGTGACAAGAATGATAAAAAGTGTAAAAAACATGAAATTTAAAATAAAGCTTTAAAAACTGAGGCAGAACCGGGTATGCTGGCAAATGCCTTTAATCCCAGCACTCAGGAGGCAGAGGCTGGCAGATCTCTGAGATCAAGGCAGCCTGGTCTACATAATGAGTTCCAGGCTAGGTGGGGTTACAACTGGAGTTACCTGCCCCCCTTCCCCCCAAAAACTGAGGCAGAATATATAGGATATGTGAAGATTAAGTAAAAGAGCATTTAACTTAATGCTGATAGTTCTAAAAGTAAGATCTACAATGAATGTAACTCCAGGCAGTACAAGGAACCTTCTACCAATGAATGGTCTGTAGTGGTGGAAGGGTGTGTCTTAACTGGTGTAGAACTTCAGCAAAAGCAGGTACTTAGGCATAGGAGTCTAAAAAAGGACTGGGTGGAGATTATCTCTGTTCTGTTTGCCTTTAAACTCAATTATAGATTTTACTTGGGTTCATCAGTGTCCCTCCCACCACCCCTTTCTGTTTTAAGATTCAGCCTACTTTCTTCCAATCTGGAAATTCCTTAGTCATTCTTTTAAAAGTTGGCCAAGTTAAGAGGTGTCAAAAGACAAAAATTAGAGAGCTGGGGAAATGGTACATTAGGTAAGAGTGTTTGCTGAGAAAGCAAGAGGACCAGAGTTCAAATCTCCAAGCACCCATGTAAAAGCTGAGCATGGCGTCACAAATGTAACCTCAGCATTGTGGGGCAGAGACAGGCTGATTCCTGGAGCTCTAGTAAGTTTCAGATGCAGTGAAAGAGTCTGCCTCAAAAATTAAGGTGGAGCTGGGACTACAGGGAGACACTGTCTCAAAAAAAAAAAAAAAAAAAAAAAAAAAAAAAAACCAGAAAATGAAGGTGGAAAGCGATAGAGAAAGGCACCCAACACTTCCCTGACCTCCACATGCATCTGTACACAGCACACACACCTTCTTACACCACACACACTCCCACCCCCAATAATAAAATAAAAGAAAATTAAGAGTTTAATTGTAGTTGTATTAAACTTTTATTTGTGATTGGTGAGTCAGGTACCTTGCACAAAATAGGATAAACTCTCCCACTGGGAACAATGGATTTCAGAAACAAGAAAACAGAATAGAAAAAAGTCTTGACTAGAAAAAACATCAGACTGCTGCTGGCCACTTTCATGTAAAAGTTAAATCAGAGGGATTTTCTTATTGTATTAGCTCACGTAGGAATCGCCTGTTTTTAGGAAAAACTGGTTTGTTTTGTGATTTAGCTACTTAAAGTTTTAATTTGAGTTTTAATATGAGTTACTCTATTTTGGATTGGTTTGGTCTGTTAGGTCCTTGTGTAAGAGCTCAGTTCAAAATAGGCCTCCCATAATTCTGGCTCAACAGAGAAAATAATATTTTTTTAAATACTATTTTTTTAAATTTGTGTGTATTGCCTGCATGTAAATAAGTGCACCCATGTCATGCAATGCCCACGGAAGACAGAAGAGGGCCTTGAATTCCCCTGGAACTGGAGTTACTCATGATTGTTAGCCACCATGTGGGTACTGGGAATCGAACCCATGTCCTCTATAAGAACAGCCAGTGCTCTTAACTGCTGAGCCATCTTTTCAGCCCCCAAAAGTGAGGTTTTTGTAGTTTCTTTTTACTTTTCTTTTTTCAATAGAAGCATTTTCATTACTATTCTTTAAGTTTAGCCAACGTTTTTTGTGGTACAAAACGTTAGTTTTTAAAATATTTATTATTTTTAATTTATGTGTATGTGTGTATTGCCTGCATGTAAGTAAGTGCACCCATGTCGTGCAGTGCCCACGGAAGACAGAAGAGGCTGTCCAATCCCCTGGAACTGGAGTTACAGACAGTTGTTAGCAGCCATGTGGGTGCTGGGATTCGAACCTGGGTCTTCTGCAAGAACAGTCAGTGTTCTTAACCTCTGAGCCATCTCTCCAGTCCCAAAATGTTAGTTTTTAACTTGTTACTGTGAGTGCCTCTATCATCCATGACCAGATAAATTAGAAGTACTATTCCCTTCAGAAAACAGTTGCTTTGGGGGTTGTTTCATAGTTCCTATACCTGTATGGTGAATTCCATTTTGTATTTTCTGTTGGTTGAAGCAATAAAAAAAATGAATTAAGAAGTTATTACTTGAGCTGAGGAGATGACTCAGTGGGTTAAAGCACATGCCACACAAGTGTGAGTCCTAGAGTTCAGATCCCCAGCACCTACCTGGATCGGTGTGGCTGCTTGATTTGTGTGACAGCTGGTTTGAGTCTGAGGATCACCAGGGCAGGCTTAGCTAGAGTATTGAATCAGCAGGCTCCCGATTCAAATAAGAGACCCTGCTTCAATATGTAAGGTTGAAAGCACTCAAGAAACACACCTGAAGTCAATCAATGTCCTCCATATACCCATGTGCTCTTTCGGGCTCTCTCTCTCTCTCTCTCTCTCTCTCTCTCTCTCTCTCTCTTTCTCTCTCTCTTTCTCTCTCTCTCTCCATGTATACAAACACAAAAAAGAAAGAGTTCTCTCTTTTAGGAAGTAGTTCTCCTTTTCAGTGGGAGCAAACTAATAAGCTTTCATAAAGTTTGCTGTCCTGCTGCATGCGTCCCAACTGCATACAAACAGGTCAGGTTCTCAACCTTCAGTAGGTTGCTCCATGGGAGGTGTAACTGTCTTGTCTTCATGCTGCCCCAGGCTTCAACTGGCTTAGCTGGGAAGCCTGTTGTCTTCCTAAGATGGGTGTTGTACCTTTCCACCTCTTTTCATTTACCAGCAAGGAAACAGAAAACCTGGTTAGTGAGATAGTAGGAGAGCCAATGGCTAGTGTATCCTGGAAACCAGACTGAGAAAGCGGCAAGAAACAGCAACCAAGTGCATATTGAGCACTGGAGATAAGGCCCTCCTGAGTCTACATTTAGTGAGAAAATCAAGAAGCAACTTAAATTCAATATTTAATATGTCAGAGTGTGAAAGTGTAGCATGTAATATGTCATAATCTGTAGCAATATGTCAGGATATAAAAGCACAGTAAGGAAGGAAAGGCACAGGATCCAGTGTTTTCTAGTTTGTGTAAAGTAATGTGGAAGATCTCACTTACTAGGTATGTTTGAGAAGACACCTGAAGGAAGAAGGAAGCCTGATATGTCAAATCTGCACAAAGCAGTTTGGGGAAAGGGAGTGAATGGCAAACACAAAGGTCCTGCCTTGTTAGACTTATACCAGAAAGAGCAGTAAGGCCTGTGAGGCTGGAGTAGGGCCAGTGACAGGAAGAATGGTTGGAGACAGATGAGAGACCTAGAGAAGCAGGTGCAGACCGGGCATAGGCTGCTGTGGGGACTTGGCTGCTTAGAGTGAGGGCTCATCCTGAGGCTTTGAATGGAGGCATAAACCAGGACTGCTGTTGTCCTGAGAACAAATGCAGGAGTGCGCATGTTTGTTGCGCTAGCAGAAAAACCCAGGTGGGAGATGGAGCCAAACTGGCTTCCAGCCCAGGTGGGAGCAGTGGAAGATTTAGGAGAGATTAGACAGGAGATGTATGTTGAAAGTAGACTTACCAGAATTGTTGATGAGTCAGATGTAGAGGTAAAGAGAGAAGGTTTAAGACATTCTCCACTTTTTAGTGGTAGTAACAGGAAGAACAGAACTTTGCCCTACTTGGGTATTAAGATTATGGAATGATCCAGGTGTGGTGGTGCACGCCTTTAATCCCAGCCCTCAGGATGCAAAGGCAGGTGGATCTGTGAGATCAAGGCTAGCCTGGTCTACATAGTGAGTTCCAGAGCAGCTGGAACTACAGGGAAACCTTGCCTGGAATTTTTTTTTTTTAACTTCTTGATGTGTAGTTTACAAAGAGCATTAGGAACTTCTGTAAAGAAAGTTTACAAATAGTATCAGGAACTTAAGAAAATCAAGACTATAAATAATCAAGTTGCTCATGTTCTAATACTAAGTTGTCCTAACATTGCAGTCCCTACAGATTAACATTAGAACTTGTTTAGCTCTTTGGGAGAAGTGGGCATGGTGAGTAGGGTGTATAGGAACAGGGAATAATGAGAAAAAAACTTAACGGAAGGGAGAAGTTTGAGGTAAAAGTCATGGAGATCAAGGGTTTGAAATGCCTATTAGATATTCATGAAGACAGATTAAACTGTCAGTTGTGTATATAAATATGGAGTTCAATGAAGAGGTCTGTATGAAACATCAGAGAACTGTCAGCTAGAGTGGAATCTAAAGTCTAGGTAAGAGACCTAGAGAGAGGTGGAGATTCAGAAGAGAACTGAGCCCTGGGGCATTCCAGTGCTTACAGATTTGGAAAATAAGAAAGAACCAGCTAGTGAGGATAGAATAGAGTCTTGGATTTAGCAACATGAAGATCTTTGTCATTTGAAAGAATGGTCTCACTGGAGTAGTAGGGTGTGTTCAAAATAAAATAGGAGAGAGGGATTGGAGACAGTGAGACATTGCTTTCAAGAAGTTGAATGAAAGTTCCCAGAAAAATCCTGCATCTTGGACCGAGCTTCCTGCAAGGTTGACCAACTGATTAGCACTTCAAAGACTACGGAGAGTTTAGAATGTTGCAGATCCAGAGCATATTTACAATTTATCTTGGGCCATCTTTAGCTCCTAAGTAGCCACTCCTTGCCCACCCCTATTTCTGGCTTAGTGTCTTGTGACTAACAGATAAAAAACTTTAGGAATGTGTTAACTTAACAAATCCATAGCTCCCACCAACCAAAAGACTAAGAATACCACCAGATAGCATCTGAGGCCTATAGCTGAGTTTTCTCTTTTGCTGTATCTGCCTACTTAATGTTCCCACCAGTGTATTTGAAAAATGTCTTGATTTATGACTTTTATTTGTTCTTTTACTATAAAACTTCATGAAACTGCTTCCAGGTAGGAACATGGAGTTTGGAGTAATGTGAATCTGTGTTCTGGGGCCACCATGGTCACAGAATAAACTATCTTTTATTCTCTTTGAGGTAAGAGTTGTGCTTTTGTGTTGAAAAGGGCAAAAGTGAATTTGAAGCAAGAGTGGTTTTTTTTTGTTTGTTTTTTTTTTAGGTAAAAGATATTATAGTGTATCTTAGTAATGCAATATCATTATGGATACAGGAGAAAAGGGAACATTGACACTGGAAAGAGAGAAATTGCTTTAGCCATGTCCTTGTAAAAACCAAGATGGGATGCAGTCTTCACAGCATAGGTAGATAATTGGCCATTAGTAGGTAATTCTTATTAATAACAGAAGACCAAATGTATACATTAAATAGATGCAAGTGGTAGGTGGTGAGAAAATATGGGAGTTATTTTTCTCTTATGTCTCAGAAAATCAGGAACAACACTATTACTTGATAAGAGAGAATAAGGGAGCAATTATTGGTGAGATAATAACTTGCAAAACATTTTCTAGGAAACTGAAGAACACATAGATTAGAAGTTTGTAGTTGGATTCTTGGTCAGCATTGAAGATGTGCTTTAAGTGATTAATTATTAATTTGATGTGAGACCAGTCAGCATGATTTACTATTTCCTCTTCCTTGTTTCCTTTTGCAGGCAAAAATGGAGAATGAGAGAGAGAGAGAGAGAGAGAGAGAGAGAGAGAGAGAAGGGGGGATGAATATAAATAAGCTTTGCCTGTAGGAACAACTCTTATTACTGGGCATAATCTGGACTAATGACTTTTAATTAACTCTAGCAAAACCATGCTTTTGGTACTTCCCCCAAAAGATAATGAATGACTGTGGGTATGTGCTTGAGAATTAACATGTTAAATGCTGCAAGTCCTGCACGTACCCATTGGAAACAGTGGAGTTTGGAAAGAACATGTGACCTTGTGTTGTGAGGTGTTTCACCAGAGAAGACCATTCAGACCAAGTTTTGCCAAATGAGTTTTTCATTAGCTTGCCAGTGACTATACAAGGTGTCAGAATGCAAGTGCAGTCCTGAGTTGGTTTTAGGGTAAGCTTTATACAGAAAAACCATAACCAGGGGTGAAAAGTTTATGTTCACAAGCTTCCAGGTGGAAATTGCCCTTGACAATTTCTGTTCTATTAAACAGCATTACTGTGTTGCAGAAGCAAGCCAAACATAGCCTACAGAAGCCATAAATCTGCAGTTAGCAGGTGTACTCTGGGACATGATGACCTGTTGCCAAGACAACCTGGGGTCCTGCGGACATGTGTTCCCATAGCCTGGGCCAACTGCTTGATAATTTCAGAGGCTGGAGTCAGACTAAACTTCAACATCGCATAGCTATGGTCAAGAAGGTGCCATATCACTCTTGGATGAATGTGAACTAGGGATGAAGAGACCAGATGGTCAGTGAAGAATAAGAGTGGAACCAAATTTGAGCAATGAAACTGGACAGACCATTTTGAATAAGTTATGGGCATGGCCTGATCTGGGGAGACAGTGGGATGAAGACACAGATAGCTCCATCTACACATATTGAGGGGTCAAGAGCAATCCATTGCACAGTTCTAGGAGACAGACAATTCTAATAGATAGCTAGGGGAACTAGTGTCCTCCAAGCTCAGGCCCACTCTTAAAATTTTAGTTTAAGTGTCAATATATTTATTCAGATGATTATGATGCTGGCATAATAATAAATGCCACGTGTGCTGGGTGAATAGTGTTAGGGTTCCAAACAGCAGCAGCTTCCCCCCCTCCCCAACAGGGACCCGGGTTTCGGCACCATCTGATAGGTAAAAAATTGGAGAGAGCGTGCGGTGGAGAGCACAAGCGGATGGATGAAGGAGGCACCGAGGCATCTGAGATGGAATTCTCAGCGGGATACAGATTTATTTCACACGGGGCACCTTTCCCTCAGGGAAGGGAAAGATGTCAGGGAAGGGCAGGGAAGGCAGGGAAGGGCAGGGAAGGGAAAGATAGGGAAGGGAAGGGAAAGATGTCAGCCAACGGGCTGTGAGCTGGGACTTTATATGTGGGGGGGGCTTTAGGGTGTAGAAGGGAGGAATGTTTGGAGGAGAAATCATGGAGGGGGAAGCAGGAAAAGCAGGTAGGATTAGGGTCTGGAAGTGTTTACTTTTTCCCTCTTAAGATAAGAGAAAAACAACTTCTAAAATCTCTGGTTATCAGGTAGAATCTGCTTATCCTATCTTTGGAGGTCAGAGGAAAGGCAGGCTGCTTCTCAGCAGAGTTTGTTTCCCTTGACTTCAAAGGTCAAGGTGCTTATCAGCTAAGTTCCCATTTTTGGGCTCCAAAGTCTGTAGGTCCCTGTTGGGGATGGGGGGAAGCTGCTGCTGTTTGGAACCCTAACAAATAGGATAAAAAAAATCCATACCAAGAATAAAGGGTTGTGTTGAGAGTGGCATGACAAGGGACCATGGAATCTAAGCTGGGTCAAGAGAAAAGAAAGCATCCTTAGATGGATGAGAAAAATGTAGTAGACTCTTCAATTGCCATTCCTCATAAGGCAAAAATTTTATTGTCATTTGTAGTGTGTGAGAGGGAATGTGTGTGAAAGAGGAGGTCATACCTGAAAACTGAGTACTTAAAATGCAGATTATGTCATGGATGTAATTCTGGCAAAAAGGCAAATATAACCAGGAGAGTGGATGGCTGAGATAGGTTGGAGGACATGATCATGGATAAGAGACCAGAGAACTCAGAGGTCAAGATTTAAAGCATTGTTTAGTGGAATTTAAACTGCCAGATTTGTGAAAGAAGTGCTGTTAGAGGGAGTAATAATGAAACAAGATGTAAGAAACATTAAATATTAGTCTTTTCTTTCAAACCCTGTGCAACCTGGTTGATGACAAAGAATTCTGATCTTTTAAAAAACTTTTTTCTTTTGTTTTTGTTTTTGTTTTTATTGTTGTTTTTTTGACAGGGTCTCCCTAGTGACTGACAGTCCATCTGGAAGTCATGATGTGAACCATCTCAATCTCACAGAGATACACCTGCCTCTGTCTCCTGAGGGCTGGGATTAAAGGCACTAGCCACCACTTTCTGATTTTTTAACCCTACCACACCCTTAAGACTTTTGTTTAAGAAGAGGCCCTGATGTATTCCCAAACCTGATAGCCTGGGACAGTAGAGCTCTTCCTCCTCCCTTTGCACCCATTCTTTTAAACTATACAATGGGGAAAGACTGTGAGGTTGGACCCCAGCCAGTCGGGAAAATACACAGTCCTCTTGCATTAGGGATTCAAGCCTATTAAGCTTCAGGGTCCTGTGTGCTTGCAGGATCTGACTGCTGAGTTACTTTCACTTTGTCTGTATATTGATGGAGTCCTTGGACCTCAGATTTTACTTCCAACAAAGATATCTTCAGACAGTTAGGATGAGTGATAGGGAGGTAGATGTGTGGTAGTCTGTAAACAACCACAGCATGGAGTAGTAGATATTATATCAGATCAAATAGATCGAAGGCTGGTTTGGCCATGATGGCAAAATCAGAAACTAAATTTACCTTCCATTAAGAAAAAAACTAAACTAAACTAAAACAACAACAAAAGTATTATAGCACAATGGTTCTCAGATACTGAACAACAGGGCAAGACAATGGTCTCTGTGATTGTTTCACCTTCACACATGTAGCAGTGCAAAGATGGAGATCATCACTTTTTCCTAAGTTGAAGAGACAGTTGTGAATTCAGTACTGATGATGTAGCTCAGTTGTTAGGGTACCACCTAGCATACTAGAGGCCCTGGGCACAGTCCCTGGTACCACCTAAATCAGAATGGTGGCACACAGGCCTGTGGTCTCAGCCACTGTGGAGGTAGGAGCAGGAGGATCAAGAGTTCAAGGTTATCCTCTACCTCAGCTGCCTCCTGACTTACCTGGGTTCCATGAAATCCTAGCTCAAAACACGAATAGGAGAGTTAGAACCTAGCTCTTTCTTGAGCTGATGAGATGGTTCAGATGGTAAGGGCACTTGCTGCTAAGCCAGAAGACCTAAGTTCAATTACTGGAATTCATACGGTGAGTGAGAGCTGCAAGTTGTTCTCTGACCTCCACATGTGTGCTGTGGAATTTGCACGTGCACACACACAACAGATATTTTAAAAAGAATTCAAAGAAGCCAACAAAAATTAAATTCTTAGGGAAGAGTACCAAAGAAGAGGAAACCTCAGAGAACTTTCTAGATCTATAGGGCATGGCTCAACTGAGAAAAGCACAAAAAGTAGAAAACCATCGAAAAGGAAAAGGCAGGCAGTTCCTTAAGTTGACGTGGCATATATCCCAACAGTCAGAATGTAAAAACCTCTATAAATATACCATATGTGTTCAAAAAGATTGAAGGAGGGAAGCAGGCAGAGATGCAGTGCATCAACCCTCGAAACCCCTGTGATCATGGCACTGCGCATGGGAGGAGCAGCACAGCCCACCGCCTGCAGCTTGCAGGATCCTTCCTGGTGTCCTGTGGGCCTGGACACTGCACACCACCACCCTCTGAGTGCTGTGCACCGTATCCACCCTGCTCTTGGTGCATAAATTCACAGAAAAACATGAATGGATAACAACAGAGAACAGTATTGGAACAATGGGGATCAGCAATTTTGCACAGGAAGCTTTGGAAGATGATGTTTACTGTAGTCTTCCTGAAGTTCAGACAAAAGTGAAAAAGCAGGATGAGTCTGGGGCTTTAAAAAGTGTGAAAGCTGCCAACAAACTCTATTCTCCTCTGTCAGTGAAATGGGAAGAAAGAGTGTCCCTTAGAGGGCCTTTAGTCTCATTCATAAAAGAATTTAAGAATGGACCCAAATGGAAGGTTTAGGACAATTTTATTAGAATCTTAAAGAAAAATCCTCAGGGCAGGCAAGCTGGTAATCTTGGCAGCTGCCTTGAGGAGTGGAATGGTGGGGAGAAGGAAAGAAAACCTCGAAGCCATGCAGGTTTTGAGCCTACATAGAGGTCAGACACGTGGCTGAGTGGCAGCCACATGGCTGGGAGAAGGAAGCTTTAGAGAAAAAGTAAAGAAATACAAGATACTATGGCAGCCCAAAGCATTAAAGAAAGCATGTTTAGAAAAAAAATAAATAAAAAAATAATAATAATTCTTCAAAGCATAAAAGTTTCCTCCCTAATAATTAGTAGATGCAAAAAACATTATCATTGAAATCTACCTGATGACTTTATATCCGTGCTCAGATGCCAAGGAGCTCAGAAAGTGACTGACTGTGACTCGTAATAATCAGATATATAGAGATCAGACAAGCATGTGCAAACATCTTAGTGTCAATTACATTAAAAATGAATTTTTCTGTATGAAACTATGTATTTTAATGATGAAATGGAGGTCTTTTTTAAAGG
>NW_008346548.1:9909653-9911279 GCF_000622305.1 Nannospalax galili
ATTTTTTTAATGTTCTGTTTTCCTTAACAATAAAACAAAATTTTATTGAAAAAAAAAGAAAGAAAAGGGATATGAAGAAGTACAAAGGAAAGATTACATGTTTCCAAAGAATTCAGAAACTCAGGAAGACTTACAGAGACCTTCATGTCTCTATTAAATAAATAATTTTTTTAATGTTCTGTTTTCCTTAACAATAAAACAAAATTTTATTGAAAAAAAAAGAAAGAAAAGGGATATGAAGAAGTACAAAGGAAAGATTACATGTTTCCAAAGAATTCAGAAACTCAGGAAGACTTACAGAGACCTTCATGTCTGTCACTGGGTCCAGAAGCTCTGCACTAGGAGGCAGGATTCCAGGCAGGAAAAGTTCACTATCATTAATGCACCAATATTCCACCTGTCTGTTTAGCATAACTTAAGGTGAACCTGCCTTCCTAAGGGTGGTTCTATCACGAGGTGATTGACAAGTAAAACTGGAAATGTGCGTCTTCTAGCAGACAGACTAGAGATTTTATAGTCTTGACCAGTTAATCTATGGCGCTGTTTGCTACTCTAACATAAGGAAAGGTAACTGAAGTTAATGAAGCACTTGCAAATAATCCAGGACTTGTCAACAAATCCTGTTATGGAGATGGCTGGCTGATCAAGGTGACACTGAGCAACCCTTCAGAGCTAGATGACTAATGAGTGGAGACATGTATGAGAAATAAATGAAATCCATTGAGGAATTGAACAGCAAGCCTCTAACCAACTGGGCCAACTAACTCACTCCAGCATAGTTGTCTTGAGTTAGTGGTGGACAGAAGACTTTAAATAACTTTTAACAACATTGATGGAAAAAAGAAAGGATTCTCAACACTGCTACTGGACGAAAACCTTACATTAGGTATTTAGACTGGAGGCTAAGCTCTGATATTCAGAATTTGTGAGATTATCTACAGCAAAAGGTGGTTATAAGAATTCTATATTTCAGAATAACAATGTTTTCATAAGTCTCATGTAATATTTGTAACTTATATCCATCCCTGGATTTAGGTCAGGAGCTTAAGGATCTTCACGCTGGAAATGCCTGAGAGCAGGAAAGTGTGGTACAGGGTCAGATGAAGGACAATACTGTCTTAATTTACAATAGGTGCTCTTTTTATATAGTGATGCAACAGCTTTGCAGCACAGTAAAAACAAATAAAATATTCATCCTCTTCAGAAAAAAATTGAAGAAAGCTTGAATGTGTTAAGGGGAAATATAGACAAAGGCCAACATCAAACTCATAGAGATGAACATTTAATTACTATCTAAGATTTTTGAAAACAAGATTTAACATCAGATCATAATTACAAAGAAAATATCAGTGTGGACCTGAAAATTTGTAATAGAAAGATTACAGTGGAACACAAAGAGATAAAGATTTAAAACAAACAACAACATACCATTGAAATCTACCTGACGACTTTATATCCATGCTCAGATGCCAAGGAGCTCAGAAAGTAACCGACTGTAATAATTAGATATATAAAGATTAGAAACACGTGCAAACATCTCAGTGTCAATTGCATTAAAAATGAATTTTTCTGTATGAAACTGTATTTTAATAATGAAATGGAGATCTTTTTTAAATGTTAAAACCA
>NW_008346548.1:9911428-9921585 GCF_000622305.1 Nannospalax galili
AATGCTGTTGTAATGAAATGCTTCTTCTAATTATGTGGTTATTAAATAAATAATTAAAAAAACAACAACAAAGCAAACTGTGAGCATCAGTAAGTTGTGAGCCAATTTTAAAGACTCTGATAGACATGCAGTTAGAACCTCAGAAGGGCACAGTAAGTAGGGAAAGGATAGGTGAGGTGATAGAAAAATACTTTGAAGAAATAAAAAAAATTCCAAATTTAATATCATTTTCCTTCTGGAGTGTTTAAGAACACCAGCAGAAGAAACATAAAAACTACATCAAAACAGATTATAATCATATTTCTCAAGGCCAGTGATAATCAGAAAATATTAAATGCATAAGAGACCAAAGACTAGAGAGCTTTGAGCCCAAAAGTAGTGTTTGGGAAGTGGCAGTGGAGGCAACAACCTTAGGAGGAAACTTCATAGGGAAAGAGGAAGTGCAGAACTCCTTTGGAGAAGAGTGAACATAGGCAACCCTTGATTGTGACTGAGCCTCCAGAAGGTGCAGCGGAAAAGGCTTCCAGAGCTGGAGAGATTGCAGAGACAAGGTCAGATTAAAGGACACATAGACATGTAAGGATAGGGATGGTCTATAAAGGGGATCTCCTGTGTCCTGTGTGAGCAGGATTAATAGGTATAGTGTCATTATTCCCTCAGTCTCCAAGATTGATTGGCTGTGGTCGTTGTGGTTGGGGGAAGGTATGCTTTCCAGCAAGCAGGCACTTGTTCCCACTCTAGCTGGTAAAATGTGGGCCCTGGGAAAGGGTGGAATTACCACATGAGCTCTGTCCCTACAGCTGGTTTTCCTGAACTACCCCTTCCCATGTTTTCACATTAACTTTTTCTCCTGATTTTTTGTTTCTGTGCTATTTACTACTTGAATTTTTTTTTTTTTTTTTTTCTTTTTGAGACAGGGTCTCCATGTAGTCACAGCTGGTCTGGAACTCACTATGTAGGCCAGACTGGCCTGGAACTCACAGAGATCCGCCTGCCTCTGCCTCCCAAGTGCTGGGATCAAAGGTGTGCGCCACCACACCCTGCTACTTGAATTGTTTTTATAGTATAATTACAAGAGTCATTACATTTACTTTTCATTGCAAATATTTGTTAAGTTTTAACTCAGATGCATTTTTCTGGCTCTTATGCTACATCCTGGTTTTTTTAGGTGCCTATTGTGGAGACTTCCATTCCCCCCAGCAAAAAGAATTACCTACCAAAAGGAAGTTTCCTAAAGAATCTAGATATCATACTTGAATAGAATTTTATTTTTATTTTTAATCTTGCTTGCTTTTATGAACTTGCTCTAACCATACTTTTCATTATGTGGTTTTTGCCTTCATATCCTAATACTGTGATCACTTGAGATCCAATTATATAGCAATGTTACTTGTCTCTTAAGTGTATTTTGCTGGGGTCCTTATTACCTCTCTTCTCTGGATGAGCTGATATCTTTCTGATTGAATGGAATTAGCAAGTTATGCCTTGAAGAAAGCATTCAATTCAAGATTGAGAGTAAGGGGATAGACTAAGTAACACCTGGCAGCAATTAAACAGGAAAGCCTGCTTCTTGCTTATGTACATCATCCACCCTCTGTATTCACGCAAAATTGCTCTAATAATCAGCTTTCACAACCTCTTTATTCTTAAGTTTATAAAAGCTATTATATTACCATACATTTGATTAAAAGCACTGTGGGGTCGGGAAGTCTTCAGGTTATTTGGACCATATGGCCATAATCAAAACCTGCCACTTCCTTGCTGCCTCTTAATTTAATTATAAGAAAATCTTCAGGAAAAAGATAAATATCATGTACAATGTAAGTGTTATAAGCCCAAATCTATAAAATTCTATTCAATATCTCATTTGGTACCCAGTTTAACTTCAAACGAGTGATGATGATTTGAAGTTTTAGGATATTTATGACTGTGTATATTTTTCATTAATTAAACTCTATTTCCCATGGCTATGATGTTTTTAAGTCTGTGTTCTGTTAGTAGAAGCAGTAAATGAGCAATATGTATGCATTACTTGTTACCAGGAAGCAGAATTCTCCTGGTATTCCTTCCTCCAAATTGTATTAATCATATTCAGATTATATAAGAATATTATAAAGTTAGCTCAGTTCATGTCACAAATTATTCTCAATGTAGCATTTATGTGCCTGTTCGGGGTCTTAAGTCTGTTTTCCTTGCTGTGTTTGTTCTGCATACTCACAGTTTTGTTGACTTTTAATTTCCTTCAAGCGGAGAAGACATTTGAAAATCAAACATTTAACTGTCTACACTCTGCTAAGTTTTTTTTTTTTTTCTGGAAAAAAACCAACTGCATTAATTGTTTAGGTCTGTTCTCTCTGTGAAGTAATTTCAAAGCAATGTTGAATTAGAGAGAAATATGAAGTAATATGTTGGCTACCTGTCTCATGGCTTGTATGAGTTACCTGTGTCACTTGGCTTCCACAAACATGAAGATAATTGTAGTTCAATGTTAACAAAAGTACAGCATCCCAACAATGTGTAGAAAGGGTTTCATTATAGTGCTTTATTGTATACTTATAGTATATATATTTACTTAGTGTTAAGTCTCTTTCTGGTTACCATATGTACTAGTTTTATTTTGTGGCTATGAAAAATACCATGTCCAAAAGCAATTGAGGAGATTTGTTTGGCTTACACTTCCAGATCGCAGTTCATCTTTGAGGGAAGTCAGGGCAGGATCTTACACAGGAGCTTTAAGCAAAAATGGTAGAGGAGCACTGCTTACTGACTCACTCTGTGAAAGACACTTTGCTATCTTATAGCCCAGGGCCATCTGCCCAAGGAATGGCGCTACCCTCAGTGAACTGGGCTTTCCTACGTCAGTTAACAATCCAAACCATCTCTCACAGATGAGCACACAGGCCAGTCTGATCTAGACAGTCCCTCAGTTGAGACTCCCTTCTCACATGACTATAGGCTGTGTCAAGTTGACAGTTGAAACTAACTGCAGCACCTTGTTTGTATACATATTTTTATTTTTATATTCTTTTGCCCTTCTACCCATATGACTGTTTATTGACACACATTTCAAAATAACCAATAATATTTGGACTTTAAAGGAAAAAACTACCCGATCTACATTATCTTCTGAAGTTCTGAACCATGATTTCAATTTTTCTTAATTTTTAAAAAATTTTCTGTGTGTGTGTGTGTGTGTGTGATGGGGGATATTGTATTAACTTTTCCTGGGGAGATGCAAACAGAAGTCCATTTACCCCAGATGGGCACAAAATTCCAATTTGGTGCATTTATTGGGCTTTCTTACAGTTGAGGGGTTGCTTACAGGAGCATGGGTACCCCCCCCCCCGCAATATCCACATCCCTGCAAAGTCTCACCAATTTCATGGAAGCTATATCATGGAGTCTCAGGGTTATTTTGGTGTTTTTTTTTTGTTGTTGTTGTTGTTGTTTTGTCTTTTTGAGACAGGGTCTCCTTGTAGCCTTCTACTTCCTACAGTCTGGCATCTCCAAGATCACTTGCAGGTGTGGTAAGGGAGGGAGTAATAGTTGAAATCCTTCCCTAGGCTGTGTCAGTAGCTCCATTACCTTTATCAAAAACCTGGTTACCACTGTATTGCTCTGCTCTAGTTGCCTGGGATATGGGACAAAGTCCAAGAATGGCATCTGGTTATGAGAGAGGAAAAGCTGCCCTCCAGCACTCCAACCCTTTCCTCAGGCTCTTACGTTCTTTCTTCCTACTGCTTCTGCAAGGTTCCTGAGCCTTGGAAGGGGTGGTATGTCTATGATTTAGGGGCATTCGTCAGCCATGCCTTCACAACAGTCAGTTGTTTCAGCAGTCCCATAAGCAATGAGTTTTTTCATCAGCAACCACCACCCACTGTAAGAACTTCTCTGCAACCAGTGAAGACAGCAGCAGTGTTCTAGGGGCATAAGCACAAATGTTTAGAAGGTAATATGTCAGGCTCATCACATCCACCCAGTAGCGAAGTAGCATTTGTTTCCCCACTGGGGATCATGACCTCCCTAACCACAGGTCTTTGCCTTCCTTGGCTTATAGTACCAGATAGAAATTTCATCCTGTGGTGTGGGCCTTAAAATCCAATCAGAAGTTACTAGTTGTACCCCTAATCAATCCCTGGTATTATTGTACTAGCTGACACTACTTGTCTGGCACTTCCATAGTGTAACATATAGAATCCACAGCTGAGTAGGGCTGTTGGCAATAATGCCCCCCAGCAGCCTGCACAACACATTCCAGCACTATGAAAGCTGGCCAGCAGGGAGGTTTCACATTCAGCTCAGTGTCAACTTTTTGCTCCGTGTCCTGCAAACAAAAGCATTCAGTGTCCTTAGCAGTAGGGTCTTCTCCTTTAATTCTGGTATGTACCCAACAGTAGTGGCAATCGCCTTTATCATTGGGGGGGAGGGGTTTCAGGGTCCTCTCTGGCCAACAGCTCATCAGAAGTAAACCCCATCCCTCCCCGGCACTGGGATTATCCTTGTGATTTGGGGGCATGTCCTTTTCACCCATCTAGGATACCTTAAAAAAAAAACAGAAAAACAAATACTCACTGTTGTTCAAATTGTTCCTTTAGCTACTTTTCCAAATCTGCAAGATACTCCCATTAGCATTAAAATATTCACACAATGAAACCTTTTAAAAGAGGGTGAGAAGAATCTCCAGAGGTCTGCTACAGTCCATTCCAAGTCATTTGATCTCAGGAGTCAACAAGTAACAAATAGTAAAGTAAAATGTTAGCTAGGTCCAATACAGCCTAAAAGCATTTTATACTAATATCAGTTGTTGTCTTAAAAGAGCAATGTCAGATATAGTGGTGTAGATGGGAGTGTCAGAGATAAAACTGGGGTCATAAATGAAGAGACCACCACTCAAGATATCTTGATAAGACAAACTTTACTTCTGCACAAAAAGCATAGCCCCCCAAAACCGAAGAGCAAGCACACTGAGCAGAAAATTTGATAGATTCTTATCCTAAAGCTAGAGTATTATGCATTGGCTGGGGTCTGACCTCTTTGGAAGTTACCTAGTTTTTAAAAATATTTTATTTTTTAATTTTTTTATGTGTATGCGTGTATTGCCTGCATGTATGTAAGTGCACCCATGTTATGCGATGCCCGTGGAGGACAGAAGCGGCTGTCGGATCCCCTGGAAGTGGAGTTATGGACAGTTGTTGTGGGTGCTGGGATTTGAACCCGGGTCTTCTGCAAGAACAACCAGTGTTCTTAACCATGGAGCCATCTCTCCAGCCCCAGGAAGTTACCTAGTTTTAAAAGAATTCTCATAGAAGTGAAGGAAAGGAGGAAGGGTTAGTTGCTCCTTGTCATCAAGTTCCAGTAATTCAGCAGGGCCTTTGCATAAACAAAAGTGTGGAGGAGATGACAAAATAGCATATTAAAGGTTACATCCCTGTGATCATTCTTTTGATAAGATTTACCAGTACTTGGGCGGCAAAGGCAGGCAGATCTTTTTGAGTTCCAGGCCAGCCTGGTCTACATACATAGTGAGTTCAAGGTCAGCCAAGGATATATAGTAAGATCCTGTCTCAAAAAATAATAATAATAATAAATGGGAGGGGGGCCACAGAACTGGAGAGATGGCTCAGCAACTAAGAGCACTGGCTGCTCTTGCAGAGTACCCAGGTTTGATTCCCAGCACCCCCATGGCGCCTAACAACCATCCGCAACTCCAGTTCCAGGGGAATCTAACACCATCTTCTGACCTCATGGGCACTGCACAACATGGGTGCACTTACACACATGCAGGCAATATACTCATACACATAAAAATAAATATTTTTTAAAAGTTGAATTCCTTGTAATTATTTCCCTTAAATCCCCCTCTTTATTATACCATTGGACAATGTGTCTTCAAATTTTAGCAACATTTCTTTGCTTTCTTTTCTGTTGTCTCTAATAAGAACAGGTTGTTGTTATGATAAGCAGCCAGGTATTGTTTAGTCAAGACTGTTTCTGTAAGTCTTTGGACTAAGCCTTGAACAGGTGTTTATGCAACACTCTGCTACAATCATGACTTTATTATAATCAAGGATGTTAAAACCAAGGTAATTATTCCCTACTGTCCTAGTTTGTTTCTCTATTGCTGTGACAAAATACTCTGACCAATACCAACTTGGGGAGAAAAGGGTTTATTTTATCTTACATCTCCCAGGTCACAGTTCATCAGGGAGCCCAAGGTAGGAACTCAGGGCAAGAATCTGGAGGCAGGAGCTGGAGCACAGGCCGTGGAGGAATGCTACTTACTGGCTTGCTTTCTCCCCTGGCCCTTGCTCAGCTTGCTTTCTTATGCAACATTGGCCCAGCTGCCCAGGGGTGGCACCACCCACAGTGGACTGGGCCCTTCCACATCACTCAACAATCAAGAAGATGCCCCATGGACATGGCCACAGGCCAGTCCAATGAAAACAATTCCTCAATTGAGGCTCCCTCAACCCAGGTGTGTCAAGTTGACACTAAAGCTATCCAGCACACCTACCATTTACAAAACCATCTCATTACATTAGTAAAGGAGTTACCTATTTCTGAATTTTCTGCTAGTTCATTAGCAAGGGCATTGAGATGTTGGAGAGTCCCTAGTTATGGTCCCTGCTAGAGCTGTTAGAGATGAAGGGACAACATTGTCCTCCCAGCCTTACACAGACTTTACCTTTTCACTCAAAATCATATCTAATGCCAACGTATTCTCCCAAGCCATTTTGTTGCTGGAGCTAAGTTGTTCAGTTATTCCTTTGATAGCATCCCAGGTGTAATTTTAAAAACCTTTGTTGATTGTAATAGACATAGTTACTCCAATCTACATTTTTATCATGATCCATGCTACCAATATAGGTCTGACTCAAAACCACGAATGAATCCTGCATCCGGAGCACTGAGCCCTCTCCCCCAGCCCAATGGAACTGCCAACACCACTAAAAATCTGGTGGTGACTGCAGAGATGTGCTGCTACTGCTTTGATGTACTCTACTGTCACCTCTATGGCTTCCCACAGCCACGACTTCCTAGATTCACCAATGACCCCTATCCACTTTTTGTGACCTGGAAGACAGGGCGGGACAAGCGGCTTTGTGGCTGCATTGGGACGTTCTCAGCCATGAATCTTCATTCAGGACTCAGGGAATATACGTTAACCAGTGCACTTAAGGACAGCCGATTTCCCCCCTTGACCCGAGAGGAGCTGCCCAAACTTTTCTGCTCTGTCTCCCTCCTTACTAACTTTGAAGATGCCAGTGATTACCTGGACTGGGAGGTAGGGGTGCATGGGATTCGTATTGAATTCATCAATGAAAAAGGTGTCAAGCGCACAGCCACATACTTACCTGAGGTGGCTAAGGAACAAGACTGGGATCAGATACAGACAATAGACTCCTTGCTCAGAAAAGGTGGCTTCAAGGCTCCAATTACCAGTGAATTCAGAAAATCGATCAAACTCACCAGAGCAAAGCCAAAGTGCTATGAATTCTGTTCTGATGACCCTGTGATATGGCATATTCATCTGGGGATTGAGACCTACCTATAGCCAAGGATCCATTAATCTGCTTCATCAGAATTTGACCCAGAATTAGGTATCTATGCCCCTTTTAGTTATAACTTGTTTGTTGCTCTTCTACAAATTGAGGTTGCATTTTTGTCAAATTTATCTCATTTTTAACCTGAACATAGATACGCAGTTTACACTGGGTTTTGGTGCAGTCATCTTCCAATCTGCCACCCATGTAATTTGACCTTGAAATTTCTCATCCAGATGTGGGTAGCAGATTGCTTACAAGCAGCCCATTATAAGCACATGTAGCATTTTGAGGTGGGATGTGCTGAGATACAGTCTCAGGGTGAACTGTAGTTGTGCTTTTTCATCTTGTTCATTTGTAATAACAGCATCGTTTTCTTGTGCCGTCTTTCATTTTCTGTAAGTAAGATTGCTCTTGGTCTTTCATTTTATTCTTTCAAACTGTGGGGTAAGCTTTTGGTTTTCTCTGCTGAGCAGACTTCACACTGAGATGCTTGGGGTTCCTAATACCTTTGCTTATTTCCTCATACAGGTATCGAAGTGAGAAGGTGACAATCAGTTACGCAGAGTATATTGCTTCTCGACAGCACTGTTTCCAGAATGGCACTCTTCATGCCCCGCCCCTCTACAATCATTACTCCTGACACACGGCTGCATGACCAGTCCCACCCCCCTGTTGCTGCCAATGGCTATGACATCATTGGAGCAGATGCCTCCTCTTCCTGGTCCAGTTACTTCTATTACTGCACCATTTTATGATGCTAGCTTCCGTTGCCAAGTCTGCCTCCTGCTGACTGAGGGGTGGGGGTTACACTGAATGCAACAGAACTTGAGGGGCCCAAGCCTTATATCAGCCTTTCCTCAATCTGGGGTTCCTTTGGATTGAGGCTCCTCCATGACCAGGGAGAAAGACTGGGTTCAAAAGACCCTTGTCTGGTGATTTCCCACATGTGTTGGGTACACACTGAAGGCTTGGATTGATCATGGAGGCTTCCTTCCCCAACCCCCACAGCCTTCCCAGGTCAAGTAGGTGTACTCCCCTGGCAGTCTGGGCAACGGAGACCAACATGAACCATTTTTAGGTTGTTTTAAATTCCTTTTTTAAAACTTCCAGTTTATTGTGTACCAAGAGTTGATCACAACCTCCATGCTTCATAAGCAAACACCATATTAGGGTTGAATGTGGGCACCATGAGTCCTTCAAGGCTCCTGGACAAGAGACCCACACCAAAATCAGAAGCCCTGTGGATGGCATTGCAGATCCCGTTGCACAGTAAGCCATGAAGGTTTTAATGCTTGCCCCACTTGGCAGGATTTCCTGGTTCTGCATCGAGTCTCCTGGTTTTGGAACAGAGCTCTGTGATATAGCCTGCTGAGGAATGGAGTAGAGATGCCCATGGAGGTCCTGATGTCATCACCATGAGCAGATGTGAAAGGAGAGGCCTCTTCCACACCACCTGGCTAACCTCAACCCTCTTCTGGTAGCAGTGCCTATGTGGCTGGATCTTGGTTCTCAGAAGCACGGATGTGTAAACAGGCAGTTAAGAGTTGAGTTGGGCTTTAGGACACATTGCATCCAGAGTCTCCGAGCTCATTTTCTTCACAGGCACATATCCTGAGGGACCTGTAGTAGAGGAATTCCTTTTTTTTGATTTGCCTGTAGAAGTGGGAACACTTGATAGTTCAGTCCTCAATTAGACTTTAGAACAAAGCTGTGTAATAAAAAGAGGTGAATCTTTATCTTGCCTACCATTCTGGGAATCTTCACCCCACCAGGGCACATGTTCAAATTGCTCACATTGCTCATTTAAACTCTGTTGTGACATTCCTTTCCTGTCATTACTCATTTCTGAATAGCTGTCAGCAAATCCTCCCTTGCCTATCCTTCACTTGCTTAGTGGCAAAATTTACAGTACTAGGGAACTTGGAGATGGTCTGAAAGCTGTGTGCCAAAGGCACTGCTAAGGTAGTTCACAGGAAGGAGGTGGTCAGCTGGAAGAACGGATCCTGAGGATGATATACTGATTTCCAGCAACATGCATAGAAAACTAAGGTGGATCGGGTGTCAACCCAGTGAACACGATTGGATTTCTTTTTCAGAGTTGATGTGATGGTGTGGCTTTCCAAAAAGAGAAAAATATTCAAAAGATTTTTTGAGTTTCCTCTGCCAGGAATGGAGAGGGAGAAGTGGGGACACTTCCGTGTGCTACTCTAGGTGTCACCCTCTCAAGTTCCTGGGCAGTTGGGGGTTTGTGTTACTGGTGAGTGAGGACCTGGGATTGATGAGGGAGGTGCCAGTGATGGGAGTGCCCAGGGTTCACCCCCCTCACTGCCAGGTTGGGTTCCTTCGTGTACAGGAATGTGAAAGGGTCTCATGTAATCCTGCCGCTGAAGGTAGTGAAGGTCATGTTAGAGGCAGGTATGACAGCAGGTGCTCTCAGGTGCCATGGATTGATGTCAGGGTGATCAGCTCTGGACTGAGCCACCCACCTCCAATTTGTACAACAGTATTGATACATAGGGCTACACTCATCACTGTTCAAGTATTCTATGTTAAAAGTTGTGTTTAATTTCTAAAGATTTAAAAAACAAAAAGCAAAAAAAAAAAAAATGG
>NW_008346548.1:9921952-9928094 GCF_000622305.1 Nannospalax galili
GCCTACTCCTTCAGGAAGCAGTCTGGAAGTGCATGGTCATGGTCACCTCATGGAAACGTGTGGTAGGTGGCTCTCAGGAAAAAAAATACCAAGTGTGGATTTTCCACATGGTGGCTTTTCATAGGGAGATAGCACTCTGAACTGGAACTGCCTTCCACACGTTGACCAAAGTAGTGATGAGGGTGGCCAGTACAGGCCAAGTAAATGGTAGGTAGTGGAAAGGGAATGTTTTCCTGCCTGGTGTTTCCTTTGACCTTGGGCCACTGTGCTGAACTAGAGGTCTCCACTGTTGTCAAAGAACCAGCCCAACTCTGCTGGCTTGGAGTTTGTTTCGTCCCTAGCTGTGAGTGCCTTTTGGTCTTGAAAGTTGGCTTGTCTCATCATACCCACAGCTAGGACATTCTCTGTAATTATTGTCCTTGTTTTACCTGAGCTAAAAGAGAATGTCTTTGATCACTAGAGTTTGTTAGTGTTGGGTTGTTTCCACTGTGAGGTTCTTAAAACTTTTTCGCTTCATAATATTCAAACAACTCATGTTAGACCCTTTCCATATGAAAGGTTTGTAGTTGAGATGTTACATATATTTTACTGTTTATAATAAAAAAATCATCTATACAAAAAAAAACCTTTGTTGATTGTTATAGACATAGTTACTCCAATCTACATTTTTATCATGATCCATGCTACCAATATAGGGCCAACTCAAAACCAGCAGCTATTTGATGGTCATTCTAGACTCATCCCACCCCACCCCTATGACATCTATATAAATATGGGAATCAGATGAGCCTCTAAGAGTTAAGGAGTGCCCATTTCTTGCTCTAAGGGCCTTGATACAAATCAGAATGGCTAAATGCCATAGTGAAAGGGCTAGGCACTTGGGCTAAAATATAGGTCTTACTCCAGTCAACTGGTAAGACTTCAATTAGGCTTCTTCCATAATATCACCAGATATCTGCTGTGTGACCACCAAGACTGACTGGTTAGATTATCACCAAAAGACCAGCCTTCACCACACCCGGCTACTTTGTCCACTGGAGTTAATTGCTTCCCCCCACCTGGACAGGGATGAGGTATAATTACTTCCAGGAGATGACAGCTGTATACCCCACAGAGGCATTCGGTGCCTCAGGTCTTTAATTGAGTAAAACAGTAGTGAAAGGTCTGGCAGGACTTATTTTCCCAGGCCTGTTGGGCTTGGAAGAGGGAAATCATGCTGTTCTGTTTGGAGGACCATTCCAACAGGAGGAGAACTATTTGAGTCTGTGATTGGCCTTTTGTATATGTATAATAATTGCTTTTGTTTTGATGAGCAAACAGAATATTTAATCCATTACAACCAGGCATTGACATCTCCATATCCCATCTCAATAGAAAGGGTCTGTCTCAAATTCTTCATTCTATAATAGTTACCTTAGCAGAGCCATTCTTTGGAGGATAACACTACATTGGAAAAGGGACAAGAGGTAGGGGTGATGAAAGCAGGACTGATGTCTTTAGCAGACTGGGTGGATCCCCTGGGTTTAGCATCATGGTCATCATGTACTAATTCTAATTAAAGATACCCATGGGCTCTTTACTTGAGTTGTTTGCTCCTAGCCATAAGGATTGACGTTTTTGATGATAGTCTTAGGGCCATCAGTTATTAAGAGAAGAGGATTGGAATTGAGTGGCTGATCATTGGGAAATGGGATGCCTCAAAGAAACTGGAACTTACTCTTAAGACTCCATTTTCCCAAGGATTCTGTCCATCCCCCAGGCTAGGTAGCCCAAATTACATCATCCCAGCTCTGGCATGACCTCCCAGATTCTATTGAAAGGCCATAGAAATATCCTGCCAAAGGGAAATGTATACCTGGCCTGTTCAGTATATGTATGGCAGGATGGGGTAGGGGCACATATATATGCCATAATTTTTTAGCTGTCTCTGGGAGAACAAGGAGGGCATCAGATTTGATAGGGATTAATTAGTTTTAGTCACATTAATAGTAAAAATAGCATCGGTGGTTTGGGTAAGGAATAAGAATCCTTCCAAAGCCTAGTTAAAGTAAACCAGATCAGTTTGCGTTTTTAGGTTTGGACTATCACAAAGCTAATGTGACAAGGGAGGAACAGAAACACAAAGCTCACAAATATAACAATGAAAACAACAGAGTGTAGGACAGCAGGCTGGAGGAAAGTTCAGGATAACTCATCAGGAGTATTTGTCTATTCAGAACCAGTTTTAGAGGCAGGCCATCTACTTTCTGTGTTCTCCAACAGGTGTTTGGCGGGGGTGATACAGGATGGGGACTGGACAGGATGATACTTCATCTACAGGTGCCCTCTTTTTAAAATATATTTTATGTGTATGAGTGTTATGCTTGCATGTGTGTAAGTGCTTCCATGTCATGCAGTGCCTGTGGAGGCCAGAAGAAGATGTTGGCTCCCCTGAAACTGGAGTTACAGATAATTATTAGCCACCATGAGGGTGCTGGGAACTGAGCCTGGGTCCTCTGCAAGACCAACTAATATTCTTAACTGCTGAGCCATCTCTCCAGCTCTGACAGTTGCCCTCCTTACTGGAGTGTAGAGTGTCTCTCCTGCCCTTCTCAGCAGTGTGCCCAGCTGCCTTGGTGGTGAGTAGAACTTAGGGTACCTCCCAGGTGTGCTTCACTTCTTTCCAGGATTTGGTTAAGACATAATCGCCAAGCTGATGTTGATGTACAGGAAACTAGAGGGGTGCTGTTTGGGCTAGTAGCGCCTGATGCCTAAGGGAGGACATAGTAGAGGATAACCCAAGTATATAGTTTCTAAGGAATTGATCCTTGGTTTTAAAGGATGGGTCACTGTCAGCAGAACTGATAGAGCGTTTAGTATGGTAACAGTCCCCGGTTCTTTCAAGGGGCAGTTCTAATTCTCAGAAGGGCAACTGGGAGGCATTTGGTACAGGGTAGTTTTGTTTCAAGAATCAGTTTGGCCGAGTGCCTCTTCAGGGTTTGATTCATCCTTTCTATTCTATCTGAGGAGGGAGGAGTCCAGGGGGTGTGATAGTCCCAATTTATTTTCAAAGGCTTAAGTAAGTCCCCTGACGGTGGCCTTAGTGCCTCCTATTGTCTGAGTCGATGCTTTCGGCTATTCCAAATCGAGATATTGTATTTTCTAAAATTACTTTACATTATTGGCTGGAGCTCCAGGTAAGGCACTGCCTCAACCCAGTGAGTCAAGTATTTGAGTATTCCAGTAAGTATATCTCTAGTAGTCAATCTTTGGCATCTCCTCTTAGTCAACTTGTACATTTTGAAATGGTCTTAATGTGTATTCCTTCAGAAGGTTGCCGCCTCAAGGCTTGTTTATTTTAGAGTAAGACAACCTTGGGCAACCTGTTTGGCTAGAGTGCAAATGCCTTTTCATCCAGTAACCCTGAGAATCTTACCGTGTATGGTTTGAAGGCCCCCATGACTGCCATGATGTAGGTGGTGTAGTCCTTCGTACATAAAAGATTTAGATAGCATTTCCTGTCTGTTAGGACCCTTCTTGCATCTTATCATCCCTCTTGGAAGCCCCTGCTTTTGTCAGTTGTTTTTCTTCCTTGGGGGGTAAGTGGCAGAGGATTTAGAATAGGCGGATGTCTTAGCTACTTTTCTGTTGCTGTGATAAAACACTGACCAAGGGAACTTATAGAAGGAAGAGTTTATTTGGCTTATGGATCCAGATTCCAGAGGGGTTAGAGTCCATCATTGTGGGGAGCCATGGAGAGTGGCTGGAGCAGGAACAGAAAGCTAAGTACTCACATCTTCAAACAGTCATAGGAAGTAGAGTGCAAGTGGAAACCCCAAAAGGCTTAACAACTCTCAAAGTCCACCCCCAGTGACATGCTTCCTCCAAGGCTTCACCTTCTAAGACCTCCCAAAACTGTTCCATCAACTGGGGACAAAATGTGCATATACTTGGAGTCTATGGAGGACATTCTCATTCAAACTACTAATAATAGGTGTGAGATAAAGAAAAGGAACCTCTTCTTCTATTGCAGCCCTCGTGGTGACCTCATCTGCTAAATTGTTACCCTTAGCTTTGTCCTCTTTGATGCTGAGGGAGATGTATTACTGCAATCTCTGTAGGCAGTATTAAATTGCCTAGAATCTGAATGATAAGTTTCTTCTGGACAAGGGCTTGTCCTTTATTCTTAATTAGACACTGTTTGGCCTAGATCTTACCAAATGTACATATTATACCAAAGGCACATTTGGAATCAGTGTATACAGTTCTCTCTTGACCATTAAGATATTTTATAGCCTGATTTAATGCAAATAATTCTCAAGTCTGGGTTGACCAGTTACTTGGTAGTCTCCCAGATTCTGTAGTGCCGAGGTTCTCCCCATCCACTATGACATACCCATTGTGTCTCTTGCCTTCAACAATTCTGGAAGATCCATCTATAAAGAGTTTGGTTTGGTTTGGTTTTAAAGGGAGCGTCTTTTAGGTAGGGTCAAACCTTAGCTTGATATTCTGTAATGTCCAAACAATGTGTTCAGTTTCCTGTGCAGACTTACAACCGCCAATTAAAAAAAATCAGCTGGATGTAGGGACCCATCAGTGGTCAGAGTCAAGTCATTTCTTTCTAATAGAATGGACTTGTATTTCAGGATCTGAGAATCTGCATTATCTTCCCATTTTGATATGGGATGGCTCTCATCTGATGAGGAATGCTAATTTTTAGTCTATCCTCAAAGGTTAATTTTCTGTTTCCCTCCATTAAGAGAGTAATAGTGGCCACTGATTGTACATATTCCAGCCAGCCCCAGGTAACTGGATTGAGTAGTTTGGATAAATGTGGTACAGGTTGTCTTGTTCTTAGGTCAAAGTGCCTAGTGCTGTTCCTTCATTAACACTGACAAATAAATGAAATGGCTTTTCTGAAGCGGGTAGGGCTAACACCATAACAATAATTGGGACTTATTTAAGGTCTTCTATTTAGTTTATTTTTTCCTGGTTCCCATAAAAAGGGATCTGGTTCTTTTCTAATAGTTTGAGATATAAGTGTATATAGTAAGTATAAAATAAGTCAAATTCTTAATTTAGCCATCAGATCCCTTCCTAACAGGTCAGTTTCAGTTTCTGGGACAGAAAGAAATTGTGCTGATGTCTCCCTATCTTAGAATTTAATTGGAATTTTCTCAAAGAGGGGAACTTTACCTAACTCACTACCAATTGTTCTGAGAAAAAGATGTAACTCTGGGAGTCCTGCATAAAGGGAGGAGTGGATAATAACTGTATGATCCTGGGTCAATAATAAATGTGTTGTCCACCTCCCTTGGAACTCCCTTTAAGTTTACTAATGGCTCCCAGTAGGTTTTGGTAGTAGAATAGAGCCTTTGACTTCCAACTTTGATGAACTTTGTTCATCAAAGTTTATGAGCAAAATTATCTTTTCTTTCTCCATTTGGACATTCCCTCTTAAGGTGTCCCCCCCATCATTCAGAGGTTCTGCCTCCTTGGAGCCTATCCTTAGGAATACTTGGGGTCATTGGTCCCCTTGCATTTGCTTCAAGGTAGAGAGCATGAGTTTAGCTTTTTGGTCTTGCTTCTCATCTCTTCTTAAGTACACTTCTTTTAGCATTGCTGGCCAATTCTTTAAGGGAGGAGGGAGGGGAGGGTATACAAGGAACCTAGGGGATAAAGGGAAAGAAGGAGCTCAAGAGAGGTAGGACCATAGGAGAAGGGTATTAGTAAGGGAGAAAGGGGGTAAATGGGGGCACCTTAAGTGGGAAAACCATGTCGGAGGGGTGAGACAATGCCAGAGATAAATAATACCTAGCTAGTTTTGAAAACCAGAGGGAGGGAATCATATTAGGCAAACAACCTACTGACAAATTATACATGCAACTAGCTCAAGGAATATAATACATGTTTAGGCAAGGTTTATCTGAGAACATTTGGTGTTTGCCCAAGCTTTATCTACATGGCACATGGTAATTAAAAGTACCAGACTGCTGGAACTAACCTTCTTGGATGTTTAACAGCCATACTTTGAGGCCTATGCTAATTTGGTCAGGGGGACATAAAGGATAGTTTGTACTCCTTGCCCTCCTAAGTCGACTAAGTTCCAGGGGACTATGAGCATCGCTCAAAATGTCCTGTAACTGTGGTGAGTCGCCTGTCC
>NW_008346548.1:9928116-9939028 GCF_000622305.1 Nannospalax galili
TCTGACCTCTTGATCAAGGAGGCCAAGGAGACCCCACCAGATGGACTTGAACCAGTGTCCCGTCTACAAAGAGGAGGGTCCACACAGAGGAATCACTTCCTCCATGCTTCCAGGCAGAGCCAACCATGGTCGAGCAGGTCTTTTGACTTATCTTCACATAGATGGAACTGGAAAAAGAAAGGAGCCAGGGGCTCCTCCCAAGCCCATGTGACACCCCCCCCCCTGAGGAACAGATCCTCAAACGACCTTAAGAGTAAAAATAAATTGGTTTTCCTGGGCCAACTGCAAGGCTTTACACATCCAAAAGGATAGTATAACCAAAGATTCAAGGGGACAATATAATTTCTTAAAAGTCCATATACATAGCTAAAGGCTACATAACAAGCAACAATGCCACATAGGAGATACCTGTTTTGGAGCTGTTGGCCAGATTGACCAAATGGACTCCCAAACAGTAGCCAGCATAGACCTGGATAAATGAACAGCAGACCCTAATCTTATCTAAAGGACTATTTACAACTGATTACTGCTAGATGAGGAACAGCTGACTCTCCTAAAACAAAGACCTCTAGATAGGCTGACTAAATTCTAATAACCTTTTATCTTGCCAATGTTATATAGCTTTTGTAGGTTATTAGAAATATTTGGCCAACTGTTAGTTACAAAATGTGATTTAAGCATTCCCTGACCAAGGGGAATTCTTCCAGTTCAGCCCAGAATGTTTTCTCAGCTGCTCTTTTAGTGTTGCTAAGAAATTTAGGGGATCTTCATCTTTCCATTGCTGAATATTAGAAGCTTTGTTGATATTTTGAGATTGAGGGTCAGACTCTTATTCTCCTGGCAAGCAGGTATCTCAGGTCCCTCATGTATTCTAGGTGGGCTTTGTTATTATGGTCCCACTGGACTCCCACCTAGGGAATTTAGCTCCTGTGCCAGGACCCCAGGGCTGGCAGGGCCTTATTGTTCCCAAATGGCCATTGCAGCTCTTCTGATCATGTGTTCTTCTCCCAAGAACAGAATACTCAAGGTAGATTAATTTTGGCCCAAGTGTAAAGTTGGGGGCTCAGGAATTAGTCTAATTGGTTGCCACCCCAAAAGGGTCCTCTAAGGAAGGCTTAAGTTCATTTTTTAAGATTTTTTTTTTTTTTGTCTTTTTGAGACAGGATCTTCCTGTAGCCCCAGCTGGCCTAGAACTCATTTATTTTCAGAACTAGTACGGGGTGCTTTCACTAATCTAAAACTCTTCCTTCTATGGGAAACTGCTCTAGGCAGGGACATTGATTGGGGAGGGGTCTATGGTTGGGGTTGCATTTTGGGGGGGAATTGAAACAGGAGATTCTCAATCCCCTTTTTACATTGTTTGACTGCTCTTTGAAGTTTTCTGAAGGATGGCTATTTAATTCAAAAGCCAATATTGATTGGGTGTGGCACAGGGTCTATCCAAACCAACAGGGTTTCACATGGCCAAGGAAGAGAAGGGATGTGGGAGCATCGGCAGCTGGGAAAAGTGGATCTAAGGTCTAAGATCCTGTCTGGTTATGGATTAAGGGGCTGCATTCATGTTCTTGTTCATCCTTCTGGTTAACCTTATCTTCTGATTTTTATTATTGATTCACTTTTTTATTGAATTTATACAAATTTCACACAGTATATTTTGATTGTGTTTAGAGCTCCTCCTCTATCTGCACTCACCTTACTACTCCTTGCCCAATTTTTTTGTACTTTTTTAAAAATCTTTTTATTATTTTTCTTTTTTTTTGTCTTTTTGAGGCAGGGTCTTCTTGTAGCCCCAGCTGTCCTGGAACTCACTATGTAGACCAGGCTGGCCTCGAACTCACAAAGATCTGCCTTCCTCTTGCCTCCCAAGTGCTGGGATTAAAGGCGTGCACCACCACCCCCGGCAATCTTTTTATTATTTTCATTTTATGTATATGAGTGTATTGCATGTAAGTGCACCCATGTCATACAGTGCCCACAGAGGTCAGAGAAGGGCATCAGATTCCCCTGGAACTAGAGTTACAGATGGTTGTTAGCCACCATGTGGGTGCTGGGAATCAAACGTGGATCCTCTGTAAGAGCAGCCTAGTGCTTTTAACAGCTGAGCCATCTCTCCAACACCTCATTTAATACATACACATACATATAGACATATATGTATGTGTATGTATAAATAAAGGCCTATAGTGTCAAATTTGTGTCCCCAAATGCCCTTCAGTGTCCATCCACTCGAGCCTGGTTAACCTACCAAAACTCTTATTACCCTTTAATGAGTCTCCTCCCAGCAGACTTCAGTTGCCAGTAGTTCCTGAATTAGGGTTGGGGTTTTTTATCCACTTCCCCACATATATACCAGGATTTTTGTCTGGCTTGAGCTTAGGTGGGACTTGTACATGCTGTCACCATTGCTGTGAGTTCATATAAGTAACTGCCCAGCTCTCTGAAAAACTGTTTCCTTGTGGTCATCCACTACCTCTGGCTCTTATAATCTTTCTTTCCCCTCTTCCACAATGATCCCTGAGCCTTGGGAGGCAGGAGCTTGATATAGGTGTCCTATTCAGGGATAAGGACTCTGTAACCTCTTGTTCTCAGCACATTGGCCAGTTGTGGGTTATGGGCTCGCAGGGATCTCGAAGCGCCAGCTGCTGGGTGTGGCGCTGGCCTCCTGCGCGCACCGTGTCTGCTGTTCGGGTCCCTGGCTCTCCACCGCTGGGGCGGGTCCCTGTTTCTCCTGTTGCTGAGGCTCTCCACAGCTACCTGGGCTGGTGGCTCTAGAGGACCGCTGTCAGCTGCCTGGGCGGTTCCGTTCCAAACTACTGGGCACTCCCTGGAGGTACGAGATCCGCCAGCTGCCAGATCAAGTGGGGAGGTGCGGGAACGGCGAAAGCAGAATCTCCGCGAGTTGTTGTTTACGAAGAGACAGCCCCCTCCAGGGAGATGCAGGATTCAATGATACAGCTTCAGACACAGCTCCTGATGCAACTCCGATTTATTAAGGGGAAGCCAGGATACTTATAGTGTGGAGGCAGTGACAAAAGCCTTAGTTGATAGGTGCTTTTAGGATGCCCCATTTACATGTGGTGGTGGGCTTCTGCCAGGCTGTCAGACAGTGCCTGATTATCACACAGGAAAACCTGGCAGTTCCTATGCCAGAGGCCATGTTTTTGGTAGGGCATCTGTGGCGGCCACTTCAAAAGGTCAGTCAGGAAGAGAGTAAGAGACACCCTGCTGGGAAAAGGAGTCTCTGCATATGAATGCCGAGCCCCTTGGGCTGTCCGGACATGGAGAGACTTCGACTTAACACAACAGGGGTCCCCAACAGTGGGTTTCTGTATTAATCACCATCTGCTGCATAAGGAAACATCTCTCTGTTGAGAGCTGAGAGATGCATTAATCTATGGGTATAACAATGTCATTAGGAGTCAGCTTAATACTCTATCTTATTTATCAGAATAATATACTGTTGGGCTCTCCCCAATGTCTTGTGACCTGTATAGCCTCAGGTTTCTAAGTCTGATATCAATGTCATTTATGGTTTCCAGCCTACAAAGCGGATTTTAGATCCCATTAGAGAGTGGTTGGTTACTCCCATAATATTTGTGCCATTGTTGCACCATTGGGCATATCTTGCCAGGCTAGTTGTTGTTTTGTAGCTCACAGGATTCAAAGCTGGGTAAGGTGGATGTTTAATTTTCTCTTCAGGTAGCATGCATAACACCTCAGGACTATGAAGGCTAGCCAGTAGAGATGAAGCTCTTAAGTCAGCACCAGCTTGATTTCTCCTTGTTTGTTCTATATGTATTTCTATATGTATTTCTCCTTGTTTGTTCTTGTTTATGTATGTAGTGACTTCAGCAATAAGGTCTTACATCCAGTTCTGTTGGGTAACCAAGAGTTGGAGCAAAGGCCAATATTGTTTGATGGTGTTTGGGACCCCAGTCAACAGTTTGTGGAGAGGGAGTCCCTTCCTAGCATTAAGGGGTGTCGCCAGAGTTCTCTTAGGGCCTCTTCATGATCAGACAAACCATATAACATATTTTCATGTGAATTTATTATGGTTTATGCCCTTGGGTTGGGAGGGGGTAAATGGGGGGACTTACATAGAAACGCACACCCAGCACCCAGCTCTGCTCAGCTGGGCCTGCCATTCCAGATCGCTTACTCGCCCACCCACAGTCTCCATTAACTTTGGCCCACGCATCTTGGGCCCACAGTCTTGCCTCAGGTTGTTAGATGCCCCCTCTGGGGAGGAAACAGGCAGTTTGGAACACAAGGGGTTTGTTGTTGTTAGCCTATGATTTCTAGAAGGAGCGGTGTCCTCTGTCATAGGGTAACTCATTTTAAAATGTATATGTATATACCTTAAATAGCTTCTATATGGGTAGATTTCCTTATGACTTTCTAAAGATTTTTGGTGTTACTCATCCATCCCCTTACTCCCTCCTCTGCCCTTCCCTCTCATCCCCCAATACTTCCTACTCTAATAATTGTCCTCTTTCAACCACCCCCTTCCAGGAAGCCTCCCCCATTACCCCTGGCCTTTTACTAATTCCTTGACTGCTCTGGATTTTCAAATTGAAACATGTATATCTAAGATTTTAAAGGTAGCATCCAGCTGAAAGAGAACATGTGCTGTTTGTCTTTCTTGGTTTGGGTTACCTCACTAAGGATGGTTGTTTCCAGTTCCATTCATTTACCTGCAAATTTCATAATTTCAATTTTTTGGGGGGGCTGTTTGTTTTGTTTTCCATTGTATATATGTAGCGTGGTGGTCTCTTGATCTGTGACCCCGATTTTGTTGCTAAAAACTTGGGTGCCCCCTCCCATATTCCAGCCCTACCCAATGGGGGCCCAGAGCCCTCCTGGGGAGATATGTCCCATCTAATTTTTGCAGTGATCCAAGAGTGCCAGGTCTTTGGTGCCTCCTGAGGCTGGTAGGAGGCAGAACTGTGCAGGTTTCTTGGCACAGCAGTGGGTGGACAAGCAAGTGCCTCAGGGCCCAGGCATTCAGTAAACAGATAAGGCTATGAAACACTGTGGAGATGGCAAAGAACTCCTTTGTGGTCAGGTCATTCTGGAGTGTGAGCGTGAATGAGATGTGTCTCCGATACAAAGTGAGTAGGTAGTCCTGATCATCAGTTCTGTAGGTGTCTTTAGTGAGTCCATGCGGCTCTCCAGCAATCCTCTGCCAGTTGGAACTCTGTGCTGACCTACCTACTGACAAGAAGCACCAAGTACAGGACACTGACCCATGAAGCAATTGGTCAGAGAAGGTCAAAGTGTTCGAAGTTGGGGTGCAGTAAGCTTCCATCACAAAGGGAATTGAGCTTCTGATTGGCTTTTAGAGACTAAGAAATCTTCATTAGAATGTGGAGTGGGTTGGCTCTCTGATAAACATTCTTCATGAAGGCAAGATGGGTAACAATTTGTGTAAAAAGAGTTTTAAAAAAAATGTAATTAAAAAGAAAATTCCTGCCGATAGTACTTGGGCTCATGCTTAAATACTGGGCAGACAGTGCTTGCACCAAAGGCAAGAAAAAGCAACACGTGACAAAGTACTGTTGCTTTATTTGGACCCCAGTGGTGGACCTTAAATCCTTAGTCTTTTGGCCCCAGTTCAGCTCAGATGGGTCTACCAGCTTTTAATTGAGCATGTGAATTCAAAAAGCACTGTCTCTCAAAAGGAGATCAATTACGTCTTCTGCTGTAGGAAAGGCCCCATAACTTTACTCCTCTTAGAAACAGAAGATAAAAGACTGTACTGCTCAAGATACTACATAAGTGAGCTGTGGAGCAAACAAGGAGAAATCAAGCTGGTACTGACCACAACGCTTCATTTCTGCTGGCTAGGATTCATAACCTACCCTTGGTAGGTTGACCAGGTACCAGCTGATGAAAACCCACACTGAAGGACATTGGGTGACACAAACTAGACTCTATAGACCTTATTATATATATAATAGAGTACATTAAATTGGGTGGGGGGCAATAATGGAAGGTGCTGGGAGGGGATCTGTGATGTATAGCTTTAGTGTCAACTTAACACACCTGGGTTGAGGGAGCCTCAATTAGGGAATTGCTTCTATTAGACTCGCCTGAGTGATGTGGGAGGGCCCAGCCCACTGTGGATGGTGCCACCCCTGGGCAGGTGGGCCTATGTTGCATAAGAAAGCAGGCTGAGCAAGGGCCAGGCGAGCAAGCCAGTAAGCAGCATTCCTCCATGGCCTGTGCTCCAGCTCCTGCCTCCAGGTTCCTGCCCTGAGTTCCTACCTTGGGCTCCCTGATAAACTGTGACCTGGGATATGTAAGCTAAATAAACCCTTTCCTCCCCAAGTTGGTAGTGATCAGAGTATTTTGTCTCAGCAATGAAGAACAAACTAGGACAGGATCTAAATATCCTCAAATTAAATTGTATGAAAGTTGCAAAAATTCTATTAGAATATTTTCTTAAAAGAGACCATCACTAAAATTAAGGTATCTTGGCAAGGCAAACTTTAGTTCTGTGCAAAAAGCATAGCCACCAGAGAGCAAGCACATTGGGCAGAAAGTTTGCTATGTTCTTATCCCAAGGTATGGAGTCTTTCCTCATTGGCTGGGGCCTGACTTCAAGGTGAGCTAGTTTTTTGGGGGGGGTTTGGTCTTTTTGAAACAGGGTCTCCCTGTAGCCCCAGTTGGCCTGGAACTCACTATGTAGACCAGGCTGGCCTTGAACTCACAGACATCTGCCTGCCTCTGCCTTCCAAGTGCTGGGATTAAAGGCCTGTGCCACCATGCCCTGCTAGGTGGGCTAGTTTTAAAAGAATCTGTGCAAAGAGAATGAAGGAAAGGGGGTGAAGGAATCAGCACCTCCAGGCCTTCAGGTTTCAGGAATGTAGCAAGCCTCTGTGTAAATAATAATTTTACTAGGTGGAGGAGATTACAAAATAGCATTGCAAAGGTTATAGCCCCATGGTCATTCTTTTGGTGAAAAGATTGAATTCTTTGTAATTATTCCTCTGGAGGCACTACCTTAGTTGAGCTTCCATAATGCACAGCCCTCTTCCTGAGCCATCCCGTCTCTTATCCAGGGGCACTTCTTGGAGCTGCTGTTGGTCTCCCTGCCCCTGACAGGTTTTGGGAGTCTAGCTTAAGCTCCTTGGCCTGACCAGGCCCAAGGGAGCAGGGCTTGCACTTGCCACTTGACTTGGCCCCTTGTTTCTGACAGGCTCTGGGCTTCTTCCTGATCAGCCACATCTGGCTGCTGTGAGAGCCCTGGGCATGACAGGTTCTTGGCTTGCTCTGTGGCTGAAGTTACTCCTATTGTCTCTCCCTCAGCAATACCTGGCTGATCTGGGTGGGCATCTTGGCTGAAAGCCATTCCCAGTGTGTATTTCTCAGTTGGGCCTTGCTACTGTGATAGTCCTGATATAGGGGAGAAAGAGTGTCTCCTAGATGGCTCTTAGTCTCATTCATAAAAGAATTTAAGAATGAATCCAAATGGAAGCTTTAGGACAATTTTATTGGAATTTTAAAGAAAAGTCCTCAGCACAGGTAAGACTACCAAATCTCAGCAGCAGCCTTGAGGAGGAGAATGGAGGGGAGAAGGAAAAAAGCTCTCTGTTAGAGGAAAATAAAGGAATACAAGATGCTAGGGTAGCTCAAAGCATTAAAGAAAGCATGTTTGGAAAAGGGATATAAAGAAATAAAAAAGAGATAACGTTTTTCTGAATTCTTCAGAAAAGCAGGCAGGCCTACAGAGACCTACATGTCTATGACTAGGTCCAGAAGCACTGCACTATCTCATTAACACACTAGGTATTCCACCCATCACTTTAGCATGACTTAAGGTGAATCCGCCTTTCTAGGGGTGGTCCTATGACCAGGTGATTGACCCATGAGACTGGAAATGTGGGTCTTCCAACAGATAGAGATTTTATAGTCTTGACCAGTTAATCTTATGGTTCCTTTTGCTACTCTAACAGTCCCAGGCTAGAGAGTTTTCACCCCCAGCATACTTCATGAGGGAGAGAACTGTATATGGGGACTTGACTGCCTACCCCTGTGACAAGCTTGGTGTTTTTCATTTGCCCTGTCTTATTATTTATGCCTTCTGTGAACTGCTCTTGAAGCCTTCCAGAGGCTCACTGCACAACATTTGGCTTTCTGTCAATGTTTTCTTTAGGTACTCCAACTTAACACAAATCTTGCCACATTTGCCGTTGAGTGATCTAGACAGACACCCTTTTCGTCCCCACCCCCCATCTCCTAGAATGTTTTACTGCTTTTCAGACCCAGTTTTTATCCTGATCTAAGTTGCTTAGATCTGCCAATGGCTAGGCTACCTCGTAAATATCAAATCCTACCAAAGGGCTCAGTAAAGCCACTAAGGCTGCATATCAACCTTGAGGGCCTTGCTGAATTAATTTCTTTATTATTTTTTAATTTAATATTTTTATTTTATTTTATGTGTATCAGTGCTTCGCCTCATGTATGTAAGTGCACCAAGTGCATGCAGTGCCCACGGAGACCAGGAATAGGTGACGGTCCCCTGGAACTGGAATTGTAGACATTTGTTAGCTGCCGCATGGGTACTGGGAACCAAACCTGGGTCCCATGGAAAAATCACCAGTGCTCTTAACTGCTGAGCCATCTCTTCAGCCCCTTAACCTCTTTCTTAATTTGCCAGTAAACACAATCCTGTCAGATCCAGGGAACTCGGAAGTTCAGCTCCCTCCACTACACTTGTCCTTCCTATTGTCTTCCAGTCCCTGATACTCATAGGATCCTCAAACAGTGATGAGAAACTGATTTCCCTCATATTGCCCCAGGTGATGCAGCCTTTGTCTCTGGGAGCGTTGAGTAGTCATATTGCTTAGTCACAGCACTCAAACTGATCCCATTGACCCCTCGTGTCCCACAGCCTCATAAGCCAGGGCATGAGAGATTCCTTCATTTCTTGCTTGAAAGTCCTTGACAACTGAAGAAGTTCGAAGGCAGAATATTCCCTGTCTGTCATGGTTTCCTGTGCAGGGCCATTATTAAAGCCCTCATCTGCATGTTGATAGGTCAGTCCTGAGGGATGTCTTTTATCACTTCTACCTCACCCTCACTTTCCTTACTATCCAGCTCCAGAGCTTCCAGGCTTCTGGCTCCCAGGAGGGGCTCTTTAGCTGAAATCTAACTTGCACTCTTTTTCTTTTGGCTCCCCAGCTGTAAGAAGAGGCAAGCCAGTACCTCCATTTCATCCTCTTTTGTGTCCAATTTTACTGCCAAATCAGAGTCTGATAAATGTGAAGGACTCTAGCCACATATTCTTTTCTCTTTGTAATTCCTCCCTTACATAAGAATGTTTCCACTGAGCAGCCATCTTGGGCTCAGATGCATCTCTTAGTACACATAGCAGTGGCTATGCAGTTTCAGCTGCAGCCCACCTGTAGTTTCTTTTCTTACACGTTACTCTCAGAGACTGTAACATTTTCTCTACACCAACAATTTTCAGGGCAACTCTACTCCCAACGTTTACCCTACACATTAAGCTGGTCACCCCATACCATGTCGATGAAGACTACCAGTGCTAGGTTTCCCTCACAGACATTCCAGTTCCCAATGGCTCAGCTTTATTTATACATCTCACTACCCACAGCAAGGACTGTGCAGCTGCTACCAAAGCAAGAAGGCACACTACCCTACCACACACCACGTGGGGAAGATGGCCACATGAGAATTTCCCTCACGGATGCTCCACCCTCAGACTCTTCAGCTTCAGTTGCTGTGCCTTGCTACCTAGAGCCAGGACCATGCCATTGTTTCTCCCAAACTCATCTTTGGTTGTGCTTTGCCCCATGTTGGACTCGAACTGTGTTACCTTTTCCTGGAGAGAAGCAAATGAACATCTAATCACTCCAGATGGGCACCAAAGTCAGACCAAAGTATGATTTCACCAAAATCCAGAGCATAGACAAGAGGTTACTTATAGGAACATGGGTAACCCCCAAAGAACTGCATCAACAAAAAGTCCTACCCCATCACGGGTGGCAACTCGGGAGTTCTGCTTTGATTACCCTGCTTCCTATATATTCCCCCCACCACTACCACCAGATCCCTTGCAGCTGGGGAGGGAAGGTGTGTTTTGCTCTAGTTGCCATAACTACAGGGCAAAGTCCAAGAATGGGTCTTGTTATGAGGGAGGAAAGTGCTGCCATCCAAGGGGGCAGGGGTAGGTTGTAGAGGTTAGAGGACAGTTTTCAGGAAGTTCCAGGAATAGAATGAAGCTCAGGTTGTCAGGTTTGCCCAGTAAGTGCCTTCCTACTAAGCCATCCCACGGGCCCTTCATTTTAGCTTTGTTGTTGTTGTTGTTGTTGTTTTAATTATTTATTTAATAACCACATACTTAGAAGAAGCATTTCATTACGACAGCATTAACATATTCAATAACAATTTCCTGAGCTAAGATGCATCTCTTTCAAAATTGGCTATAAATTTTTAGGTTTACAGTTGAATTATTACAGTTATACAATATTGTAGTCAGTATAAACCATACAAGACATAAAATTAAATGAGGTTTTAACTTTTAAAAAAGATCTCCATTTCATTATTAAAATACACAGTTTCATACAGAAAAATTAATTTTTAATGAAATTGACATTAAAATGTTTTCACATGCATTTCTAATCTCTATATATCTGATTATTACTAGTCACAGTCGCTTACTTTCTGAGCTCCTTGGCATCTGAGCATGGATATAAAGTCATCAGATAGATTTCATTGGTAATGTTTTTCCCATCTAATAATTATTAAGGAACAAATTTTTATGCTTTGAAGAATTATTATTTTTTAATCATTTTTTAAATTTTTAATAACTACATGATCAGAAGAAGCATTTCTCTACAGCTTTAACATATTCAGTAACACATTCCAGAGCAAGAGAACATCTCTT
>NW_008346548.1:9939217-9965591 GCF_000622305.1 Nannospalax galili
GGGTGGAACCAGGCCCAGAGGGCTCCTGGGGACCCCAGAAGGAACTGGGTTGGTCTGGATGCAAAGCATCAGGAAGCAGTGGTGGTTCTCCCGGTGTCTGGGACACTGAAACAACCAATGGGACAGGACTCAGGCTAGGAGGCGAGATGGGCAGGGAAGATGGGAGGGTGAATGAGGCTGGGGGAGTCAAGGCACAGAGAGCACTATCAACTTACCCTGGAGAGTTTAAAATTTGTCGTGCAGGCCCAGGGAAGCAGAGTGATTTTAACTTTTAAACAGCATCATTTTTTTCTTCTTTTTAAATTAAAAAAGAGCATAATTTTTTTTCTAAGACATTTTTTTATTTTATGGGAATGAGTATTTTACTTACATGTATGTACATGTACCATATTCGTACCTGGTGCACTTGGAGGTCAGAAGAGGTTGTTGGATCACCTCAAACTGGAGTTACAGGCAGTTGTTAGCCACCATGTGAGTGCTGGAAACCCAACCTGAGTCCTCCACAAGAATAGTACATCCTCCTAATCACAAGGCCATCTCTCCATTCCCATACCATAATTTTATAAGTTTTTCTGATAAACCAAGACAAATTAAGACTATTGGGGCTGGAGAGATGGCTTAGCAGTTAAGAGCACTAACTGCTCTTGCAGAGGACACGGGTTCAGTTCCCAGCACCCACATGGCAGCTATGAACTGTCCTTAACTCCAGTTCCAGGGGAATCCAAAGCCCTCTTCTGACCTCTGCAGCATTGTACAACACAGGTGCACTCTCATACATGCGGGCAATACACTTATACACATAAAATAAAAATAATAAATAAAATATTAAAAAGACTATTATTGTATTAATGTATTAATAATCAGAGTTATAAAGGACCACTTTCTGTGACCTTGTAACAAACATTAATTTTTCCTGATTATCAAGTATAATATACAGTTGGCCAATTGTCTTTTTTTAAGAAAACTGAAAGTAATAACCTGTCACCTTAAAGTAGTCTTAGTGATGATATAGTTTTTATTAGCAGTTTGTATTTGAAAATTAGAATTTTTACATTGGCAATATAATTTTTTAAAGTTTTCTGTGTGTGTATGTGTGTATGTATGTGTATGTGTGTGTATTGTGTATACATGTGTGTGTGGGTAACCATAGAAGCCAGAAGAGGGTGTTGATCCCCAGTGTGGGTGCTGGGAACTGAATTTGAGCTCTCTTCAGGAGCAGCAAGTACTTTGAACCACTGAGTCATCTCTCCAGCCCCAAGATATAAAATTTAAATAGTCTTTTAAATTTATTTTCTGGATTTTAGTAGTATATCTGAACAAACATTCCAGATACTGATTTTGAAAAACTAGAGGTAATAGAATTTCTTCTGTCTTTGATATGATCATTCCAGTTTTCTAGCAAAGTGAGAAAGACCCCATTTTCAGTTTACAGTTGTTGTATTTCCCACATTGGGGGCATTAGAGAAAAGTCATACTGTTAGAATGTCATATTGGTTTGGTTAAATGAAAAATGTATTCTTAAATTAGCATTGGGCTCACTTCAGGAAATTAGAAACTCACCTGGACATTTCATTTCTTTTCAGGTCTTCGCATTACTGTGCTTCTGACATCTTTTCTCATGGTTTTGGGAACTGGTCTGAGATGCATACCTGTAGCAGACTTGACACTTAAAAGAAGGTAAATCCTGTAAATAACTCTAAAACTTCCTCACACTTCACTATTTCATTGTAAGCATGCTATTCATCTTGTTATATGTTTGAGGGTCACATGTATGGAAGCTTTTGCTCTTTTTACTCTGTTTAATGATTAGCTCAGTTTGTTGTCGTGTGGAAGACACTACACTAGTTGCAGAAATAAAGAGAACAAATGAATCTTCTTGCTATCAAGGAGCTATAGGAACTATGAGAAAATAAAAGCATAGTACATGAGGTAGTGTGTGTATACATACATACATACATACATACATACATGTGTATATATGTGAAATAGTGTTAATGGTATAGTAGAGATATAAAACTGCCCCAGGGTGCAGAGCAGGAGTGAAGCCATATGGAGGCCTCCTCTGCCTAGGCAAGCAGTTTCATTTTTTGTATAGCAGCATTTCCGCAACTGGAATTTGTGGATTTACTCTCGAGGGGTACAAGGTACAATGAAGATTTTAAGATTTTGATCATTATATTAAAATTGTTTTACCAAGAATTATCTGCAATTAAAGATATTATATTATTAATTAAAATGTTTCTTAAATTGATAAGCCTCAAACTAAGGTCCATGGATATGACTTTGAGAATTGTTGAGAAGTATTTTTCCAACAGAAACAACAGCAGAAATTATAGAACTCTTTCTTCCATGGCTTAGACTGAAGCTGACCTGGATAACCAAATGAATTCCTTTTTATAACTATAAAAAAGAAAGACCTAAATCACTGGCATTTAGATGGAGGCCTACAGATTAAGGAGTAAAAGTGGTTGTAAAGTGATGAGGTGAGATTCTGAGGGCTCGTCATCTATCCCATAGATTGTGTAGGTTGAGGCCACTTAGACTCTTAATCAGGGAGCAATAGTATCAAACCTGGGTTAGGTAAGTAAGCAGGATTGATTTCAGGGGATAGAGGTTGTTGGCAGGAGACCAAAAAAGATACAATGAGAGCCCAAGTTGTGGTCATTCTTTTGTTACAATTCATTGAGCCCCTGCTGTGTGTTATAGTCACACACACACACTGAGTATTTAACCTCAGTCCTTGCACATACTAGGCAAGCTCACTCTTCTGAGCATTGGGAATACACCAAAATCCCTACAATGTGTAGAGCCTTCATTCAACCTGGGAGACTCGGGATGAACTAGATATGTAAGTAAAATACATAGTATGTACTAGGGAGTTCAAAATAGAAAAGGAGAATTTGGTTTGTTGAGGCAAGCTTGGTGAAGTTTCAGAAAGATCTTATTGGGAAGATAATCTTAGTATAAAAACCCAAAGGAAGTACTAGACAATGCTGTATCTAGGAGACAAGCCTTCCATGCAGAGAAAACCATCTGCACAAACAGTAGAAGAGAGAAGCCCGCACCTGGTAGGGAGGCCAGTGTGGCCAGCACAGAGCTCCATGGGGAAGTGTGAAAGTACCTGAGGGCCAACCAGTGATGGGTGGTGGCAGGCCTATGGGGCTGGATCTCTAAGACCTTGTCAGCTCCTGTAAAGACTTCTGCTTTTTCTCATCTGGGAAACCACTGGAAGTTGGTTTTAAGCTGAGGAGTGCCCTGGTTACAGGCTGCTCAAAATAGACTGAAGCTGGAGGGCACAAGCATAAGTAAGGAAACCAATTGAGTCAGTAAACTGGAGGAGATGTTGGTGGCTGGACTTGTGGCAGCAATGATATGTGAGAAAGTAGTGAAATTCTGATTATATATATCTTGGAGGATTTGCTGATGGAAATCCTGATGTGGGAAGGAAGAAGAGAAGGAATCAAGAATGACTCCTGGATGGGAGACGTTGTGGGATGGGAAGGATGACACAGATGTTAGAGGTGTGAGGAAGGTCAGAGTGGACTGAGGTTTCTTGGGAGCCTTTGAGACCGTTAGTTCTGTTAACAAGATTGGGACACAGACAGAGGGGAAGTGACTCTTAGTGACACAACGTTGACTTTTGTTTAGAACAGAAATTCAGTTTCAAAATAAATGTTCAGTTTCTAATTTTTGAAATCTGTTCTCTTTCCAGGAAATTTAATATACAAATGTTGTGTATTGAGTTCCTGTGGAAAGCTAGTTCATTTCTCATCCTCCGAGTTAGGTCTTTACTGTGTTTGACATGGTCTTAATTTTTCAACTTCCACTGCCTTTTTAAAAGCATTTACAATTTTAAAATGCAAATTCCATTATAACTTCCACAGGATGTTCCTTTTAAAATGCCTATTATTATTTTGGTTAGCTTTTATTCTGTTTGGGGCCACCTATACTATCACTTCCCTGATCCTATGTTCCCACTTATAAAATTCTAGAAATAAGAGTTTACTCCACAACTTGGCATGAAAAGTAGATCCAAAAAGAACTAGAACTCATAAAGATGGGACAGAAGAGTTCAGAGCCCGAATCTTTCATAAAAAGATGTTATAAATTTAATTTTTAGTCTTGTATTCATCTATAAAGAATAATTCTCTGCCTGAAATCAGACTTAATGTTCTGTCCATACAATATTTTTAAGCAGTAGTAACAGTACACAGTGCAGCTGTTAAAATGAAAATACTGTAATTGCAACATATATATTTATTCATCTTATTTATTTAATGTGTATGAGTGTATTGCCTTCATATGTATAAGTGCACCCATGTTGTGCAGTACCCACAGAGGACAGAAGAGGGTATCAGATCGCCTGGAACTGGAGTTATGGGTGGTTGTTAGCCACCATGTGGGTGCTGGGATTTGAGCCCAGGTCCTCTGGAAGAACAATCAGTGCTCTTAACCACTGAGCCATCTCTCCAGCCCTGCAACATGTATTTTTATATACAAATTTGCTAGATCACCATTTCCTCAGCTTTTATCTGACACTGTAGAAGGAGTAAAGACCTATAATATACATTTAAACATCATTGAAACGAGACTTTAGCAATCTGTGTTTTGTGCCTCTGTCTAGCTTGGAACTTTTGGAGCTTCTGACCCAGCCTTTTGGAATGGTGCCCTGTACTGTTGTCTTCCAAAAGCTTGATGCCTGTAGGTATCAAGATACATGAATAGCCACTTCCTAGTGAGTTCTTGCTAATAGTGTTCTATCTCTGAGTAGTGTTAGTATATTATTGATCATTATATTAATCAATGTATTGATAGTGTTTTATCTGAATTTATTGATGAAAACTCAGGAAAAAGTATTTTGCCACTTTCTCTTTTAAACATCATAAAAAGGGAAGATAGAATAATGAATTATAAAGCTTTTCTTCTATAAATGTTCCCTAGCAGTGCATTGCACTACAGTGTGAAATACTATATTGCAAGTTCCATAGGGTAAAATTACAGTAAGTTGTTCTGTCTTTACTTCTAGGTATGTCCCATCATTTCCATATTACCTTTCCATTCAGAGTAATTGTCATCAACACAAACAGTAAATAGCATTTACTAATGTGTTGGATAGTTGAAGAGTATGGTTCTCATAAATACAGATCTTTCTAGAAATATATTCCATTGTGAAATGCTTTGCAGCTGGCAAAATTATCTTTAAAATGAAAGTAGCAGGAAAGGTTGTTCACTGGAAGGCTTTTAGAGCAGCTACTTAATCTGGAAAATAAATGAGGAAATACTTGCCTTACCACTTTAGTAAATTCCTGTTGGATCAAAGACCTAAATATAAAAATCAAGCCACAAAGGTATTAGAAAATGATTGTTTTAAAGAAGCCGAGGGTGGGGAAAGTCCTTCCAATTAGGACACAAATCCCAAAAGCACAAAAGAAAGAGATAATGACTACATAAAAATTTAGAACATCTTCATGATTAAACCACACTATAAAACAAAGACAAAGACAAGTTAAAAAATAGAAATACTTGTAATAAGACAAATGGACAATTTTTTAGTTGAAAGTAATTATTTCAAATCAGTAGGAAAAGTATCAACTCAGTAGGAAATGGTGGTTAGTGGTAATAGCAGTAATAGAAATTAAAAACAAATGACGAACTGAAAGAAAGATGCTCAACTTTCTGTCCTAGTTAAGTAATTGAAAGTTATGACAGTAATTAGATATGCTTGCCTGAGTTGTGGGGGAAACTAGCACTGTCTGGGATGTCCTATTTGGAGGGTATTTGGGCAGATTCAGAATGTATATGTTCTTTAACGCATATGTCGCACTTACAGAACATTAACGCATATGTGCACTTACAGAATATTAGCCCACATGCAGAGCTTTACCAGCTTGCAGGACCACCACAGATTTGCTTGTGGTAGCAGAAGGCTGCATGCAGCCCAGATGCCTGCCTCACAGGACTGTGCAGGGTATTGTAGAATTTTCTGCAGCTGTGAAATGGAAGCAAAGGTTTTGTAGGCACTAATGTGTAGTATCTTCTAGACGTGCTTCTGAGTGAAGAGTTTGGGTTTAGAGCATTATGTTTAGTATGCTTCTACCTAGAAAAGATGGCAAGGATGTATGTGACAGTTTTTGGCAAGGACTGTTTCTAAAAGAAGCCATTGCTACAGGTTGTTTCTGGGGAAGGAGGCTGAGGAACTATAAGTTTGGAGAGAAGAAATTTACTTTTTATTGTATATTCTTCCCTGCTCCTGGAACCATTTCTACCATGTGTATGCATTGTGCTTTTGACTAGATAAATAAAACTAAGGTGCTTACTAACTGTCAACACCAAAGCATAACTCTCACCTCAAAGGAGATAAGATCATTTATTCTGGAACCAAATATGAATGACCATGGCCTGGGAACATAGTTTCAGATTACCCCAAGTTTCATGTTTCAATATGCTAACAGTTCCATGAAGTTTTGTAGTAACAGAACAAAGGAAATCATAAATCAAGGCACTTCTCAAATATAGTGGTAGAAAGATTGGGTAGGTGGGTCACAGAAAAATGGGGGAAATCTCAACTATAGGCTTCAGATGTTATCTGATGGCATTCTTAGCCTTTTGGTCAGTAAGAATTAGGAGTCTGTTTGTACATTCCAAAAGATTCACCTAATGGTTACAAAAGTGTTAGGACACATACAGAGGAGGGCAATAAATGGCTATTAAGGGGGCTAATGATGGCCCAAGATTGTCCACATCATTGAACTTCTGATATTAAAGTCTTGTAGAACATTCAGTGTAAGGTACAGCTCTTCCCAGGAACTTTTGTTCCTAGTCCCCTTGTTGACCAAGCATCATACTTTGGGCATGTGGACTTTGAATACTGATAGTAAGGACTGAGACAAAAGGGGTTATATGTAAGTGTCTCCAATGTAGAAATGCAAAATTTTTTATATAAAAATGAGCAATTGGTATATTTAAGAACTAAGATGCTTTTCTATAAAGCATGTAAAATCCAGATTGCCCTAGATCAGTGTCTTTAAAAATAAAACCCACAAACTATGTGCTTATTAACATTAAAGATCCTTGGTCCCCACCTCTGTCTTTCTCAGGCTCTGGGGTAAACCGTGTGAGTAAACAGTGTTAACAAGGTCTGATAAGTACTCTTATGCTCATTTGAACTTAAGAACTAGCTGCCTACCGAGCACCTTTATTTAAAATAGCTATCGACTAAGTAAATTGCATTGTGCCAATCCACTCTGCAGTACAATCACATAAGTAATGTCTTATTTTATGCAGATTAAGATTTAGACTCAGCTTAATAATTCTAATTGTCTCAATTTGATTCTTAAACCCTAGGATCAGATTTGGTAACTGCTTCTGCATGGTGGTCAGATGTGCTTCAGATAAGAAAGGCTGGTGATAGAAAGTGACCAAGCATTAAAAATATTTAATAAAAAAAAAGAAACGTGCAAATTCTCTTTAGAACTTTGGGAACTACATCCTTTCCCTCTTTTGTTGTCTTTGTAATTTTTAAAAATGTTTTATTTATTATTTTTATTTTATGTGTATGCGTGTATTGCCTACATGTAGGTAAGTGCACACATGTTGTACAATGCCCACGGAGGACGGAAGCGGCTGTCAGATCCCCTGGAATTGGAGTTATGGACAGTTGTTAGCTGCCATGTGGGTGCTGGGATTCGAACCCAGGTCTTCTGTAAGAACAACCAATGTTCTTAACTGCGGAGCCATGTCTCCAGCCCCATCTTTGTAATTTACTTCTGAGATAGTTCTTAAGCCCCCAAATAATCATATATTAATTTTTTTCTTGTTCAATATATCATATACAGATAAGTACACTCCTTCCATCACACAATTTAGAACTTCAGAAGGCTGGTCTGCACCCTTCCTGATCATATTTCTCCTCCTCTTTACTGTATAGAATCACAATCATGAATTTTGATAAGATTTTCAGAGTAGACTGAGATGGAAGTTATTATTATTAACATTTCAAAGGCTACTGGAAATGCCCGTTCCTTTTGTCCTTCAAAATAAGGATTTGTCTTAGATTTTTTTCTCCTAATACCAAAGTAAATTATTTTTTTTATCTGCAACAAAGTGATTATAGGAACAAAATAGGCTAGAAGTAGCTATTGATAATAGCATAATAAAAACACAAGTCCATAGGATTATTGAATCATCTTGTGAAGTAGCAGTTTATCTGGTGTTTCTGTGAATTAGTTATGTATTAGAAAAAAAGCTGGGTCCTTACTCTGCAACATGCATCAAAATACATCACTGATAGTTTAGAAGTTGCATATTTAAAATGAGAACAAGGTAAGAAAAAGTGAATCTTGTTTCCAAAAGAGATTGGTTTTGTTTGGGTTTTTTTTCCTCAAGCATAAAAACAATGAAAGAAATCACAAAGGGAGACATTTTTGTGATTAATGGTGGCAGGCCAACATTTTGACATCAACATTTTGAACTTGGTACTTTAAAACAAATCATAAAATTAAAATGCAAACTTGGGGTCAGGACTGGTTGTTGCATACATTTAATCCCAGTACTTGGGAGGCAGAGGCAGAGGTGAAATCAGAGCCAGCCTTGTCTATATATTGAGTTCAGGCCAGTTGGACCTTCAGGGAGACTCTGTCTCACAAAAACAAAAAACAAAAGAAAAACAAGAACAAAAATCAAAAATGAAAACTGGGAAATTATGTTTTAGAAATGGTTTAGATGACTTACAATTACATGAGCAATTTTAAAAATTGTCTGTGGAAATGGACTTAGTAGCCATACATAATAAATGTTGATTTGTTTATTCCCACATGCTATCATTTATAATCCATCAATAAATATTTATTTAACAGCCTATGTTTGTATTAATAAAGTATAGGCTGGCCTCTGTAACGAGACTGAAAGTATAAAGACTTGATAAGATTAAAGTTTATTTTTCTTTCAAATATTAATATTAAGCAAGGTGACTCAAAAAGCAGTTTAAAAGATAGTGAACTACTTATAGAGGCCACTCCAACATCTCCTAGTGTGATCACTGGTCCACGTGGTCAGTGCCAACTCATGATCATGCTGACATTCTCACCTTCAGGATAGGGCAAGGACAGTATCTTCAGGTGATGACTAAAGGCTATGTGCATCATTTCTGCTCACCTCTCGTGGGTACAGACTTACCCAGGGTCAGGCCATACCTACCTGCATAAGAGGCTATAAATGCAGTTCAGCTGCCAGGTACCCAGTCAAAACTCAAGGATGCTAAGGAAAGGAGAGAGTTCACAGTCCCTGTCATCAGATGCACTCTGCATTTCCTATGCAGAGACCATCTCCATCTTGCGGTCCCATCCTATTACTGCATCTGATTCAAGCACCACAATCTGGATTCTCTTAGGATTTTGTAGCTCTTTGGGAATAATTCCTTTGATTGTTTTGTAGACTTTTGACTTTGTCCTTTGGAAAGCTCTGTTTTTATCCATTACCCTCAGTGGCTACAACTGAAGTGTTTAGTGGACACTAAATCCTTCTTGGGGGCCACATGACTTTCACAGTTTACTTTCTGCCAGGAACCGATTAGGAGACCTGAAAGTTGCAGTAGGTCTTGAGCAGTCTTAAACTTTGGTAGAACCGTTGTGTGGCATCTTGGCAGCACACATCCCTCAAGCGCTTAGTCTTCTGGTCTATTTATGTCAAGTAGTTTCCATGTACATGTAGTCATACCAAAGACCTTTACTCCTAGTTGTTGTTCTTACACCCCTTGGATCCCCTCTCACCTTTACTGCCCATCCCTGCTCCCCCAGTTTAATGATGACTACCTTGATACCATCTGGAAAAGGTAGGCCCAAGTAGGAAAGTAGCACCCGTCAGCTGATCTATACATCTAGATTTGCTTGAAGGACATTCTGGTTCCTGCCATTTATGATCTAGAAGAGGCCTAACTCCAGCAGGCTTTTGTCCCTTTCATGAGTCATAGCAGATAGCACTTGCCTGACTCTATCACTCTCCTGCCACCATCCTAAACTCAGTCTGTCAGGTTTTGCTTTGTTTTGCCACTGTGACAAAATACCTGCAATTAAAACAAACTAAAAACCCACCTTAAATGGAGGCACAGTTTATTTTGGCTTATGGTTTCAGAGATTTTACTTTGTAGTCTCTGACCCTGTTGCTTTGTGGCCTTTGGTAAGGCAGTACTTCATGTCAAAGGAAACTGCTTCACTTTGAGGCAGGCAGTGATCCACCTTCCCTTCCATTAGGGCCCACAAGTTTTTATCATAGGTTGGCATCCAAGCCTGGCAACCAAGACTTGTGAGGGGCATTCCTGTTCCAAAGCACATCTATCAGCCAAGGGCAAAAAAAACGGAGTAATGTTCTGATTTTTTCCACCCAGTTCCAACTTATCACAAGTAATGGTTTTACTGTAGGTTTACAAGTTGCCTGCTTCCTCAGCCTACAGCCTAATCACCAAGTCAGGGCAAAACAAGTCGTGCCTTCGTGAACGCTATAAAAGGAAGAGCCCAGGATATACTGCCTTAAACAAGATGGTGTTTCTTGTTTGATCATCTGAAATAAACAGTGGGCTGATGGAGGTAGACTGTTCTGTTCTGTAGGGTCATCTAGGAATGTAGGTTCCCTAGAGAAGCTACTTTGACAGCACAATCCACGGCTACCACATTAGCACCACTATCATGTCACCATCACTGTGGGAAGAAAACCTGGGAGAGCTGCTTTGCCTTCATTGATATGACCTTGAAGTTCTCCCACTCTAATGTCATTGACTCAAACTTAGCTACAAGTCTCCAACTAGTAGCAAGTGGGGCTTGGAAATTTAGACAGTATCCTATCCTACAAAAACTTGTGGTAAGCTGGGAATGGTGGCACACGCCTTTAGTCCCAGCACTTGAGAGGCAGAGGCAGGCAGATCTCTGTGAGATGGAGGCCAGCCTGGTCTACATAGTGAGTGCCAGGCCAGCTGGGGCTATAGGGAGACCCTATCTCAAAAATACCCCTCCCCCCAAAAAAAGCCTTGGGGTAGACATTGGGATGAATAGTTCATGGCCTCCACTACAAGAAAGTTGGTTTCTTTCTTGGAGGAAAAGATGATTTTCTATCCTCACCTCATATTATGTATCAAAATAAATTCAGGTGAAGTAGTTATGTATTAACAGAAGAACAGTATGTGGGGTTGTTTCAGTAAATTTTCCCCTCCCCCTTCTTGGGAGACTTGCACCCAAACCCCCTAAAGGCCCCAGGGCTGACAAACTGACATAAGACAGTCTATTTGGATTTTGCATAGTTTGTATGACATCTGGGAAAAGGTGACTTACAAAGAATAAGCTCCCATAGTCCATCTTCTACATTTTGATTAAGCTTTGAGATCCTCGCCACCATGGCTGCTCTTCCAGGTCATGCCCTGCCCAAAGTTCGCCAGCTGTCCATGCACATCTAGTCCCGTGGGTCCGAGAAGGCTGGCTCGCCCCACCTGCCTGCAGTTCGCCGCTCCCAAAGGGCGCCGACTCCTTTTTCCCAGTGTGGTCTGCTTCTCTCTGGGTCTTTAAACCCACCCCCTCTTTTCCTCGGAGGAGGCATTTACCCAACAGGGGTGTTTATCAGTCAGCTATATGAGAATGCTTTTTCTAAGCATGAAAAAAAAATCAACATACTTGACTTCTTAGGAATTATTAAAAATTTTTTTAAGCTTCAAAAAGTAGATTTACTGGATAAACTTTTTGTCAACAGTAAGAACAATAATAGAGTCTGGGGAGGCAAATCAGTTAGTGAATTGTCACACAAGCATGAGGACCTGAGTTCAGCCCCTACATCAGAAAGCCAGGTGTGGTCGTGTGCATCTGTAACATTATCATTAGGGTGGGAAAAGAGAGTCAGGCAGATTCCTAGAGCTTACTAGCCAGCCAGTCTTGCCAGTTCAGTAAAAGACCCTGTCTGAAAAAGAGAAGGTAGAAAGTGTCAAGGAAGACCCTTGACATCGACCTTTCACCTTCACACATGTGCACATGTACATTTTCACCCACGTGCATGCCCCGCCTCGCATACATATACTATACATACCTGCATGCACACACACAGAACAGTAACACATAAAAGAATATAGATAAACATATAAAGCACTCAAAGTAAGAGAATTGTACTATTCCAAGAGAAAATGGAACAGTACCCAGAAGAAACGCAAAGAAAAGTAAGGAGATGCCTGATGTAGCAAGTGTGGTGGGCAGAGAGAGTAACGTCTGTATGATCTGAACCAGTGAATATTTTGTATGTAGCAAAGGAGTACTAAGGCTGCAGGTGCCTATGCTGTTTTGGATCTGGGTTGGGTATACCCTGAGGGTGTGCTGTGGCTGAAGGCTTGTCACACAAGGTGACAGCGTTGAGAAGTAGAACTAGTACAAGACCTGAAACTCTAAACTGAGAGAAAAAAAAAAACTTCAAGAGACTGGCATAGGCAAGCACCTTCTGAATAGAGCTCCATTACTCAGGAAATATTGCCAAGAATTGACAAGTGAGATTTCATGTAACTAAAATGTTCTCAACAGCAAACAAAACAACCAAATAAAGAGCCCACAGCATGGAAATAAAATGTATCTATATATCTGACAGGATTGATATCTAGAATATAATAAGAGCTCAAAAACCAAACACCAGAAAAACAGACAGCCCAACCAGTAAATGAGCAGACAGTTCTCAATGAACTACAAATGGCTAATAAACAAGGAAAAATATTCAACCTCACTAGCTGTGCTGGTTGGTTTTTGTCAACTTGACACAAACTAGAATCACCTGGGAAGAAGGACTCTCAATTGATGAATTACTTCCATCTGATGGGCCTGTAGACATGACTGTGAGGCATTTTCTTAATTGTTAACTGATGTGGGGGCGGCGGGGGGCACATGCATTGTAGCTGTATTGTGGGTAGTGCCATTCCTGGTGGACCTGGGCAGCATACAAGCAACCCAGGGGCAAGCAAGACAGCAAGCAGCACTCTTCCATGGTCTCTGCTTCAGCTCCTCCTTTGAGCTCCTGCACTGACTTCCCTCAGTGATGAGCTGTGACTTCAGTATGTAAGATGAAATAAATTCAGTCGTCCCCAAGTTACCTTTGGTCAGTGTTTTAATGCAGCAATAGAAAGCAAACTAGAACTCTACCTGTCAGAGAAATGTGAATGAAACTGTATTAGCATTCCATCTCACCCCAGTGAGCTCAGCAATCATGAAGAAAAAAACCCCAGCAAACTCTGCCCTCAATATGGACAAAAGGTGACCCTTATACACTGCTAGTAGGAACGTAAACTAGTTCAACTGCTTTGGAAATAAGTATGGAGGGTCCTGAAAGAACTAATAGTGACACGTGTGACACAGCTATACCACCTGTCAATATTTACTCAAAAAACTCCAAGTTAACATCACAGAGACACATGTACATCAATGTTTATTATAGCATTATTCACAATAAGTAAGTTATGAAACCAAACCTAGATGTCAATCAGCAGAGGAATAAAGAAAATGCAGTTTGTTTATACAGCGGGATTTTTCTCAGCCATAAAGAAGAATGAAGTTAATGTTGCTTGCAGGCAAATGTCAATAATAATATTAAGTGAATTAAGTCAATCTCAGAAAGACAAATACCACGTTTCTCTCATGTGTGCCAAGTCTTTATCTATCGAGAAAATCATACGTTTACAGATGACAGGAAAGTGGAAGTGAAGCTGTCTAGGAGAATGACGGGCCCTAATGAAATTGAGGGTCCTGGGGTTTGGGGGTGTATGCTCAATGGCATTTGTATGGGACAAGTACATTATATACTTGCATGAAAATGGTTCTGTACTGGGGGAGTCTAAATTTGATTAAGATATGTAAAATGCACAATAAAAATATTTTTAAAATGGTTCTATGTAATGTCTAAAAAATTATTTTAAAAGAGGGCATAGTGGGAGGTCCTTAATTTGGGGCATGTGTTATTACTCAGGTGACCCTTTTGATTATAATCTGAGAGAGTTGTTATAAAAAGGGCAGAAAAGATGGCTCAGCTGTTAAGAGCGAACTGCTCTCACATAAGACCCAAGTTCAATTCCCAGCACCCAGATCAGGTAGCTCACAAACACCTGTAACTCCAGCTACAGGGGATCTAGTGCCCTCTTCTGGCCTCTACAAGTACTTGCACTCACATACACATTTACCGCCCCCACATAGGCGTACACACACACACACACACACACACACACACTTTAAAATTAAAAATAAATCCTATTTTTTTAATAAATAAAAAGAGCAAGGCTGAACCTCCCTGTCCTGAGATGTGACTGACTGCTTGCTCTCTCACACATGCATCCACCATTGCTGTCCACACCATGAGATGATGCAGCCAGACAGCAGCCCTCATTACAGAGCCTGAGTGATAACATTTGAACTTTTGTCCTCAAAATTGTAAGCTGAATAGACCATCATTATTAATATTAACAAATAAGTTGTTGAAAACCCTTAATATATGGCAGTAGGAAAATGGTTAAATGTGATTTTGTACATCTTTGATAGGATACCACAAACCATTATGATTATAGAGTTAATGAAATGAGAAAATTCTCATGATATACTATAAAGTCAAAATAATTTAATGCATAAAACGTGCATATTCAGTACGAAGTCTATGATTGTCTGTGCCTAAGTACTGACTGAGAGAAGGATGCACTGGAAAACAACTGAAAGGAAAAAGCAAGATTGAAAAATCAAAATCGGAGTCATGGTTGTCCAAATTGAGGTGTTGAATTTATGATTTTTTTTCTTCTCTATGCATTTCTTTCCCAAATTTTCTTCTATGCATATATATATACTTTTAAAAAATATTTTATTTTTGTTTTATGTATATGAATGTGTTGTCTGCATTTATGTAAATGCACCCATGTTGTGCAGTGCCCAAGGAGGTCAGAAGAGGGCATTGTATCCCCTGGAATTGTAGTTAGGATGGTTGTTAGATGCCATGTGGGTGCTGGTAATTGAACTGAGGTCCTCTGCAAAACAGCCAGTACTCTTAACTGCTGAGCCATCTCTCCAGCCCCAATGTATATTATATACTTTTAAATTAAGAGGAGAAAATAAAAGTTATGAGACAAAATGAGGGGAGGTAGGCATCTTTCAGACCAGTAGTGAATCTATTTCTACCCTGTGCCTAGTTAAGAGACTATTGTATTTGGCCGTGTAAAACATCCTGTGAGATTAGTTAAGTATCATTGAAGAAATTGAAACAGAAAGAATGAGTGATTTACCAAAGATTATTCACTTAATAAAGTCAGTGGAGGCTAGAAGCTGAGTCTTCTCGTCTATAATCCACTTTTCATAGTTCTTGTTCCTTTTCTCTAACTGGTGATTGACAAGTTATAAGCCTGTTTAGGGCTGAGGATTTATGCTCTCTTTAGTGACTAGCTGCAGCATCTGAGCATAGTGGATGCTCAGTGGATATTTGTATTTGGATTATAATTGGCCAAAATTATTAAAGGATATGAAAGTATACCACATTTGCATTTAAAAGTAGAAGCTGCAGCAAAATATTTAGAAGGTCTGTGACTTTTCCATCATCTGTTTCTTCTTTCCTAACTTCCCTTTTCCTGGAGTTAATTTGTAACATTTTCGAACCTTTTTAATGCTGTCTTTTCTTGGGCTAAAAAAGGAGAGACTATTTCTAATACTTTTTCCATTTTCAATATCCAGTAATTCTGTCATACATGAGTTTGTTTTGATAGAGATTAGTCAATGAGAGACAGTTTCTGTGTTGCTGGCATCTAAAGTCTCTGAGGCAATTATTTTCATGAATTCTAAATTATTTCATATTTTAAAACAGAATTTAACTAAATACCACCATGCTAACCCTAAGGAAGTATCTGCTACATTTCGAAAAGGTTGACTCTGATGTCATTAGTGCAAGTCATAATACCCTGGAGGTTTCTAAAGTAGGTCTGTGCTCAGAATGAAAATATGCTGGGCACTGCATGCCTGTAGTTCTGTGGACCTTGAACATCCTAGCAATCACTGAGTTTTTATTCCTCTTGTAAATGGAGAACCCCAGAATGAGAGCCTGTGGGAGAGCAGGGAGGTCTGTGGGCTGATGATGTCAGTTCTGATTGATTTCCAGTCCTGCCTTCACCATTAGCAAGTTATGTGACTGGGACTCCACCTAGAATTTTCTACAGAAAGGAAAGTTATGAAATTATGAATTTTTTCAAATATTTATTATTTTTATTTTATGTGTATGAGTGTTTTGCCAGCATATATGTATGTGCACCATGTGCATGCAATGCTAGCAGAGGCCAGAAGAGGGTGTTAGGTCCCCTGGAACTGGAGTTACAGAGGGTTGTTAGCCACTGTATGGGTGCTGGGAATCAAAGCCAGGTCTTCTGGAAAAACAACAAGTGTTCTTAACCACTGAGCCATTTCTCTGGCCCCTAAATAAGGTTTTTATAAGTGTTATTCGCATCCCTAGAAAGGGAATAGGTTATCTAGGTGTCACAGGAAGCCACTTCTAGTTATAAATATTTAAATTATAAAGCATATTATTCTAGGTAGAAATAATATAGGAATCATAGGTACTTCTTTCAGGTTGTTAGAAAGCAAAAGACTAGGATACCAGAATATCGTTAAATGCACACTGAAATGTCAAGTGCATGAGAAAATGTGAGCTGCCATCCCTTGTGCCCCTATAGGGCTTGTCCTCCCCATGGGCAGGGGTACCAGTTGAGGAACAAAGGTGCCCACAGCAGCTGCAGGATTCAGTTGTGCCTCCCATGGCTAACAAGTCATGGCAGTACTTGCTCCTGTGGGCAGTACCTCAGCCTTCCTGTTCTGGTGCTGGAGGGACAGTATCTTAAATATGCTCCACCTTCCTGCTTGCAAGGGAAATCTTAAGTTACTTCACATTTTTAAGCTGAGGTCTCATCCATTGTTCCACCTGGCTTGCAGCAGTGGGATAAGCCAAGCTTATAAAAGTGAGATAGGGAAAAAAGAAGATTTGAGGGAGGGAGTCAAAGGTAATTGGGAGTGGAGGACAAAGAAAGCTAAGGAGCCCATGAGAGGAGATTGGGATGAAGGAGGCGACACACCTGCCTCCCGACTGACCTGCACAAGCCAAGTGGATATGCCTGACCTTTGTCAGGCTTGATGTTTCTGGTAAGGAAGCAGTGGTAGACCCCTTGAATTATTCAGTCAGCTCCTGGACCACTCCTTTTGTGTCATAGCTTACTGCCCAGGAGAAAAACTCAGCATGCCCCTGCTTCTGCCCCCAAACCCACTCTGCTTGAAACAATTAAATCGTATCATTTGCCTTATCCTCAACATCTTTTGTTGACAGGATTATTTCCAGAATATTTTTTTAAAAATTAACTCCAGAATATTTGTTAATTGCCTTATTGTTGTTGTATTTTTAAGTATGTGGATGGGTTGGGGAGTAAGGGTGTGTGGGTGGCACAGTGTGTGTGGTTGTCAGAGGACAACTGTGTGAGTCTCTTCTCCCCTTCTACCATGTGGGTCCCAGATTTTAAACTCGGGTCATCAGTCTTGGTGGCAAGCACCTTTACCTACTGAGCCATCTCACCAGCCCTCACGTTGCTTTTTGTTAATTAAAACTTGTTAAGTTTATAAACAGAATTGACCTCATGTATACATTTGGATGACTTGAGGGGTTTTCTTGTTAGTATTTTATTTATCATTTTTTATTTATGTGTATAAGTGTATTGCCTGCATGTATGCAAGTGCACCCATATCGTGCAATGCCTGCAGAGGTCAGAAAGGGTGTCAGAGTCCCCTGGACCTGGAGTTATGGATGGTTGTTAGCCGCCATGTGGGTGCTGGGAACCCAGGTCCTCTTCAAGAGCAGGCAGTGCTCTTAACTGTTGAGCCTTGTCTCCAGCCTGACTTTAGGGTTATAAACACAGTTTAGTTGTGTACTTCAGTAACTACCTGACCATGTACCTGAACCAGTCCCTGCCTTCCTGGAATGTGCATCACCTTAATGCTTTGTGAGACATGGCAGGGAATTTAAACGGCCATGGATCTGATTCTCAACCTAACTTTTACTTAGCAAGGTAAACCTGAGGGTGTGTAATAGTGACACAGAAAATTTCACATTCAGTTATGTGGTGGACTTCACTGGAGATTGGGAATCACTGTTTTTCTGCATTGCTGTAAATAGACCAACCAGATCCTTAGGTGGGGATTATATGGAAGTCAGCTTCTTTCCTGATTGCCTTAGGACACAGATTGCATTTTACCTTTTACTATGTGAAACAGAGAAAACTTTTAGTTCAGACAGTCCTTTTAAACCAAGTATTTTCCTTTTTTATATTTTATTTTTTATTTTTTAAAAATATTTTTATTGTATGTGTATGGGTGTTTTGCCTGCATGTAAGCTCATTTTCAGGTTAAGTATCCTTTTTAAAAATACTTGAAACAGAAATGTTTTAGATTGTCTTTTTTTCCCCAGAATTTTGGGAATAGTTGTGTGTAACATAGCAAGATACCTTGGGAACCCAGGTCTAAACATTAAATTCATTTAAGTTTCTTTTGCACATAGCCTGCAGGTAATTTGTATGCTTTTTAGTTCACCTTCACTTTGACCACCCCCTTTCACATTGAGGTCAGGCATAGAGTTTCCACTTCTAGTGTCATGTCAATACTCAAAATGTTTACTATTTTTGGTACTAGTGCTAGAACACAGGGCATGGGCATGCCCAGCATGGACTTCAACTGAGGCATACGCCAGCATCAAAAGTAACTTTGAGCTGGAGTGGTGGCATAGGCCTTTAATCTTGGAACAGAAGCAGGCAGGTCTCTGTAAGATCCAGGCCAACCTAGTCTATATAATGACTTATTCCAAGCCAGCCAAGGCTACATTAATAAGACCTTGTCTCACAAAAGAAAAAAGAGAAAAAAAGTAACTTGGAAGCATTTCAGGCTTCTCATTTTCATACTAGAGTATATATATCACATGTCTAATTTTTGTTCTTACATCTTTTTCCTGCTACTAAAGTGAATCGTCTCATCCAAATTTAGTCTGCCTTCCATCCTCAGCATTCCGCTGCAACTGCTTCTGTTAGTTCACAAGCAGCCTCCTTGTTACTGATTATCATCAGTGATCTTTCTGTTTGACCAAATACTATGAACCAGTCACTTTTATTTATTTTCTGTGACTTTCCTCTTATGTTTCTTTCTTGCCTCTGTAATGCCCCTTTCTCAATCATCTTCCTAGAATTCTGTTGAAATTCTTTTTTAAATGTTGTTATTCTTCAGTATTTATTCCCCAGTCAGGTTCAACTTCAACACTTATGTCTCAGCTCATACTTCTTTCCTGAGCTTCTGGCCTCTGTTCAGCCATTTCCTAGTCATTATTAAAGAATCATGGTTGAGCCTCTCCCCAGTGCCCAGTCACTCACCAAGCCGTATCTTTTATATTACTCTTAATGGTTCACCAAAGCTTCCTTTCCTCCCTCTCCTAGTGTTGCTTCTAGTACCACCTGAGAGCTGCCACAGGGATCTTGGCCTGTACTCCATGCTGCTTGTGGGTGTCCCCTTCAATCTTTCTGTTCCCTTGGGGATGAGGGGCTTATAGGGTCCAGAAGATCCTCATCCATGCTCTGTACTCTGTGAATCCCTTTCTTTACTGGGCCTCTTTCCCAGACTTGTTCTCCCAAGGATAGACTCTGTCTCTACTGTGTACTTTTAGGCCCAAGGGGTAGCTAAGGGACAGCTATTTGGAAGTGGATCAGTGGAGCTTAGAATTTGGATCTTTAGCTCCATACACATATATGTGGAGCCCCTGGTGTCATAGGACAGGGGCAGAGGTCCAGGAGAAGGACATGCAGAGACATCCATTTGTACTCTTGCCCAGGCCCTACAGGGAGGCCTAACTATTGCCTTATTTTTCTTCATGCTCTTGATATAATGCTGTTGGTGATGCTTCCTTATGCTTAAATATTCTTCAGGTCAAAGGCTTTAGCTTTTTATTTTTAAATTCCCATACGCCTAACATAGTGTCCACCACCAATACACAGTATTTGGTACCTGTTTGTTGAGTGAATTAAATCATGAATAGCTTAAATTGAGCATTTTAGTGTTCATGATCAGTTAGAACAATTTGTAGCATTTACTATGTGATGCCACATTACAGTAATGCTTAAATAAAAACAGCCTGACTCAGCATCCATTTTAAAGCCAAGTGTGAACCCGAGCTGCTGGGCACTGACTGGTTCCTTCAGAATTCTCTTGGAATTGTGCTTTCAAACAAGGGCTCACTAATTCTTTTATTGACACTGTATATCCAGCAAGAAATGGGGAAGGAAAAGTAGAACTATCTTATCAGAAGATCATCCCTTCTGACCTCTCCTCAGGTAGACTAGTACATACACAACACCATGAACAGATGTTATCAGCGTCTCTAATTGCTTGTAATGATTTAAGCACTATTTGAAGCCTTTGATATGTAAACAAATATACATACTTCATACATTAAGTCAAGAGCAAGGAAGGGTCATGAGGGATTAAGGCCATATGCCCAGGTCACAAGAAGAGCACAAGGTTCAGGAGCTTGACTACATTATAAACAAGCTAACATTAACTTTTTGATTGCAAGGTTAGCTAAAAGTCATTTGTCCAGAGTGTCCACTAATAAATACATATTAGTGACTATCAAGCCCTATTGGGCTCTTGGATAAAGTATGAGAAGGAGCAGGACCAGGTTTTGGAGAATTAAGAGACACTGGGATTTTTTTACCTACCAAGCTCCTCATGAAGTCACATGGTAACCTAGGATCCTGCAGGCCCAGTTCTGCTGTGCTCCTGTGTGAAGAGTATCTGTGAGATGACTTTCAATAAAAAAGCATGCAGATGTTTAAATTTGTGACTTGTAAGGAGGGATATTCTGATCTGTAGACTAGACTTGTATGGCCCGAAGGCTACTCACACACTTGGTCTGTGACTTATATATGCTGCTTGAATAATAGTTTATTCTGATTCCACTGAGAAGTAACAGTTAACTCATGGCAATAATTTGAGTTTTAGCTCCCAGAATCCGTAGTTTTGATTACCACTTGGTTTTGATAGTTTATTTCTTCATGTTGTTCTTTGCCCCCAACAGTTTAAGCCATAATAAATGAACTCTTTCCAACTGCTTTTCTTCTAGATGAAATGAGTTTCAGAATCACACCAATAAACATATTGAGCATCAAAGGAGTTCATTTTGTGAGCCATTGTGCATCATCTGATTGCTATACTATCACAATTCATGACTAAAACACTTGATGACATTGCTTCAAGACTATTTTTATGGTGGAATTACTGTGCAGTGTCTTGGGATCCACTGGTTTTGGAGAAACTATTTGGTCATATAATGAATTCAATTTTTTCATCTAGAAAATTATTTTCTTTGCACAAGAGATCTTAAAATGTCTTTCATTTTCTTAATTTAGTAATATTAATGACATTTGGAGCTATTTTCCCTTCAAATCCTTTTATCAACATTTATGGAAAGAGGGACAGACCTGGTTTACATATTTCACTCCCTGCTTACTTAACTTCTATTTAGGGCCCCACCTCTCCCCAGGTGCCTGTTTATTTTTTCCTTCTGTGTTAAGGAACTCTTTTTTTCCCTAAATGACTTAACATGCCAGTTGGGGCAGTGCTGCATCAAAGAAAAACTAACTCTTGGAATAGCTCAACCAAGCATGAGCCTAATCTGTTTTCTCTCAGGATTATCCTCTTTTGTTCTCTCGAGCAAAATGCATCTTATATTTACTGAACAGCACATCAGAGTATGGGAAAGGAAGGAGAAACTTTGCCTTAAAGAATCTTTAACCAGAATGTACAAGGAAAGAAGTTATTTTTCTCACCATACTGACCCAGAATAGCACGCAAACCCACAAACAAAAGCTATCAATCTATACCCACCTGTTGCTTTCAACATTGGGGGATGGCACTGTTTTCAAAGCCACCTCCATTTTCAGCATCATTCCTGCTTTTGGTGGGGTGGTCTTATGTCTAATTACCACATCTCATGCACACACATTTTTCTGAGTCAGGGGCATAACTGAGTCACAGTAGGGAACATGGCATAAGATTAAAGCTATACATTCAGCTTCGCTTGCAAGAGTTAATTACCTTGAAAGTCCAAAGCATAGTAAGATTGATTACGTTGTTTTTATTAAAGGCTAGTTAAATTTAAACAAGCTGAGTGTACAGCAGGAAAACAGATTGAGTACATACTTCTAATCATGTCGAAACTTATGACTAACTTAGTCCTAGAAGTTGTTCCCAAGGCAGTTGCTAAAAAGTAAAAAGAGACATTTTGAAACAACAAAAAGGAAAAATATCACCTGTACTGTTCCTTCCCTTCCCTCTGCCTTCAAAGCAGAGGTGTTTCCCTTTCTCCCTTTCTTGTCTATGCTTTTGTGAATAGCTGGCTTCTTTTTTCCTTTGGGGCTTCTCTTGAGTGTGAGTGTGTGTAGTGAAACTAGGAGAGCAGTGGGGCTGAGAGTTTAGTCTGTAAGTTATGAGTACAAAGTACACTATTGAGGAAAGATGAGAGTAAGAGCTGAATGGAAACAAAGGTGTACTCTTCACTAACCCTTACAGTTCAGGTCAAAAGCAGAGTATCAAGAGCTATAAGGACATGCTGGAGGCCCTAGGTCCAATCCTCAACAGACACACACACACACACACACACATACACACACACACACACACACACACACACATACACACACACACACACACACACACACACATACACACACACACACACACACACACACACATACACACACACACACACACACACACACACATACACACACACACACACACCCCAGAAAGGGCCTGATTTTATCCTATTATTTTAGTACCTTAACCTCATAGGGGTGTGTAGTAAGTGCATGTGGAATTTAAATTCACTTTCTCCTTTTGTAGAAAAGCAATGAAATCCTCAAAGTTACAGATTGCCCAGAGCCATTCAGCTGTCAAGTTGCAATGAGCCTGGGTCCTCTGATTGTTTCAGTTTCTTTGCTGCTAGAGTCTGGATGATTATTTTGTGTGTGTCTGTTTTTCTAAAACCTGGCATCGAGTTGGTATGAAATGTAGAGCTCAGGTGTATCATTTCTAGGGCCATTGGTACTTACTAGGTCTGTTAATGAATGGCAATCTATTCAAAAAAGCATGTATTTTGAATCTAATTTTTGACTTTGTTAGCACCTTGGCAAGTTTCTTAATCTTTGCAAGCTTGGGCTTTCACATTTCACTAAAATGAAATAATAGCTACCACCAGTTAAATGAACCAGAGTTATAAGAAGTTCTTACTTTGGTACATGATATAAAATTAGAGGCCTCAAGGGCTAGAGAGATGACTCACCTGTTAAGAGCATTGTCTGCTCTTGCAGAGGACCCAGGCTCAATTCCCAGCACCTACACAGTGTCTAACAACCATCCATAACTCCAGTTCCAGGGGATCTGATGCCCTTTTCTGACCTCCACAGGCATTACATGACACAGGTGCACTTACACACATGCAGGCAATACACTCACATACATAAAATAAAAATAATAAGTTTAAAAAATATTTTCAAAAGTTAGAGGCCTCAGTAAATATTTTGAAATAAATAAATGGTAACTGACTATATTTGATCTCTCTCATAGAAAGTCAGTATACCATTTACAAACCATGTCAACTTACCATTTTCTTTACATATATTGTTTTTTGTTTTGTTTTGTTTGAGACAGGGCCTTCTATGGTCCCAGCTGGCCTGGAACTCACTATGTAGACCAGGCTGGCCTCAATCTCACAGAGATTTGCCTGCCTCTGCCTCCCAAGTGCTGGAACCAAAGGCGTGTGCCACCACAACTGACTGTATTCTTTTTAAAAATATTTTTATGTGTATGAGTGTATTGCCTGCATGCATATGAGTGGATCAAGTGTGTGCAATGCCTGTGGAGGTGGAAAGAGGGTGTCAGATTCCCTGGAACTGGAGTTATGGATGGTTGCTAGTCACCACGTGGGTGCTGAGATGCAAACCCAGGTCCAGCAAGTGCTCTTAGCTGCTGAGCCATCTCTCCAGCACTGCATGCATATATATATATATATATATATATATCCTTATTGATATATAAGAGAGAGAATACATATATATATATATATATATATATATATATATATATCCTTATTGTCAGAGTTAAACTACTGTTTGGTAATTTTGCTTAGAAAATGCTTGCTCCAAATACCTCACAGCCTTGTAACTTTTCTGTTTTCAGATTAATCCATGGAGGACAAATGTTAAATGGATTGGCAGGTCCAACAGTCATGAATGCAGCACCCTTCCTCTCTACGACGTGGTTTTCTGCAGATGAACGGGCCACCGCCACAGCCATTGCATCGATGCTCAGTTATCTTGGTGGAGCATGTGCATTTCTAGTTGGGCCACTTGTTGTCCCAGCTCCCAATGGGACGTCACCTCTTCTTGCTGCAGAGAGGAGCAGGGCTCATATTAAGGATCGCATTGAAACTGTCTTGTATGCAGGTACTCTGGAGCGTTTTCTCTTCCTTTTTTTTTTTTTTTTAATTTTTAAAAATGATTTATTTAGCCTGAGAGCAAATTGATTTCCCATCCCATCTTTTTGCATTTCCATAATTCCATGGCTTTATTATCCCCAGAGGCATCCACATCTCCATTGTGTATTCTAAGTGAATGAGCCCATTTTTGGTGATTGTAGGATCCAGCGTCCACCTCCTCCTGCTCATGATAGAAAAATGTGTGCATGTGCTCTGTGCTCTGTGCTGCTGCTGCTGCTGGACAGCTCTTGTCCTGAGAGACCTTTCACTCAATGGTGAAGAATAGAATCAAGGAACTACACTGTCTGATTCAGACCTGTGTTAGCATTTAGAAAAGCATCTTGGCTTTGAAGGTCACCTCTGTCCCAAGGGATTACCTGAAGGAAGGCGCATGCAACCAGTGGATTCTCTGGCTCAGGCCCTCCTGCTAATGGCATTTTCAGCAGTCAGATACATTTGATATCTCTTGTTTTGTCTGATTCTTTCCCATCTAGCCTCTTAACGCACTTGAATCTCCTGTCTGTGTGATACCTGGCTTTGCCAAAAAGTAGCAATTGTTTGAAATATGTTAGCATTTAGAAATAGTCCTTGGATCTTGAAAAGGATTTTGACAGTTAGCTGCCACATTTAGATGTGACCTGGGACACAACTGGCCTGGGAAGTGCAGAGTAATGAATACCATTCTTGTTAGATTGGAAACAGGACAGTTCTCTGTTGATAGAGAAAACAGGATTTTTAACCAAGAAACAGTATTTCTATAAAACTTTCCCCACTGACGACTTTTCACTGTTGTTACCTATAATTTCAGCATCTTTTCCTTTAATTCTGTCAGTCTGATGTCTTTGAGGCCAGCAAGTATTTTTACCAGCTACCTGCAGGAGTGTTTGTTCTCAGGGCTCTGCAGTGGTTCAAGGAGACCAGCCCCACCCACTCTCTTGTTGCTTGGCACCAGTCCTCCTTGCTTGTTGAGCATCTTGTTTACTTCTGCCCTCAATTCCCTGCAGGTGCGAAAGTACAAGAGCATGATCCTGGAAGACCTGGAGTCTGCTCTGGCAGAACACGCCCCTGCGCCACAGGAGGTTAATTCAGAACTGCCACCTCTCACCATCGATGGGATTCCAGTCTCTGTGGACAAAATGACCCAGGTATGGGGCGGGAAGTGAAGAGGAGATGCAAAGGCAGGAGGTGCTGGTGTGGGAGGGCCTCTCATCACTTCTTAGCTTTGTCCTTGGTGATGTGGACTGACATGTGATGGTGAGGCAGTGGCAGCCTTGGAGAAAATGGTGCCAGGAGAAGCTTCCTGGCGAGGTGAATGCATATGTGCTCCTCTCTGCTGACAGTCTTTCCTGACACTTTGTATTAGATAAGGGGCCTTTGTATTAGATAAGGAAACTTTCTACTTGAGGTTAGTTTGAACTGGGGACCATTTAGAAGTCTGAGGCATCACAGTCAAGGCAGAAAGTTCCATCTCTGGTGGAGCCGCTCCTCTGCATGTAATTCTCCGTCGCACCATGTTATTGTCAAGCAAAGCTGCTTCTCCAGAAATTAAAAACAAAACTTAGCAGGGCACTTCTGAGTTATTCATTCCCTCCCTCTTCCTCTGAGAAGTCACATGAATCAGCATGCCTGGGTGCTGGCTCCTTTTATGGTTCTCTTGTTTAAAAGTGATAACATGATCAAAGACCAAACACTTTCTAACATGTTTTCCCACTGTATTTATCAATGTACTTCTAGCTTGCTAAATCCAGTTATTTTTTTCCCCTTAATTTTATTCAGCATTGCAGTATTTAATATT
>NW_008346548.1:9970202-9973014 GCF_000622305.1 Nannospalax galili
GTGAGAAGGATCAGGAAACAGTATTGGTTCCCCAGGTGTCTGGGGCCCCAAGACTAGGAATGGCACAGGGTCCAAGCTAGAGTATAGAATGCCAGGCGGGGGGGCAGGGGGGTGGGGGGTGGGGTGGAAGGGTGAATGAGGCTTAGGGAGTCCCGGCGCGGAGCGCTGCGCTATAGACTTACCCCAAGAGGCCTGAGGATAGTAGTGCCTTCTCTTCCTTTTATGCTTCTGTTTTTATCCCTGTCATCGTCACTCTCATGTTGGTGTACCAGGTCACATCAGAGGAGATATTTGAGAACTGATAGCTACATATACCCATAATGCACTTTCCTTATTGTATGATATGGAGGTGCCTCTTTGAACTTTAAATTCTTCTTAGGAAGTTACTAAATTTAAAATGTGTTACATGGAAAATTCTTTGTTAATTTTACTCTTCATCTGTTTACAGTAAAGTACTCCATAACACATATTCTAGTCTTCTCTGGATGTGGTATTAGTATACAAAAGAAAAATTTGTCAAGTATCTGTTGGTAGATGTTCAGCCTTTTTTCTCCCTTGTAAGTTTCTCCATTAGTGGCCATATTCTCTGACTCTATTAATCTCAGTCACCTACAGTTTATTCTCTTCATTTCCTCCTATGTTTTGTCTATTAATCAGGGATATTGTCCTTTCTAAAACATTCTCATATCATTTCCTTGTTAGTGCTAGAGTCAAGCCTTACGTCTATAGATTTTCAATATGTTCCCTCCCCAGTATGTTTTTTACTCTGTAAATGTATTAGTCACTTTTCTGTTTCTGTGATAAAAACACTGACCAAAGCAATTTATAGAAGGAAGAGTTTGTTTGAGTTTACGGTTTCAGGGGAATTACAGTCCGTCATGGCAGGGAGGCATGGGGGCAGAGGTGGCTGGAGTAGGAGCAGCAGAAGATAAGCTCTCACATCATCACACAGGCACAGGAAGCAAGAGAGTGACTGGAGATCTGGCAAGGCTTATGATCTCTCTCTAAGCCCACCCCCAGTGACATGCTTCCTCCAGGGTAGCCACACATTCTAAAACCTCCCAAAACAGCACCATCATCTGGGGAAAAAAATGTCCAAATACTTGGTGCTTTTGGGGGACATTTTCATTCAAACCACTACATTCCACCCCCTGGCCCCCAATGGCTCATGACCATAAAAAATGCAAAATACATTTAGCCCAACTTTAAAAGTCCCTGTAGTCATTATCAGTCTCAATACTATTCTAAAGTCAACAGTCCAAAGTCTCTTCTGAGAATCAGGTAAATATCTTAACTGTAAGCCTCTTTAAAATCAAAAGACAAATTACATATTCCCAACGTACAATGGAACCAAATACACATTACCATTCCAAAAGGGAGGAATGGAGGCATAGTAAGGAAATACTAGACCAAAACAAGACTGAAAACCAGCAGGGAAAACACCAAATCCCGTAGGTCCACGTCCAACTTCTGGGACTTTACTTCCAAAGGGCTTAGATGGCTCAGCCTCTCTAGCTTTGCTGCTTGTAACACACATCTCTCTCTTGTGCTGGTACCACTCCCTGTGTGCAGGTCTTCTTGGCAGATGCCTCACAGCTCTGGCATCATGGGTATCTTCTTGGGGTCTCCATTGCCAACCAGGCTTCACCTTCACAGCTTCACACAATGGCCTATCAGGGCCTTCTCTATGCAGGAGTACCCCTGCTTCATGCTGCCTGGCCTCAGTGGCTCTCTGAAACCACGGAGGAAGAATTGATGACCCCTTCATTCTTGCATCTTTCATGCCTGTAAAGCCAGCACCAGGTGAACGACACTGCCAAGTTTGACTGCAAGTTTGGGATGGACTCTGGCCTGCTTTATCCGTTTCTAGAAGCTTTTCTCCTTAGTGGTCCCTGCAGCATTTTCCTTTCACAAATTGGAGGCTTAACTGGGTGTGGTCTTGCCCTGGAGGTGCTCTCTGCATTGTTTAAGTGAGAATCTCTTGGCCCCTCCTTAATCACTTTAACTTCCTTATCAAAGGGATCCTCTCCAGCACATGCCAGGGCTCCAAAAATAATCTTCCTAGTGGTCTTTTTCAACCCATCCTGTACATTCTGTCCTAGTGCTCTTTTTCAATCCAAACTGTATTTCTATCTGCCCCATTTGCTCTTTTTCGCTGTAAATCTGTATAATATTCACCATTAGTATCTATGCCACCGTTTCAACATTAGGCTATCTTGAAATTTCTTCCACCAAATAAATTAGTCCATTACTTTTCAACTTAGCCTCAGGCAAGCTTTTGGTCTAGGGCAGACTCCAGCCAGACTTTCTGCCAAAATATTCCAAGTGCTGCTTAAGTCCTTATTTCCCTCTGAAACTCCATTGTTTTCAGTACTACTTTCTTTCAGGCACCTACTAGAATGGCCTGTTAAGCTCTGTTTACAGCAATCAACCAATTTTCTAGCTCAGCCTTCCAAAGTCTTGCACATTTCTTCAAAACCCTACATGGTCAGGTTCTACATAGCCAACAGCCCACTCTCTGGTACCAATCACTGTATTAATCACTTTTCTGTTGCTGTTATAGAAACACTGACCAAAGCAATTTATAGAAGGAAGAGTTTATTTGAGCTTATGGTTCCAGGGGAATTATAGTCCATCATGGTAAGGAGGCATGGTGGCTGGAGGTGGCTGGAGCAGGAGCAGCAGAAGTGAAGTTCTCACATCATCACGCAGGCACAGGAAGCAAGAGAGTGGCTGGAGATCTGGCAAGGCTTAAGAACTCTCTAATCCCACCCCCAGTGATGTGCTTCCTCCAGCATGGCCACACCTCTAC
>NW_008346548.1:9973025-9992890 GCF_000622305.1 Nannospalax galili
ATCTGGGGACAAAATGTCCAAACACTTGGAGCCTATGGGGGACATTTTCATTCAAACCACCACAGTGAATTAAGTGTTTTCTGTATCTAAGCATCGTACTCAGCACTGGGATTTGGTAGGATCAGTGTTGAGCCATTTTAATACAAATCAAGATGTACAAAAGTAGAGGAACCTAACTTGCCTAGGTTTAGAGAGGAGTTGAGTGGTCAAAGAATGCTTTATAAGAACATAATAATGACCAAGATTAAGAATTGTTTCATAACAGTTCAACTAAGTGTTCAAGTAGGTTAGGGGGTTCCCTACCAGGGTAACAGTCACTACAGAGAAGGTCTGAGAGAGTGTAATTCTCTGGAACATGACCCCTAATTTGATGTGGCCATTGCAGGATAACAGGGTATGTTTAGGTGTCAGTAGCAACAGCAGAAAATGAGGTTGGGAAGGTAAGGGACCAGACTGTGCTGAACTTGCCTTAATTTGTTTACCTACTTCTTAGATATTTTGAGCTCCTGTGTACCTATCACTGTACCAGGCACAGGGATCAACATGGTTCCTGCTCTGGCATAACTTAGAGACAGGTAAGGGTGAGGGTGCTGTACTGATGGCCTCTCATTGCTGTGAAAGCTTAGTATGGAGGCACGCCTAGCCCAGATTGTAGTTGTGAAATGGAACTACTTAGAGATGCAGCATCTAACCTGTATCCTGAGGGGTAAAAGGGAATTAGCAAAACACAGTGGAGACAGAACCATGGAGAAAACTCCTGGGGGAGAGAGAACCCAGTGCATTCAAACAACTGAAAGTGTGGGATGGCTGAGATCTCCTGCAGATAAGTGAAGCCAGAAGGGAAGCCAGGCCATTGGAAGCTTCCAGAGAAGGCTGAAGAGTTAAGTACCACTCTATAAGCAAAAATCACACTCACTCATAAAGCATTGATAAGCATGCAATTAATTTCTTTAGAGAAAAATGGAAATGTAAAAACAAATCAAACTGAAAGTAGATGAGGCATAAATTTGAAACTTTGTTTGAGGTATGTCTCATAGAGCTTGGGCTGGCTTTGAACTCACTATAAAGCCAAGGATAATCTTGAATTCCTGGGCCTCCTGCCACTGCCTCCCACATAATGGGGTTGTAGGCATGGGTTACCTTGTCCAGCCATTAAAGTTTATTTGATAATATCATTCTTTTGATTGAAAACCGATGTTGTGGCTATGTCTTTTGAATGGCTGGGTTGTAGGCACTATCTAGCATGTATTAATGCTCTGTGCCTTTCTGCCTCATGGCTCCATGCAGTCAGACATCATCCCTACACAGCTTCCCACTTACTTCTTCATTGCTGGCATATTTGCTGTTTTGCCTTTCTGAAGTATTGCTCCATGACTCTTCGGTCCATTAAAAATACTTTTGCTAGAATTGTTTATTTCAAAGGTAAGAGACTTAAATTTTTCCAAAGATACCATAGGAAGGTAAAGTACTAAAAGTAAGACTAATTCATCTTATGAATATAGACACAAAAGTCTTAGTTGTTTTTGTGGGTGTTTGAGACAGGATCTCTCTGTGTACTCCTGACCGGCCTGGTATTCACCATGCAGCCCAAATTGGCCTTGAGCTCACAGAAATCCTCCTGCCTCAGCCTCCTGAGTGCTGGGATTACAGGCATGTGCCATCACTCCTAGCTAGAGACACAAAAGTCCTGGACAAAATACCAGCAAACGAAATCCAGCAGTGCTTAAAAAAATGATATAACAGGCTCAATTGGTATTCATTCAAGGAATGCAAGATGGCTTAGCTTTCAAAACACAAATAATGTAATATACCATACCAATAGAATAAAGGAAAAACATGAGATCATACTAAGAAAGATGGAAAAAAAAAAAAAAAGCCCTAGAATTAGAATTACTCAGCAGAAAAGACCTCTGGAAGTTCCTAAGTCTAATCTCTTTATCACTCTAGAGAAAGTAAAGGGTCCACCCAGATTATAGGAATGTTGTCCTAGTTTGCTTCTTGGTTGCTGTGATAACCATGATGCAGCTTGGGTGAGGAAATGGTTCATTTGACTTACAGGTTATATAGTTCATTATCAAGGGAAACCAGGCAGGCACTGAAGCAGAGACCATGGAGGAATGCTGCTTACTGGCTTTCTTCTTTGCCTTGCTCAGCTCCCTTTCTTATATAGCTCAGGCCCACCTGCCCAGGGATGGCACCACCCACAGTAAACTGGGCCCTTCCAAGAAAATACCCTACAGACATGCCAACAGGCCAGTCTGATGGAGGAATTCCTCAGTTGAGAGTCCCTCTTCCCAGATGTGTCAAGTTGACAACTGAAGCCAGACATCATAGGCAGGTCTGTGCTCCACATTTCCTGTAAGTGCTATGCTGTTATGCTGCACTGGGCCTAGGTAACAAAAGCTGGGACCATCATAACTGTGGAAGGGAGGATGGAGACCCTTAGAGACCTCTCCTTCTATATAGAACCAAACTTAGATGGCTTGGGTGTTCGTTTTACTTCTCGTTGATTAATATGCTAGCTCGTCTTCTGTTTCAGTTTTGTGTTTCTTGGTTTCTTCTTTTTGGATGCTTCTTTGTCTTATTTAACTTTCCTTTAGGGCCTGTAAACTGAAACTGTTTTATATATGTCAGGAATCCCATTCAATCAAGCGAGCCTTCTCTCCTTACCAGTTTCCTCTCATAGTCTTTTCTTTCTGAGAACCTTGTTTCCTATACATTCACCCTAGACATGCTTCAGAATCTTTTACTGAATGGTACTGTTGGGTTTGGCTGCGCTTTCCCCATTGAATGATGGTTGTTCACTCCCTCAGTCTTCTTGTCTCAGGAGTATATACTGCACCACCATGTTTGTTTGTTGTGTGCTGCTGCTGGTGGCCTACTGGAATTTGTCTGTACATGCCCACCATCTCAGAAAACTGGACTGAGCTGTGTTGGCTATTATATTTTGCCTGTCTTTATAGATCTGGTTGATGCACAATAAATATTTGTGAAATAAATATGAACTTTTTGTACCATTGGTTAACAATTTACCTTTTTTTTTTTCAGAATTTGGAGTTGTCTGCCTAATATTCTGTGCCACACTGGCTTATTTCCCACCCCGGCCTCCTCTTCCTCCCAGTGTGGCTGCAGCAAGCCAGCGGCTGAGTTACCGGCGCAGCTTTTGTAGGCTACTAAGGTAAATAGACTTAGGATCATTGGGTGCTTGTAACTAGACTCAATGCATTTGGGTGTGTATGTATGTGTGTGTGTGTGTGTGTGTGTGTGTGTGTGTGTGTGTGCGCGTGCACATCTTTGCAGGTGTGCGTTCCTGTGCTTACATGTGTAGAGTCCAGAGGAGGACTTCTAGAATCCTGCTCCATCATATTCTACCATCTTCCTTCAAAACAGTCTCTCACTGAACCTGGAGCTGGGCTGGTGGCCAGCAAGCTCCAGCAATTCTGTCTCTGCCCACTGTAGTGCTGGGGTTATGGGCACAAACACAAGCGTAGCCATGCCGGGCTTTTTACGTGGGTGCTGGAATCTAAACTTGGGGCCTTATGCTTGCACAGTGAGTACTCTTATCAGCCATCTCTCTCACCAGCACCTAATTCTTCATTTTTTAAAACCATTTTCTTTATTATTTTTATTATTTGTATATGGGTGTATTGCCTACATGTGAAAGTGCACTCGTGTCATGCAGTGCCTACGGAGGTCAGAAGAGGGTGTTGGAGCCCCTGGAACTGGAGTTACATAAGATGATCATTAGCCACCATGTGGGTGCTAGGATTCAAACCCAGGTCTTCTGCAAGAGCAACCAGTTAGCCATCTCTCCAGCCTCCTAATTCTTCATTTTTTAAAAAATAATTTGAAATAGTAATTTTTAGCATTAATCAGATTATAATTCATTTATGCTAATGCTAAAATACTAAGTATTTTAATTTTGTATCAGAAATGTATCTTGAAAAATCACGCCAAACTAAAACCTTAGTAAATTTCGCCTTATCCACATACCACTTAGACTGTTATTACTTAATATTTTAAAAATCAAGTCTTTTATTTTCCTTAAGTAATTTCTCCTCTATAGAAACATATCACACAATAAATGAAATTATAGAATTAAAAAAATTTTTTGATTTATTTATTTTTATTTTATGTGTTTGATTCTATTGCCTGCATGTATATAAGCGCACCCATGTCATGCAATGCCTGTGGAGGACAGAAGAGGGCATCGAATTCCCTGGAACTGGAGTTACTGATGATTGCTAGCTGCTATGTGGGTGCTTGGATTTGAACCTGGGTCTTCTTCAAGAACAGCCGGTGCTCTTAACTGCTGAGCCATCTCTCCAGCCCCTGAAATTATAGAATTTTTGTTTCTATTATAGTTTTCCTAATATGCAAATTATTTATTTTGTGTTAGTGCACATTAAATAAATTGATGAATAAGGTAATATTTACATATCTAAAAGCGTCTCAGTGTACCACCATTAGGGTCATATGCTGGGAAACTTGATGTATTATTTTATTTTATTGGTTTAATTTAAATGTAGTTAAATTCTGACTTAAAAGTTCAAATGCTCTAGAGCTGAATTTGATTGTCTGAGGTGTAGAGTGCCACTCTAGATTGTGACTTGCAGTTTGGTCACTTGAAATTGCCTTTTAAATTTGCTTTCCTAGTTAGCTATCAAATTTTTATCAACTCTCTAGTTGGGTCTTTCTTGTCTTGTCTTTCTACCTCCTCCCCCGCCCCCGTAAAGTCCTTGCAATAAAGAACTATGTCACTGTCTCCTCTATATGAGTACCGTCTAGTAAGAATGTAACTCAAGCCATATGTATCACCTTAAAATTTTTAGTAGCCTCATTAAGAAAAGAGTAAAATAAATTTAAGTAGCATATTTTATTCAACCTAATATATCTAAAACATTGTCTTAACATGGAGTCAATATTAAAATTATTGATGGGGTATTTGCATTCTTACAAATCTTTGGTGTCTGCTTTGTATTTACCTTTAGAGGACAACTCAATTTAGACAATAGATTTTCATCAGAAGTAGTTGATACTTAGATTTTGTTGTTTCCAGTTGAAAAGTGCTTATTGAGCAATATTTTCCATGTTTCACTTTTTTGTGAAAATTAAAACTAAGTAATTGCATTTTCAAACCTTAACAGGCCCTGGATGCTAAGGAAAGATTTTGTTTGGGGCATAGTTGATCTGATACTTCTATAGGATACAGTCTTTAGTTTTGCCCTCAGAATTTTAAACAAAATTTCCATAGCTAAAATGAAAGTCTTACTATCTCTCCATGTAAAAATGACTTTCCTTTTGTGTAAGAAATGAAACCCTTTTAAAGCTGACCCAAGTCAGATCTATTAATTATTGGGGGAATTTCCTTGGAAATTTAATTCTGATTTCTAGCAACACATTCTTTGGTTCTTTTTTGAAAATTGAAAACAAGTGTCATAAAATTCACTGAACTTGCTGAAAATACTTCTTAATCCTGTCCACTTCGGTGACCTAGACATTTGTATAGCAGATGTTTAGTTTGTGCTGCTGCAGCAGAAGCATTCGTTATGACTTTGCAGCTTCCATTCCAGACTCATGTTTCTTCCACATGAAATATGCAAGTGAACAAATTATAGTATTAGATCAGTATGTACAGAAAATTAAAATTGAATCAGTTCATTGACCTCAGGAAGATCAGTGGCCAGCTATAACACCAAAATCACACCTCAGTGAGCATGTGCCAATAGCAGCCTCCTCATTGCAGCTGTTAAAAGAGATGTAGTTCTGTCAAAAACTAAAGTTTAGGGGGGTGGGGGTATAAGTCAGCTGCTCACAGAGTCCTTGCCTAGCATGTGTGAAGCTCTGGGTTTGATCCCTAAGACTGCAAATAAGTAAATAATAAATAAATAAATATTTAAATAAGTTCAAAGCAGGAAGTTAAAAATTCAGTTCCTTGGTTGTACGAACCACATCTCACATGGTTCACAGTCCAGCTTGTTTAATGGGTTGACTACAACTTTTTAAACAAATGAGATGGAATGCTGTAGGGTAGGACTACTGTTTTCACATGCAATAAGGATATGTGGGTTTTTGTGAGATGCTTGTTTGAGTGTGTATCTATTTAGATATGAAATTTCTTACTCTAGAGTGTGGTAAGAAAATTTTGAAAACCTGCTTCACTACAGCACCTCATACATTGCCTTCTGTAAGTAGACTAAGAAACTAGTAGCTAAATTAAATTGGGGTCAGTGGCACATGTTTGCAAGATGATAGTGTTTAAAATGCTGTTGAGTTATATCTTTCTCAGTCCAAACCCAGCAGCAGAATCTGAATATCAGTAGATAAAGCTAGGCATCATGCCACACTGGTAATCTGGGCTCTTCTGTAGGAATGGGGCACATCAAAGGACATTAAGCTAAGAGTTATATACAAGACTATTCTAAGGTGGAAAGCAAAGCAACTTACCACTCTGACCATGACACACCCTGTGCTTACTTCTAATTAGCCCAGAATCAAGATGATGCTGTGTTTGAACCATGAAGTATGTGTCTTCACTGTAAAAGGCTTTCTAATCAAGGTCTAACACACCTTGCTTCTTCCCATATTGCTGTGTTTGCTTTGCATGGGCCTGCTCTACTTCTGGGTTCTCCAGGGAGCTTCTATGGGCTGCTCTGCCAGGTTCCCCTGGCTAAAGCACAATTTTCTCAGATTTTGCAAAGAACTTCTGAAATCCTTACTCCCTAGTCAGATTTTTAAAAACTTAAAAAAAATTATGTGTATGTTTTCCCTACATGTATGTAACAGCATCCATGCATGCATGCAGTGCTCATGGGGATCAGAAAGACAGCATCTGATCTCCTAGAACTGGAGTAAAAGCTTTTTTAAAATTAAAATAAAAAGCTGTCTATCTAAATTTTAATCCCTTTATCTGAACAAAACAAACCCATCAATAAGCTCCAAGGTTTCACCACAATTATTTATAGTCCAGGCAATTCCCTCATTCCCTTCTCTTAATATGCTTTAACCCATGTAACCTAATGTAAACATCTCCCCCATTATGTTATGTATTGTTGTCAGACTTTGAAGGTGGATGTGTTTGCATTTCAGACTTGAAGAGTTGAATATGTTCCTTCAGAGCCTTTTTTGTTCTTTATCTTGTTGCTTTTGAAGTATATTGTTTTACATAAATATATGTTCAGTTTGTATGCATCACTTCAGTTTGGCCTTTGATTCCTTTTTTTTTTTTTTTGAGACAGGGTCTCATGTTGTTCAGGCTGACCTCAAACTCAATATGCTCAGTGTAGTCAGAATTGAACTTGAACTTCTTTCTGATCCTTCTGCCGCACTTCCTATGTACTGGGATTATAGGCATTTGCCACAGTACCTGGTTTATATGAGGCTGGGGATGGAGCCCAATGGGCAAGCATTGTACTAACAGGTACATTGTAAGCGTTCTGTTTTAGAACATTATAATATGTACAAATTAGACTAGTATAACCCCCCCCATCCAATAACCCAGTGTCAGTGGTTATTGATAAGTTATTGATATGAAGCCAGTTCTTTTACCCCTGCCCTACCCACTTCCTCTCTTTTATTATGAGGCAGAGCTCAGAGGACAGGTAATGTCATCCAGAAATAGTTCAACAATTAATATATGTTAAAAAATATAGAAATGGGGCTGGAGAGATGGCTCAGTGGTTAAGAGCACTGGCTGCTCTTACAGAGGACCAGGGTTTGATTCTCAGCACCCACATGGTGGCTAACAACCACCCATAACTCCAATTCCAGGGGATATCACACCCTCTTCTGACTTCTGTGGGCATTGCATGACATGGGTGCACTTACACACATGCAGGCAGTACACTCATACACGTAAAATAAAAATAATAAAATATTTTAAAAATATAAAGAGAGACTTTTTTTGAGACAGAGTCTTTCTATGTCATCTAAGCTAACCTCAAATTCATCCCCCTGACTAAGAACTTCTTTTAACATAATTAGCTCATGAATTCTTTTTAGCAGGACCCAGATTGGGGTCACATGTTGGATTTGACTTAAATGCCTTATAATCTAAAGAGCCAACTCTTTTATCATCAGGTCTGGATTGTGTTGACTATCTCACTGTAGTTTGTACCCCTGTCCTTTGTGCTCTATAAATTGTTAGCCAGGACTTATCCATGCTGGTCAAGTCACTGTGCTACAGCCCTGGCTCTTGCATGGTAAGTGCTTTACCAACTGAACCATCTTCCCAGCTCCAGGAGCATACTCTTTGACATGGCATTTGCTCATGTAGAGCCCATCCTAAGGCATACTGGTACAAATGTGAAATTTTATAAGAGCAAAAGAATAAAATTTACATGTATGGTTAAATAAATTTGATACATCAGCATAGTAGAATACCTACAGCTATAAGAAAAAGGGAAAGAGCTTTTTATGTATTAATTTTGAAAAGCACTCTAAGACCTGTTAGATTGAAAAAAAAACAAGGTTCAGGAGCTAGGGTAAGGTTCAGTGGAAGAGCAGTTGCCTAGCATATGCACGGTCCTGAGTTTAATTTTCAGCTAAAAGAAAAAACAATCAGGGTTCAACAAATGATTACAGTATGCTCTCATTTATGTTAAAAGTTTGGAGAAAATATATGTTATAAGGTTGTCAAACATTATTTGTCTGGCGTGGTGGTGCATGCCTTTAATCCCAGAACTTGGGAGGCAGAGGCAAGAGAATCTCTGTGAGTTAGAGGCAGACTGGTCTACATAGTGAGTTCCAGGTCAGCTGGAGCTACAGCGTAGACCCTGTCTCAAAAACCAAAAAAAAAAATGTTGTCAAACGTTATTTTGCTTTGTTTTTTTAAGACAGGGTCCTTGCTTTGTAGCCCAAGCTGACCTAGCACTCCATCCTCCTGCCTCAGTGTCTAAAGAGCTGGAATCATTACAGGCATGTAGTACCATACCTGGCCTAATCATTGTTGGAAAAGCCACATGTTTTGTGTGTGTGTGTGTGTGTGTGTGTGTACATATAGATATATGTATAAATATGTCTATATGTATAGCAGTGACTTGTATATTTAAAGTATATTTTGGAACAGTTTTCAAAAGCTTGATAGGTAAATATGGGAAGAGGAAAATAGTGGAGGGAGACTTTTCCTCTATATTTTTATAGCTTTGAGTCATTGAATTATATTGCCCATTGAAATATTTAATCAATACAAACTTTAGTAATAAATGAAAATTTTTTATTTTATTTTTTTGAACAAGCAAATTATACATTTCTTTTTAATTTTGCTTTTTCCTCTACCTTGGTCACAAGGAAAGAAAATAATTTATCCTTTCAGATAAGCGGGTTTTTAAAAACAAACATATTTTACTCCCTTCACAGCATTTGAAATATGATAGACATAGAGTAGGACAAACACATTTTAAGTAATGTAAGTAAAAAAGACAGTGTAAGATAATATAAAAGATAGTATCGTTGAAAGGAGCTTGAGCTTATTAATAAACTGACACATTTTCTATTTTGATTTTTGTATTCAGTTTCTAACTGATTTAAGTTTTTCATGAGTAGGAGTTTAAATTCTGGATTTTTAATTTGTAATATTTTCTCTTACAGCAATTTGAGGTTTTTGATGATTGCTTTAGCGTATGCAATACCGCTTGGTGTGTTTGCTGGCTGGTCTGGTGTTCTGGACTTAATTTTAACACCAGTGCATGTCAGTCAAGTAAGTATGACTCTACATGTTGCAGGTAATTTAGTTCATTTAATTTGTCAATAGTGGTGATATAGTCTTGGTTTTAGATTCAAGAACTGGATGAAACATTGTCCTAAAACATTGTTGCAAAGACAGACCTTTGGGACAGTTACAAACTTAATTTTGATATCAGCCATGAATTTCAAATTTCTTTGGCTGCTATTAATGATACTGATAAACAGAAGAGGAACAAATCTTGGTTTTGCTAACTTCATCTTTTATCCTTATTTTGTACATGATAAATTATGAACTATCATTTAATGTATTGCTATTGCTACAACTAATTCTCTTCTCTCTTGTCTCAGAATAAGGGTACCTCATTTCTTTAAAATATAACCATGGCCTGGCAAATTGGCTTAGTGAGTAAAGGCACTTACTGCCAAGCTTGACAACCTGAGTTCAATTCCCAAGACCCCATGGTAGAAAGAGAGAAGTAACTCCTGAAAGTTGTTTTCTGACTGCCATATACACACCATGGTGTGCACACACATGCACACATACACACACACACACACATTCATTAGTGCATGAACACATATACACAAAGTTAATAAATAAATGTCAAAATAATTAAAATGTAACCATTCCTTTGTGCTTGGTACCATTGATTTTTTATCTTTGCTTTCACATAGCATAGCAGAAGGGGTAGAGAGACAGAAGAAATCCAATACACTGCTGTTATATGGATGATCAGTCTGGCTGTCTGCTTTTGATAAATGGATTATTTCCCATTTTTCAGTGTCACAGCAGAGCTGTGTGAACATTTTCATGCATGGCTCTCTAATGGCCTTCTCCACATTTCTGTTGGATACATGTCTAGGAATGAAATTGCTGAGTTTTAGCTTATGCTGCTTTGATAAAGAACATGAAGCTTGCTGGGGGGTGGGTGTGGTGGTACACACCTGGAATCCCAACACTGGAGGCAGAGGCAGACAGTTCTGTGTGAGTTTGAGCCTGGTCCACATAGCAAGTTCCAAGCCAGCCAGGGCTGTATAGTGAGACCCTGTCTTAAAACAAAAAAAAAAAAAAAAAAAAAAACTTGTCCAAAGTTGCCTCATTTACGATCCTGCCAGGAGCACATGGTTGTGTGGTTCCTCACAGCAGCATGTGGTTGTGTGGTACGTTAGTGGCTTTTTTTCATAGACATGCTGGTGGCTGGTGAATGTCCCCTTTCTTTTGGTTTTTTTTTTTTTTTTTTTTTTTGTGTGTGTGTGTGTGTGTGTGTGTGTGTATGTGGTTTTTTTGGTCTTTTTGAGACAACAGTCTCCCTGTAGCTCCATCTGGCCTGGAACTCACTATGTAGATCAGGCTGGCCTTGAGCTCACAGAGATCTGCCTGCCTCCGCTTCCCAAGTGCTGGGATTAAAGGCCTGAGCCACCATGATCAGTTATGAATGTCCTTTGTTATGCATACCTGATTAAGTCTCTTGCCCACTCTTGAGAATTTGTAAAGAAGAGAGCTATGTACAAGGAGGATCTCTTGGGGGTGGGGAGAGTCCCATATGCCACAGTAACTCTGGGATGAGAAATGGCCTGCACATCTAGAGCTACTGAGAGCTTAACTGGGAGCCTGCTGTGGGGTCAAAAGTAGAGCAAAGACAGTAGAGCAGGTCAAGTCTGGCCGAGCCAACATGACATTACCTTTTTAACATTTTTTTTAATTGGAAATTGAATTTACAGGGCCACATATATGCTAGGCAAGTGCTCTGCTACCATTCCTAGCCATTCTTGAGACAGGATCTCACTAAATTGCCTAGGCCAGGCTTTAATTCACTCAGTAACCCAAGTAGGCCTAAACATGCAGTTCCCCCACCTCAGGTTCATTGGTATCTGAGCTTACAAACCTGTGCCACCAGGCTGGCTTTTCATCAATAGTTAAGTGTGGAATGAAGAACCGTACCTTCTGTAGATGAAGGCCTACTGTAGTTAGAGCCACCATTAGCAAAGTGTATTCCAAACCCAATGGATTACAGAAGAGACTATGGGTACAGAGCCCTCCAAGTGAGAGGGCCAAGTCTTCCTCCTTCTCTACCCTAGTAGTACATGACACAGGCCTATAGACTCAGTGATCAGCCAGTAGCCTCAGTGCCTGTTAGGCAACAAGCAACAACCATTGTAGAAGTTGCTAAAAGAATGCAGACTTTATTCTTATTTTATGTGTTTGAGTATTATGTCATGCAGTGCCCGTGGAGGACAGAAGAGGGCGTTGGATCCCCTGGCACTGGAGTTAAGGGCAGTTGTTAGTCACCATGTGGATGCTAGGAACCAAACCCAGGTCCTCTGCAAGAGCAGCCAGTACTCTTAGCCACTGAGCCATCTCTCCAGCCCACATACAGCTATTTGATTTTAAATTTAAATCAATTTAAAGTTAAAAGTTTATTTCCTCAACTTTTATTCCTGCACTAAATCCAGTTTGTCTGATGTTACGGTTTTACTTATCTCTAGATTCAGTCAAGCTCATGAATGAGATTGGACTGTAATTTTCCTTTGTTGTCCTGTCCATGTCAATTTTAGTATCAAGGGGTGGGTGTGGGGGGGTGTTGGTTTTGTTGAAACAGGGTCTCATGTAGCCCACACTGTCCAAAACCTTGCTGAATAGCCAAGAATGACTTTGAACTTCTCATCCTCCTGCCTCTTCTTCCCAAGCGCTGGAACTATAGGTGCGGGCCACCACATCTAGCTTATTCAGGGCTGGAAATCAACCCAGGACTTTGTAGGCAAGTGCTCTACCAACTAAGCCACATCCTCAGTCCCAGTGTCAAGATTTTGCTGGCTTTAAGAAGAACTCAGGAAATACTGTCTTTTTCTCTTTTTCTGTTACTGGAAGAGTTTACATAGATTTATGGTTTAGATCTTTTGTTGTTAGACTTCACTGATTAGGCCATCTACTTTTTTTTTTTTTTTTTTTTGTCTTTTTGAGACTTTGAGACAGGGTCTTCCTGTAGCCCCACAGCTGACCTGGAACTCGCTATGTAGACCAGGCTGGCCCACAGAGATCCACCTGCCTCTGTCTCCTGAGTGCTGGGATTAAAGGCATGTGCCACCACACCCAGCTGGCCATCTACTTTCTTTTCTTTAAAAAAAAAAAAAAAGTGGGGACTAGAGAAATGGCTCAGTGGTTAAGAACACTAACTGTTCTTGCAGAAGACCTGGGTTTGACTCCCAGCATCCACATGGTGACTAACAACCATCTGTAACTCCAGTTCCAGGGGATCTGATGCCTTCTTCTGACCACATGCAGGCAATACATGCATACACATAAAATAAAAATAAATAAAAAAAATTTTATTTATTATTAAATAAAATTTTTAAAAAAATTTTGGAGCCAGGCATGGTGACATACACTTTTAATCCTAGCACTGGGGAGGCAGAGGCAGGCAGATCTCTGTAGGATCATGGCCAGCCTGATCTACATTGCGAGTTCCAGGCCAGCTGGGACTGCAGGGAGACTCTGTCTCAAACAACAAACAAACAAAAATGTATTTTGAATTGACTCACTTTTTTCTTTTTCAAGTATGGGTTCTGTATGTTGTACATTATCATCTCAGTCTAAATTCATTGGCAACGTGATGTCCCAGCGTTGCTGTCTTGGTTTTGCTAGGTCTCCAGATGTCTCAGGCATCAATTGTCTGTCATATTCTCTCATTTTTTCTTGAACGATTTCACTAATAGCTACTTAACTGAATTATTGTTTATTTTGTTGATTTCTAATTTCATCTGTATGTGTTTTTTCCTGCTTTATGTCAGGGAATTACTTTGCTCCTCTTTTTGCTAATTTTAAAATATAAATGCCTCTAAAAATCCTTGACTTTTCAACTTTCTTTTCTAATATGTTCATTTTAAGGCTACACCATTCCTTTTAAATACAGCTTTTATTTTCATTCCATAAGTTTAATTAAATAGTACTTTTAATATTATTCAGTTTAAGTCTGGCTAGACCACCCTGAATACACCCAATTTCATTATTGTTATTCAATTTAAAAACTTCTAGAATCCACTGTGATTGGGGTGGGGTTGTTAATGAGGAATTTTTTTTGTCTTATAGAAATATAAAATTTGAAAGTTTTAATTTTTTAGTGGAGGTGACAGGGTTTTGTGTATTCCAGGCTGGCCTTGAACTCACTGTGTAGCCAAGGGTGACCTTGAACTCCTGATCCTCCTGCAGTCACTTCCTGAGGGCCAGGATCACAGGCATGTACCTGATCTTATGCAGTGCTGGGGACCTAATCCAGGGTTGGTACATGTTAGGCAAGTACTATACCAACTGAGCCACATTCCCAGCCCCCCAAAATTATTCCTTTTAAGGTTTATAGAACTCTTTGAATCTAGGACTTAATACCTCTCTTCTGTTTCTAAAAAATTTTAGACAATATCTTCTTAAAGTTTTTGTTCCGTTTCCCCCAATTTCTCATGTGGGGCTCTAACCATATGTTACACCATTATAGTGTATCCCCTGTCTTTTATTATTTTCTGAGTTTTCTATCCTTTTTGCCTTTTTTATGCTTTAGACTGTCTATTTATTGTGCTAATTAGTGTCTCTATTGCTGTGATAAAGTACTAAGCAACAGCAACTTAGGGAGAAAAGGATTTATTTTGCTTACAGCTCATAGTCTTTCACCAAGGGAAGCTCAGATCAGGATCGTAGCAGCCAGAACTGAAACATAAACCAGGAAGGAATACTGCTTACAGGATCACCCCTCTGGCCCGTGCTCATCCTGCTTCTTATACAACCCAGACCACCTGCCCAGGGGTGCACCACCCAGAGTGGCCTGGGCCCTCCCACATCCCTCAACAATCAAGAAACTGCCTCACAGATATGGCCACAGGCCAGTCCCATAGAGGCCAGTCCCATAGAGACAAATCCCATAGAGGCCAGTCCCATAGAGGCCAGTCCCACAGAAGCCAGTCCCATAGAGACCAATCCCTCAGAGGCCAGTCCCATAGAGACCAATCCCTCAGAGGCCAGTACCATAGAGGCCAGTCCCACAGAGGCAGAACCTCAGCCGAGGTTCTCTTCCTAGGTGTGTCAAGTTAACAACTGAAGCTACTCAACACAATTAACCCCTTGTCAACTTGACACAAAAAATACATCATTATTAACCCACAGCCTTTTCATTTCTTATCCCCAATCTCATGTTAATGTTTAAAACTCTTTAAAAAGTCTCTTAACTGTAGAGCACCTGTAAAATCCAAAATAAATTCTCTACTGCCTTAGAGGGAAGAACCAGGGCACACTTAAAACCAGAGTCTAGCAGTGTAGCTCAATGTTGGATATCTGGGATTCACTCATGATCTTCTGGCTCCAAATGATCTGGGCAGTCCCATTTCTCTGGCTCTGCCATCCACAGCATGCAGAGCCTGTCTTGCAAGCTCAGGCTGCCTGCACACCATACCTGCCACTGTCCTTGGTGGTCATCCCACAGTCCTGATGTCTGTAATATGCTGCCATCTCCACTGCAACTGTGGCTGCACCTTCACCAATGGCCTCTCCTGGCCTCGTAGGATGTCAAGCCTCAGATTCTTTCCATGATCCCTTCAAAACTATACAATGGGGCAGACTCTTACACATTACCAAGTTCAGCTACCAGCTTGAAGATACAGCCTTGACTCTCCACTAGTCCACACCTTCTACATATTGACCCTGAAGAAATACTTCTCAGAAGATTTCACCTCAGTGATGTTGGTCTTTTAATCACAGCTGATTTTGCAGACCCGGCTGCTGAGCATCAAGTGGTACTGGTCTCTTGTTAATCACAACTGATTTTTCAACTGCAGCTGATCAGAAACCACAGGTTCTCAAGTTAAAATATCACACAAACATTCCTGATAGTCTTTGCTTCCCTTGAAACTTCACAGTCCAGGCCTCCATGATCTGCATTTCTCCAAGTTCCCACAGAATAGCTCAGTGAGTTCCAAGCACTCAATTGTTTTTGCTGCCAAAAGTTCCATACACTTTCATAATCCTCCCCAAAACAACATGGTCAGGTCTGTCACAGCAGCACCTTACAATCCCAGCTTCTGTCCTAACTAGTGTCTCTGTTGCTGTGATAAAGTGCTGACCCAAAGCAACTTAGGGAGAACATGGTTTGTTTGGCTTACAGCTCACAGTCCTTCATTGAGGGAAGCCAAGGCAAGAACTCAGGGCAGGTCCTGGAGACAGGAACTGAAGCAGATACCATGGAGGAGTGCTGCTTACTGGCTTGCTCTTCTGGCCCTTGCTCAGCCTGCTTTCTTACACAGTCAGGACCACTTGCCCAGGGGTGGTACTATCCTCAATGGATTGGGTCTTTCCACATCACTCAACAGTCATGAAAATGCCTCAAAGACATGCCCACAGACCAATCTGATAGAGAAAATTCCCCTACTAATGTTTTTTCTTCCCAGGTGTGTGAAGTTGACAACTGACATTATCCAGCACATTTTTTCTATTTTTTTCCCACTCATCATTTCAATCTTTAGCTGTAATATGCTATTAAATTCATCTATGAGTTAGTTTTAATTATTGTGCTTTTAAATTATAAATTTTGGTTAGTGCAAATTTCTATAGAGGTACTTGATTCTGTCTCTCACCTTCTTTTAATCTATTAAAAGTGTTTTTTAAAGTTTATATCTCATAACTCCGTTATCTGATCTGTTATTTCTGGTACTCAGAGTTTCTTACCACTTTAGTGTGTACAAGGACTTCTGACTGAAAGACATAGTACATGAAAAGAGATAATTTAAGCTTCAGGACAGTGTTATTTTTCCTCCAAAGAGAATTTACGTTTTTGTTTTGGTTTGGTTTTTTTTCTTAGGTGAGCATCTAGGGATCACCTTAATTTAGTTTCAAGGACTGAGATCATGTAAAGCTATATTTAAGTCCCTTGGAAGGATGCTCTACTTCAGTCCCTTGGAAAGATGCTTTCTATATCCAGTGCTCCTGCTTACAGTATATAACCCTTCAGAGTCCCTGGTTAAAGTCTGTTTTTAGAATGTCCTCACCCCACAACGAGCTCCAAACTCCTATTATCAGCCCCTTAAGTTCATTTTCCAAACTAAGCAAACACCCCTAAAGAAAATTGTATCCAAGTACCAGGCCTGGCGTTCTGGCTTTCCTCACAGACTCGATCCTGGTTCCATGGTTCTGAATTATTTTGTGGTGTAGCCACATAAACTACTTTAATAAATATCTTAGACTAGGAAATTAGTGATAACAGAACTTTATTTCTAATTGTTCTAGAAGTTGGACAGTCCAAAATAAATACACTAACAGAGTCCATGTCTGGCAGACTGCACTCTGCTTCAAGACAGCTCCTTCTGTCCCCTCACACGGCAGAGGGGCAAGACAGCTCCTTCTACTTTTTCTTTTTATTAAAGATTTATTTTTTTTAAGTTTTTAAAAATTTAATAACCATATGATTAGAAGAAGCATTTCATTACAGCTTTAACATATTCAGTAACACATTCTGGAGCAAGGATACATCTCTTTCAAAGGTAGCTATAAATTTTTAGATTCACAGTTGAAATAATACAGTCATACAATATTGAACTCAGTATAAATCCTGTAAGACATAAAATTGAATGAGTTTTTACCCTTTAAAGAAGATCTTCATTTCATTTTAAGATATGTTGTTTCCTACATTTTTCATGCTACTAACACATTTGCACATGTGTCTTTAATCTCTACGTATCTGATTATTGCTAGTCACAGTTGGTTACACTCGGATCCTTACTACCTGAGTATGGATATAAACTCATCAGGTAGATTTCACTGGTAATGCTTATCACCTCTGCTATTTAACATGAAGTAAATTTTTTAAAAAAATTTAAGAACTACATGATTAGAAGAAGCATTTCATTAAAGCTTTAACATATTCAGTAACACACTCCAGAGCAAGAGTACATCTCTTTCACAAATGACTGTAAGTTTCTAGGTTCACAGTTGAATTAATACAGTTATACAATACTGAACTCAGTATAAGCCCTGTAGAACATAAGATTTAATGACGTTTTTTGTTTGTTTGTTTTTTGCTCTTTTTGAGACAGGGTCTCCCTGTAGCTCCAGCTGTCCTGGACCTCGCTATGTACACCAGGCTGGCCTTGAACTCACAGAGATCCCTCTGCCTCCCAAGTTCTGGGAATAAAGGCATGTGTCCTCTTTTAGCCAGTCCTCATGAGGTAGAGTGACTGTGGCCAATTTTTCTTAAACTGTAAGCAAAGAAATGGCTTAGCTTTTTACCTAGTCAATTCTGGGGGTAATATTGAACTATACTCACAGCACCTGACCCCCAACCCGAACCTGGGTTTTCTAAATAGTTCAGGAATCCTACATTGTCCTTCTATTTCTTGGTACCACTTACGCCTACCAGTGTTTCTTTCTGTGCTGAATGATGAGGTGGGCCTACTCAGCTTCTAATATCTAGTGTTTTCATGCCTCTGGTCTGCTAAGCATTGTTCCAACCAAATTTTATTCTAATCCTCATTGCAAATCCTGTGAGGCTTGATGTATTTTTGAGATAGTCTCGGTATATAGTGCAGACTGGCCTTCCCATAGCCTCCCTGCCCCAACTAGAGCCCTTATACTCTGATATCCCTGCTACTGTCCGCTGTGTTGTCGGCACCCCAGCCATTCCCCACTACTTGTCCATCTGGTGAACCTAGTCAGCCTATCTAGAGGGCTTTGTTTTAGGAGGGTCAGCTGTTCCTCATCTAGCAGCAATCAGTTGTCAGTATTCCTTTAGATAAGATTAGGGTCTGCTGTTCATTTTCCCAGTTCTATGCTGGGTTACTATCTGGGAGTCCCTTTGGCCACCCTGGTGAACAACTCAAAAGAAGGTATCTCCTATCTGGCATTGCTGCATGTTATGTAGCATTTAGCTATATATATGGACTCTTAAAAATTATATTAGCCCCTTTAATGTTTATACTTTCCTTTTGGCTATGTAAGGCCATACAGTTTGCCCAGATAAACCAGTTTATTTTTACTCTTAAGGTCGTTTGAGGATCTGTTCTTCAGGGGTCACATGGGCTTGGGAGGAGCCCCAGGCTCCTTTCTTTTACCAGTTCTGCCTATGTGAAGATAAGTTAAAGGTCTTGCTTGACCATGGCTGGCTTCGCTTGGAAGCATGGAGAAAGTAATTCCTCTGTGTTGACCCCTCCTCTTTGTAGACTGGACACTGATTCAAATCCATCTCGTGGGGTCTTCTCGATCTCCTTGATCAAGAGGACAGGTGACCCACCATCATTACAGGACATTTTGAGAGATACTCATAGTCCCCTGAAACTAGTTGACCTAGGAGGGCAAGGGGCAAAAACTGTCTTTATGTCCCTCTGACCAAATTATTATAGGCCTCATAGTATGTCTGTTAAACATCCAAGAAGGTTAGTTCCACCGGTCTGGTACTTTTAATTACTGTGTGTCATGTAGATAAATCTTGGGCAAAGACCAGTTGTTCTCAGATAAACCTTACCTACACATGTATTACTTGATCTGGTATGTATAATTTATCAGTAGGTTGTTGGAGTAATATAGTTCCCTCTGGCTTTTAAAACTAGCTAGGCATTATTTATCTCTCGCATTGTCTCACCCCTCCATCATGGTTTCCCCAATTAAAGTGCTCCGATTTTTTCCTTTTCTCCCTTAATAATACCCTTCTCCTATGGTCCTACCTGTCCTGAGCTCCTTCTTTCCCTTTATCCCCTAGGTTCCTTGTATACCTTTCCCTCCCGCCTCCCTTAAACTAACCCAATTTTTATCCATATCGCCCTTATTAATGCCTGTTTCCTACTGTTCTTCGATTTCAAGTTCTTTCTTTTCCTTTACTTCCCTGTTTCCTTTCCATTATCCTGGTTCCTGTAGTTATGTCTGGATACATACTCACTTATCAGTGTTTGATTCTAGGATCCACATATAGGGGAGAACATATGTCAATTATTTTTCTAAATCTGTTATTTCACTTAGTATAACAGTTTCTAGTTCATCCATTTACCTGCAAATTTTGTGATTTCATCTTTACTTACTGCTGAGTAAAACTCCATCATATAAATGAACCACATTTTCATTATCCACTCCTCAATTGAGGGACACTTAGGTTGCTTCCATCTCTTAGTTATTGTGAAAAGAGCAGCAACAAACATGGATGTACAAGTGTCTCTGCAAT
>NW_008346548.1:9993043-9993591 GCF_000622305.1 Nannospalax galili
GTATTCCCCTTTCCCCACATCCTCTCCAACATTTGGTATCATTTGTTCCCTTGATCTTAGCCAGTCTGACTGGGGTAAGATGAAATTTGCATTTCCCTAGTTATTAGTGGTGTTAAACACCTTTTAAGATGCTTCATAGCCATCTTCTTTTGAGAACTCTCTGTTGAGCTTTTTAGCCCATCTTTTAATTGAGTAACTTCTTGTCTTGATTCTCTGTTTTTTGAGTTCGTTATATATTCTGGATATTAAACTTCTGTCAGATGTGTCACTAGTGAAGATTTTCTCCCATTCTGTGAGTTTTCTGTTCACTTCCCTGGTTTCCTCCTTTGATGTACAGAAGCTTTTTAGTTTAATGAGGTCCTATTTGTTAATTCTTGACCTTGTTTCCTGAGCAATTGATTTCCTGTTTAGAAAATCCTTTCCTGCACCTATATCTTGTAGGTTTTTCCCAATGTTTTCCTCTAATAGTTTCAGAGTTTCAGGCTTCACATTGAGGTCTTTGATCCATTTGGAGTTGACTTTTGTGCAAGGTGAAAGATAAGGATCTA
>NW_008346548.1:9993622-9994742 GCF_000622305.1 Nannospalax galili
GAGATCCAGTTTTGCCAGCACCATTTGCTGACCATGCTGCCTTTCCTCCGGGGTATGTTCTTGGTGCCTTTGTCAAATATCAGGTGGCTGAAATTGCATGTACTCATATTTGGGTCTTCAATTTTGTACCTTTGATCTATGGGTCTGTTTTTGTGCCAGTACCATGTCATTTTTATGATTATAGATCTGTAATACAGCTTAAAATCTGGTATAGTAATCACCCCAGCATTGCTCTTGGTGCTCAGGGTTGCTTTGGCTATCTGAGGGTTTTTGTGCTTCCATATGAATCTTAGGATGGATTTTTCCAATTCTGTGAAAAATGTCATGGGGATTTTGATTGGCATTACATTGAATCTATAAATGGCTTTTCATAGGATGGCCATTTTCACAATATTAATTCTTCCAATCCATGTGCATGGGAGGTCCTTCCATCTTCTGATGTCTTCTGCAATCTCTTTCTTTAAGGATTTAAACTTTTCATTATAGAAGTCTTTAATGTCCTTGGTCAGGTTTTTTCCACAATATTTCATTATTTTTTTTGCAGCTATTGAGAAGGGGAGTGTTTCCCTATGCTCTTTTTCTGATTGCTTGCTATTGGGGTATAAAAAGGCTGCAGACTTTTGTAGATTAATTTTTTAACCTGCCACTTTACTGAATGTGTTAATAATTTCTAGGAACTTTCTGGTGGAATTGTTGGCATCTCTTAGATATCATATCATGTGCAAAAAGGGATAATTTGATCTCTTCTTTTCCAATTATTACTCCTTTAAGTTCTTTTTCTTGTCTTATTGTTCTTGCAAGAGTTTCAAGCATTATGTTAAAGAGGAGTGGAGACAGTGGACAGCCTTGTCTGGTTCCTTATTTCAATGGGACTGCTTCTAGTTTTTCTCCATTTAGAATGATGTTGGCTGTGGGTTTGTTATATATGGCATTAATTATGTTGAGGTATGTTCCCTCCAGTCCAATTCCCTCTTTGGAGGTGCTCTTTATTTCTTTTGGTTAACCAGGCTAGCAGTCTTTCAATATTGTTTATCTTTTCAAAAAACCAGCTCTTGGATTTGTTGATTCTTTGTATTCTTTTTTGTTTGTTTTTGTTTTCTTTCTTATTGCTGTTTTTGTT
>NW_008346548.1:9995005-9996176 GCF_000622305.1 Nannospalax galili
GTTAAGTCATTTATTTTGTTCTTTCCAATTTTATGATATAGGCACTTATAGCTATAAACTTCCCTCTAAGGACAGCTTTCAGCATGTCCCAGATGTTTTGTTGTGTTGTATTGTCCTTTTCCAGGAATACTGTTATTTCTTTCTTAATTTTTCTTTTACCCATTCATCATTCAGGAGTGTGTTGTTTAATCTCCATGTGTTCATGTGGTGACTTTGGCTTCTTCAGGTGTTGATTGTAAGCTTTATTGCACTGTGGTCTGATAGAACACATGGAATTATTTCAATCTTTTTGTATTTGCTGAGCTTTGTTTTGTGCCCCAGTATATGGTCGATTTTGGAGAAAGTTCCATGGGGTGCTGAGTAGAAAGTATGTCCTTTGGTGTTTGTGTGGTGATTTTGGCTTCCTCGGGTGTTGATTGTAAGCTTTATTGCATTGTGGTTTGATAGAACACATGGAATTATTTCAATCTTCTTGTATTTGCTGAGCTTTGTTTTGTGCCCCAGTATATGGTCGATTTTGGAGAAAGTTCCATGGGGTGCTGAGTAGAAAGTATGTCCTTTGGTGTTTGTGTGGTGATTTTGGCTTCCTCGGGTGTTGATTGTAAGCTTTATTGCATTGTGGTCTGATAGAACACATGGAATTATTTCAGTCTTTTTGTATTTGCTGAGGTTTGCTTTGTGCTCCACATGGAGTCTTTTTTGTCAGGTGTTAGAACTGCAATGCCTGCTTTTTTCTTAGTACCATTCGCTTGGTATATTTTTTTCCATCCTTTCACTTTAAGATAGTGTCTGCCATTGAAAGTGAGATGAGTTTCTTGCAGACAACAAAAAGATGGGTTTTGTTTCTTAATCCATTCATACAGTCTGTGTCTTTTGACTGGGGAGTTCAGTCCGTTAATGTTTAAAGTTATTAATGAAAGATGAGTGTTGAGTCCTGTCATTTTTATTTCTGTTTACATTCTTGATATAGCTGTACTTTTCCACAATTATACTTCATTGAATTTCTGCAACCTCTTGGGTATAGTCATTCCTTTCTTTAGCTCTTTGTATTGCTCCCAGAACTCTCTGAAGGGCTGGTTTTGTGGACAAGAATTCCTTCAGCCTATTTATGTCATGGAAGATTTTTCTTTCCCCTTCAACTATAATAGACATTTTGGTTGGATATAGTGAT
>NW_008346548.1:9996198-9997382 GCF_000622305.1 Nannospalax galili
CTGGGAATACTTTGGTCCAGGCTCTTCTGGCTTTCATAGTTTGCACTGAAAAGTCAGCTGTGATCCTAATGCATTTTCCTTTATATGTGGTGACTTGTTTCTCTTTTGCAGCTTTCAGAATTGTCTCTTTGTTTTTTACATTTTGTGTTTTTACTATGATGTGCCATGGAGAGTTTCTTTTCTGGTCCTGTCTGTTTGGTGTTCTATATGCTTCTTGTATTTGTCTTGGCATGTCTTTCTTTAATTTTGGGAAATTTTCTTCCACGATTCTGTTGCAGATCTGGTGCATGCCATTATCTTAGGATTCTTCTCCTTCCTTCCTGTATGCCTATGATTCGTAAGTTTGGTCTTTTTTTTTTTTTTTCTGCCATAAGTTCAATATTTCTTAATGTATCTTTGCAACTTCTCCACAAAAGGCATTTTATTTATAAAAGCTGGGCACTTTCTGTGATGCCTCATAGTGATATTTAGCACTCCTATATGTTTTCAAGTCTGTAGATGTTTTAGGTAATTCTATCATTTTATGAATTTCCATAAAATCACAAGTCTCTCTGTTAAGCCATTTCTGATGTTATTATTACTATAAATATATTTGTATTAAGTTGGACATCAGAAATTAATTCTTTATCAAGGATTCCTTGCATAAGAATGAACTTGCCTAAGGATTGTGACATTGTCTACTACTTTGGAATCCACTATATACTTTTCTGTTCCACCCTCTCTCTCGATTATTCAGTTCATTGTGTGCTGACCTTCACTATCTATTTTTAGCCAATTTTTTTTTGAACATTGGGATTCCCAGATAGTAACCCAGCATAGAACTGGGAAAATGAACAGCAGACCTCAATCTTATCCAGAGGAATATTGACAACTGATTACTGCTAGATGAGGAACAGCTGACCCTCCTATAACAAAGACCTCTAGATTGGCAACTAGATTCACCAGAAGGGCAAGTAGTGGGGAATGGCTGGAGGGTGCTGACCACACAGCAGACAGTAGCAGGGATACCAGAGTATAAGGGCTCTAGTTGGGGGACGGAGGCTATGGGAGGATGCTATCTGGGAAGTGGGTGTAAAAATAAATAAATAAGTAAATAAATAAATAAATAAATTTTTTCAAAAAATGTTTGGTCTTTTTATAGTGTCACACAATTCCTGCATATTCCATTCTTGTGATTTCTTAAA
>NW_008346548.1:9997871-10019213 GCF_000622305.1 Nannospalax galili
AACTTTATGTGTCTTTGTGGTTTACTTTTTGGGCATGAAAAGCTGGTTCCCTAAGCTTCCAGATCTCTCTTTTGATTTTATTTTGGAGTGGCCAGATTGCTTTTGTCTTCAGGAATTCCCACAGAGGCCCAAGTCAGATGAGGATCAGATGCTCTCAGGCTTTCTCCTAAGGTCTGGAACCCTCCAGGAAAGATTTTGGCCTCAGGAATTTGGGAGTTGGACTGGCCTGGGAGCAGGGCCCAAGAAAGATGCTGGCCTAGGGCAGGTGCAAAGGGAGATGGGGGTGGGAAGAGGCCCCAAGGACTCCTGGGAACTTGGTTGGACTGCACTGAGGAACTTCGTTGGTCTGGATGCATAGGATCAGGAAGTGGAAAGGTCAGCCCAGATGTCCCAGAAAGAGCCTGTCAGGTTGTGCAGCCCAGGGAAGCAGAGGGAGGTGAGGGCTGGGCCAGGCCCAGAGGGCTCCTAGGGACTGGAGAAGGAACTGGGTTGGTCTGGATGCAAAGGATCAGGAAGTAGTGGTGGTTTCCCAGGTGTCTGGGGTGACAAGACAAGGAATGGGACAGGTCCCAGGCTAGGAGGAGAGATGGGCCGGGGAGATGGGAGGGTAAATGAGGCTGGGGGAGTCAAGGCGAGGAGGGTGGGATCGACTTACCCCAGAGAGAGGCCTGCAGGTAGTGCAGGCCCAGGGAAGCAGAGGGCTCCTTCTACTTTTGTGAAGGGCACTGATCCCATTCATAAGGGCAGATCGCATGACTTTATCACCCAAAAGCCTCCCCTCTTCATAACGTTATACTAGGGATCCAATTCCAACACACGAGTTTGGGGAGGAAACCAACACTAGACCATAGGTGTAGATTTACTATAAGATAAAATTTTTTCTTTAGTTTTCTGACCCATGTTTAGGGTAGCAAGTATTCTGAATATGCTCAGTTCTGATAAGGAAAAGTACAATGTCTGTTAAGTGATGCTGATTTTTGCATATCTATGTTTTGCACTGCAAACCCTAAGAAGCCCTTCCAGGTATCTTTCTCTGTATAAACTCTGAGAGATACAGCATCCATGAATCATATGATGTATTAGAGTGAAATTTAAAATTAGATAAATGCAAAAAGATTTTTAAAAGCAAAGAAAATGTTTAATATTGTTGAATTTTATTAAATAAAATAAATTCATTCACAATGGGAAAAGATCACAAACTGCCTGAAAAGACCAGCATCAATATAGCCAGATACAGCCTGGCACAGAACCCAATTCACTCAGTGGACAGATGGAAATATGTAGGAGAGTGCTAGGGAGATGGCTGAGTGGGTAAGGGACTTGTCACAAGCATAAGGACCTGACTTTGGATCCTCAGAACTCACATAAGCCAGATGCAGTAATATGCATCTGTGATCCCAGTGCCCTCCTTAATGAGATGGGAGCAGAGACAGGAGAGTACCCTGAAGCTCATAGGCCAGCTAGCCTGGTACTAACAGTGACAAATAAGAGACCCTGTCTCAAAGAAGGTGAAAGGTGAGATGAGGACCAGCACCTGAGGTTGTCTATTGTCCACCATGACTTGCACCATTCAGATACAGAGAGAGAGAGAGAGAGAGAGAGAGAGAGAGAGAGAGAGAGAAATTTTTAGACCTGTGCATTGAGTCTGAGACAAAAGGTAATAAACGCCTGCAGTGAGAGGAGTAGACGTGCCGTACTCAGTCTTCTTGCCCCAAATGCCAGTGATATGAACAACTAGAGATAATATAAGCTCCAGGGTGCTTCCCTGTCCAAAGAGTAATTATGTTTGCTTCTGGCAAAAAATACTGTAAGAGCAAAAGACCTACATGAAGTTACTGAATTACTCCAAGTAGGCTAGGCAGCTGTAAGAAGTCCAGTTCTCCAGGTCTGACCACTTGAGGAGAAAGCTCTCGTTGACAGCAGTTTAGGACAGCATGCAGTCCTAAATGATCCTGGCCAGTTTTCCAACTCTTCCTCATGCTGCTCTGGAGACCTGGACTCTTTCTGCTTTACAGGTAGCAACTTATTGATCTCAAAAAACCTTTCTTGGCCCCATGCTACTACTGTGAAAACTGAGACAGTGTGCATTGGAACAGAGGGCAAGTCATGATGAGACAAGGTACATGAGTGATGAGGAAATGGAGGTGGCAGTTGGAGCTTGCTCTGAGAGTGTGGACATGAAAGTAGGAAGGAGTTGAGACAGGAGGAGAAGCACTGTGAGGTGATGGAGCAGCGAATGTCATTGAGCTCTCACTGTGTGCTGGCCACAAATCTAAGTCCTAGGCAAAGATGATCTCATTTTGTCCATTTTATAGTTCAGACGTTATTTGCCCAGGGTCACAGAGCTAGTCAGTAACAGGAATAGAAACATTTTCTGAGTTCAGCTTCTTTTTTTCTGTCCAGTTGTGTTTTCAGACTTCTCTTTTTTAAAAAATATTATATTTATTATTCTTATTTTATGTGTATGAGTGTATTGCCTGCATGTGTGTAAGTGCACCCGTGTCATGCAATGCCCGCAGAGGTCAGAAGAAGGTGTCAGAGTCCCCTGGAACTGGGGTTATGGATGGTTGTTAGCCACCCTGTGGGTGCTGGGAATTGAACCCAGGTCCTCTGCAAGAGCAGTTAGTGCTCTTAACTGCTGAGCCATCTCTCTAACCCCAAGTCAGACTTTTCAGTGACAAAATGCCTGACAGAACAATGTAAAGAAAAAAATATATCTTGGCTTATGGTTTAGAGGTTTCAGTCCATGCTGACTGGGTCCATTGCTGTGGGTCTGAATGAGGCTGAGTATCATTATGGGGAGCCTTAGAAGATTAAAGCAGCTCACCTTCCCACAGACAGGAGACAAAGACAGGGAGAGGACCTGGGACAAGATGCAGCCCCCAAGAACGTGTCCCCAGTGACCTACTTCCTCTAGCTCAGCCCTTCTCATAAAGTTCCAGAACCTCTTAAAACTGCAGCCAGCTGGGGGCCAAGCTGAGGCACATACAGCCATGGAGTACATCTCATATCCAAACCAGAGCACCACTAGCTTACTCAGCCCCACATCGATCTCTCTCTCCCCATGTCCCTCTCCTCTCCCTGTGTCCCCCTCCCTTCTCCTCTCTCTATACATTCTTAGGTATAGCCAGATGTTTTAGCAGATAATTATTTTCTCGTAGTTTCACATATGATGGTTGGATTTAAATTTCTTGAGGTCAGAGACCACCTTCTGTCTTTTTCCTATCGAGAGTTCCTAACATTAGACAATACTAGACAATGCTAGTATATTGCATGTGCATGCCTGAAAATATTTAATGGTGTTATTTTGTTAATTTAAATGTTCCAATAAAAAGTTAATAGAGGGTGTAATTACTTAGATCAATTTGTATTAATTATTCACTTTCTTTGTTTTTTTCATTTTCTTAGATAATATTTCCTAGATTTGTTGCCATGTAGCAGTTAACATATTGACCACAAAGGATTTCATTTTCATTTTCTTCCAAGTTGCAATACGACAGTCCTGTATTAATGTGCCTGCTACTTTGTTAACAGGTAGATGCTGGCTGGATTGGATTTTGGTCCATAGTTGGAGGCTGTGTTGTTGGAATAGCTATTGCAAGGTAAGAATATTTCATATCAGTCTTGTGAATGGACAGGTGAGCAAGGCAAGTCAAAGAAGAAATAGGCTTCCTAAGTAAACATTAAAACCCAGGGAAGAGGGGCTGGAAAGACGGCTTAGTGGTTAAGAGCACTTACTGCTTTTGTAGAAGACCCAGGTTCGGTTCCCAGGACCCATATCAGTAATTTCAGTTCCAGGGGAATCCTATGCCCTTTTCTGGCCTCTGCAGATGTTGCATACACATGGTACTCATACATACAGGCAGTCGAAAACTCACATACATAAAATAAAAATAAAATGATAAATCTTTGAAAATCAGGGAAGAGGGGCTGGAAAAATGGCTCACTGGTTAAGAGCACTGGCTGCTCTTGCAGAGGACCCAGGTTCAATTCCGAGAACCAATATATCAGCTAACAATTGTTTGTAATTCCACTTCCCTTTAGCCTCCATGGGCATTGCATGACACGAGTGCATTTACATGCATGCAGGCAAAACATTCATCCTCATAAAATAAAAATAAATAAATAAATAATTGAATCAAGGAAGAATGAATAAGCAAGGGTAAGCAAAGGCTGCTTGTTCATGGACCAAGAAATATCTATTCAGTAGAAAGGATTTGCTTCCATAAGAAGCCTGCTTGGGAGCAGTTTTCCCAAAATGGATTTTGGAGACCAGAAATATATTTCTGGTGTAATTAAGCTCCTCCTCTCCATATTAGAGAACACCCTCTCCAAATATCAGCCAAATGAAACAAGTAAATAAATAAAGGTAAAGCAGTAGTTAACAAGAGCAGAATAATTAAAAAGTCATGTATCAGAGTATCTCTTGAACCTTGCATGGCAGGCAGTCTCCGAGTTTGGGAATATTATTTCTAGCTTTTATGGCAGGTATCTCTCTACATTTATCCCATTTTGATGAAAAATGTCCATAAAGGCTTCCAGTTTCATCAAACTCTCTTTAATCCTAACCCATTATGACAACACATTCTTTGAATGAATCAGAAGGAAGGGGGAATCTCATTTATCTTAAAAAAAAAAAAAAATGAAAATGTCACCCTTTCTAGTGACTTTCAATGAAGCGCCTCCTGGTGTTTCCAAAGAAAGTATTCAAGTACCTTCCAAGTCATTTTGCCTGTTTCATCAGAAGTAAAGTTAGCCAATCACTTAATCCGAAAGAGGAGAATCTAATTACATACTTGAAGAGCTTATCCTATAAGATATATAAAGCACCTCAATATCTAAATACTTAAGCACAATTGGCACAAGATAGTATATGTAGACCTTACAGGTTTCACATACTGTTTCTGGCATGATGAAAAAACAAATAGGCAGTATAACTTCCAAATCACTTTGTGGTTTTTATGTTAAAAAGTGTATAAGAATAAAATTCAAGGGGCTGGAGACATGGCTCAGCAAATAAGAACACTGACTGTTCTTGCAGAAGACCCAGGCTCGAATCCCAGCACCCACATGGCAGCTAACAACTGTCTATAACTCCAGTTTCGGGGATCCGACAGCCTCTTCTGTCTTCTGTGCACATTGCACGACACAGATGCACTTACCTACATGCAGGCAATACATGCATACACATAGAAAATAAAACAAAAATAATAAATAAAAGAACAAAATTCAAAAGATTACTTGTAGGAAATTACTTCACTGATTCTGAAATATATTGACTTGACACATTTTAAAAAGAATCAGATGCATTTTTTCTATAATAAATAATAAAAATTGGTAAATTCAAAATTGGGACCAAGTGTTTGACATTTTCTTGGGGGGAATTCCTATGAGACTGTGAACCCCTTTTCAGAATATGTGGATGTTTCTGCTTGTGAGCTTTCCTAGAAGAGAGCAAACCTGTCACTAAGCAAATATGTCCATTTTCCCACCAAAAGATGGCACCAGTTTTCACTTCATAGAAAGTCCTTTTAGTCTAAAAAACACAATGATAAATAACCACATCATATCAAATAAATGAAAAAACACAGTATGGTATTGAAAGGGTTACAAAGGACAGCTACATAGTTAGAGTAGAAATTACAGTCACCTTTTAAAAAGTCAAAGTGGATAGAACATGGTAAAAGTTAGATTGAGGACAGGGTCAATTTTTCTATGATAGGAATAATTCCAAAGAATGGAGCAACTGTGTACAATCACAGCCAGAGCCTGTACCATCAACAGTTGATCTGCATGGGAAAAAAAAAAAAAAAAAAAAGCAGTTGGCAAATGGAAAATGAGAATTGGGGGAGATATGGCCCGGCTTTAGTTCTTGTTGATCCAGGAAAAGGGTAGCGATTTTTGAGAACTTAAGATGCTGTAAAACTCATGAGCTTTATAGGATAATATCCAATATACTTTTTTTCCCTCAGACTCGTTTCAGGTTCTTATTTTGTAAGCCAGACTGGACTTGAATTCTCCCTCCTCCTGCCTCATCTCCTGAGTGCTGGGATTACAGCCGTACACTACCATACCAGCTTAGGTGCTATGTTCTTACTTCGGGAAGCTTACAGTCTAGTAGGGAAGACATGAAATAAGCAAATGCAGAAATAAGACAGTTTCCAACAGATAAAAATTGCTGTGGGGATTTAAAACAAAACGTAGGGGCATTGTGAGGAGGACTTCTTCAGTGAGCTCAGAGGGCATGTTCTTCAGTGAGCATGGAGGGCCATGTTGAGCTGAGACCGAATGACCTGAGTGATAAGTGGAAGTGAACCATCCGAGGGTCTGGGGGTACTGCTACTAGCACTGGTGACAGATAGCAACCAGCTAAAGACTGCTGTGGGAACCAACCTTAGCACAGATGAGGACCAAAAGGCTGTGCCCGACTGGAAAAAGGAAGGAGGAGAACAGAACAGAGCCAGGTCAGGTGTGACTGCAGATGTTCTGGAAGCATTTGTGTGGGTTCTTTGAGTTTGCAGGCGGGGAGAGCCATCCTTGCAAGTCATTGTGGATTCTAAAACTAGGCTAGTGTGTGCTCATTACAGAATGTTTAGAAAGCATAAAAATAAAATAAATGTTGATTTAAAATTCAAAATCTATTCTGTGACTTACACTCTAAACATTATATTTTTTGTTTTTTAAGAGGAAGAAAATTTTATTATATATAAAATTATCTTTTAAAATTGTGCATAGAAAAATCAAATAGTAGTTGCTTGAAGAAGGCGTGCTACTAATTTAAACAATACTTGAAAGTCCAGCTGAAATTAATTGGATATTGTTTCTTTTCAGGTTTGCAGATTTTATTCGTGGTATGCTGAAACTAATTCTTCTCCTCCTATTTTCTGGGGCCACGTTATCATCCACATGGTTCACCCTGACCTGTTTAAACAGCATCACACACCTGCCTTTGACAACAGGTGAGTACAGGTTATTTTTGAGCTTGGGATATTTTCAGTCCTACACTAGGCGTGGTGACACACACCTTTAACCCCAGCCTTCTGGAGGCATATGCAGATAGATCTCTGTGAGGCCACCCTGGTTCACATAGTGACTTCCAGGCAGACTGTGACTAGGGAGACCCTGTCTAAAAACAATCAACAAAACACACACACACACACACACACACACACACACACACACACACAAATATATATATATATTCAGTCCGTAGTTTGAGAGTGGGACTTTTCCTTGCTGTCTTAATTGTTCCATATATGAGGAAGCAGACTTCAGAGATGACTCAGTTAATAAAGTGCCTGTCCACAAGAACAAGGACTTGAGATCGGTACTTATGAGTCCAGAACCTATGTAATAAGACCAGGGCGAGGGCTAGAGAGATGAGTCCGCAGTCAAGAGCACATACTGCTCTTGCCGAGGATCCAAGTTCAGTTCTCAAAATCCACATAGGGCAGCTCACAAACCACCTGCAACTCCAGCTCCAAGGGGTCCAGCTCCCTTGGACTTCAAGTGCCCCTGCACTCATATACACATATGCACATACATATATCTAATTTTAAATGATTTTTTGAAAACTCTGAGGGTGGTGGTATGCTCCTGGGGACAGAGACAGGCAGATCCCTGAAGCTCATTGACTGGCCATCCTATCTAAATCAAGGAGCTTCAGGTTCAATGAGAGTTCTTGTCTCAGAGATAAAAGTGGAGAAGGATTGAGGCCAGACACCCAACATCAACTTCAGGACTCCACCTGAGTGCACACTCATGTACATGTGCAGCTGCACATGTCGTATATATATCGTGCACATATGAATAATGAGGTTCTCTAGTCCAAGCATCATAATACCATCCCAATAAAAAAAGCCCAAGAAATAGCTAAATATTTTTGTATATGGAAAAGAAATACCCTCTTTAGATTAAACTCATATAGCATGAAAATGGTTACATTTGTTTAAATTCACACCAGATAATAACACAAAGATTTTATTTTGCTTATAATCATTATTAAACAGTAATGTAAAAGCAAAAGGCTGTTTATATTTAAAATATACCAAAAGGGCCTAAAGATCTGGCTCAGAGGTTAAGAGCAGCTAGGTTCTTACAGAGAATCTGGGTTCGGTTCCCAGCACCCACATGACCACTAACAACTGTCAGTAACTCCAGTTGCAGGGGCTACGATGCCCTCTTCTAGCCTCTGTGGACATTGCATGCGTACACAGGTGTACTCACATGCAGGCAAAACACTTATACACATAAAATATAAATAAATCCAAAAAACTAAAAAATAAAATAAAACATACCTTAATACAGCTCTTTGAACTAGCATCTATAGCTTTATTTTATATTGAGTTCTATTACATCATTCTACAAAAGCAAAATTTCTAGAAATGCCTTCTAAAAGTATACCATAGCCAGCTTACATAGCTCATGTAATTGACCTGAAGCTTTGTAATTGCTTTTTTTAATCATTATTATATGTTTTGAGTCTTTTTCTATTGTTGCTGTAATAAGTTACATCAAGTTAGTAGCTTAACAACAACACAAGTTTATTATGATATCTCTGTGGATTGGAAGGAGACCTGCCATGGGCCTCACCTGAGATCAAGTCAGCATGGGCAGACTAAGGAAGTCTGTTTTCTCACCTTCGTAGGCCTTACTTTTATTCTCACCCTCCTCTCCCACCTCCCTCCAATTTCAAGGATCCTCGTGCTCACCATGGGCTCACTCAGATAATTCAGAATAATTTCTCAATATCAGACTTGGTGTATTAGCAACCTTAATTCCATCTCAACTTTTAATCCCCTTTGCCATGGAAGGTAGCATATTCTTGATTGATCACATTCTTGATTGATCATTAAGGGAGAAAGTCATCATTCGACTTCAGGCTCTCCTGCGAGTTACTCTAATGGTTTATTATGTAAGATAAGGGACTCTGCTACTGTTTCTTCCTTTCTTCTAATAGAAAATTGCTTGAGGTGGGTATTTCTTATTCCTCTCACAAGTAATTTTTAGCCACCTTTTGGGTTAGGTGCTCAATTATAGGATTATTATTTCTTGTAAAAGTACATTGAGAATTAATGTTATACCAGCATTTGATGAGGGGGTAAATAAGAATCTGAAGGCTCCATGGGGGCCAATTGCCATGTTCCATGAGTCCCTGAGAAAGAGGTTCCTTTTTTCTCCATATAGTTTAAGAATACTGCATATCCCAATTTGGATTTCTGCAGTCTGTAATAAAAGAACCAGGATTTGTCTATCAAAGGCCTCAAACTTGGAGTTCCAGCCACTTTCACAGAAATAATAGACAGTAGAGTATGACTGCAAAACTGTTCCTGCAAACTCACAAGAGCCGCACAGGGACCCCACAGTGAGACACTGCTGGAGCCTCCAGTCAGGAAGTCCCAGTGTCAGGAATAGACTAGGCTGTGTTCACTTGTTCTAATGATGTCATATCCTTGCAAAGTTAGTTTTTCAACAATTGCTGTGGTAAAAAGAAAATAGTGCACAAACTGACCTGGATTAGGAAATGAGCTTAGCAGTATTCGATGTGATTCTGAATTGGAGGTGCTCATCAGAGGCGTACATCCTGCAGCAGAATGACAGTCATCTGAGAATGGATTCAAGCCTTTTCTTTCAGTTTATGGGTATTAGTTTTTAAATGATTACTAAGTTGTTAGGACATGTGCATTTATTAAACTGTTTGCACCAAAATGTGTAATTGACAGAACTGTTAGGTATTTGTTTTGAAAGCCTTAGAAGCACCATTAAAATGTGGGGCTGGAGAGATGGCTCAGTGGTTAAGAACATTGGTTGTTCTTGCAGAAGACCCAGGTTTGAATCCCAGCACCCACATGGCAGCTAACAACTGTCCGTAACTCCAGTCCCAGGGGATCCGACAGCCTCTTCTGACCACCGTGGTCATTGCATGACACGGGTGCACTTACCTACATGCAGGCAATACATGCATACACATAAAATAAAAATAATAAAAAAAGCTTTTTTTAAATGTGGTGCCATACTCAGATTGAAGAAGGTGACTAGCAAGTGGACTCAATGGTAAAGGTGTGTGCTGACACCCTAGTTCCATCTCCAGGACCAGCATGGTGCAAGGAAAGAGTTGTCTCTCTTGCCAGGCGTGGTGGTGCACGCCTTTGATCCCAGCACTTGGGAGGCAGAGGCCGTGGATCTTTGTGAGTTTAAGTCCAGCCTGGTCTACATAGCAAGTTCCAGGCCAGCTGGGGCTACAGGGAGACCCTGTCTCAAAAAGACCAAACAACAACAACAAAAAAGTGTTGTCTTTCCACACATGCACCCATATACATGCACAATAAATAAATTAATTTTAATTTTTTTAATTTAAAAAACAGGGAAGGCTGGGAAAGCTGTTTATGCTCTCCTGCCAGCTGTCCTGTCTTGAGTGTGTGCACTGTTTCACCATGAAGCCTGGTTGTCCTGCGTAGTAGATACTGACTAAAATCTGTACTCTTTATATACCAGTGTTCCTACATTGGAGTTCCAAACAATTTAGGCAAGTATTCCAGTAGAGATTTGTATTTGCTTCATTGTGGGGTACTTTCCTAGTTTAGCAGTTGGCCAGCACTCCAGCAGAACAGTTTTAGTATACAGCTCCTCTTATCCAGGGAATTAGGCAGAGATCTTTTTCATGATACCATACGGCAAGTAAGCATCTGTGAGATTTTACAGGAACAGAGTCGTGAGTGCTTGATGAACAGATTTCTTTCCCTCCAATTAAGTGTAGAATATTCATTATAAGATAGCATGCATGTTAAATTTAAGGTGTTTCTGTTTAACATGACAGAATTAACAATTTTATCTCTACACAGAGGTTTTAAGAGGGAATTTAATTTTTCACTTACATTTTTGTCTGGATTTGTTACTGAGTTGGGGATGGGTATATTCGGAAAATATGTGTCGTGTCTTTTTAATCTTCCACTGATGTGGCTGACCCTGGTCAAGACTATGTTTTCCTAGTCTCAGGTTGAAGAGAATTATGCTGGACAGAAAGGAAAGCAGGCTTCTAAATTAAGTCAAGGCGAGCATTGAAAGGTTGAGTTTGATGTAGCCATCCAGGCAACCAGGAAATTTATAACTTCTACTGTTGTTTTCAGTTGCAAGTCAGTTTTTTAATGTCACTTAGATTTCCTGAAAGATTATTTTTAACTTATTAAAACACTAAACTAAGAACTAGATTTGTGCATACCCCTTCTCTAAGGTCTATAGCCTCTCCTTTTTCTTAGTGTTCTTTGAGCGTATCTTGTCTTGCTTGACTGAAAATCTGGAGCATGGAACCCCCAGCACCCAGAAAAGAAAGAAGGGAAAAAAAGAAGAGGGGAGGGGAGGGGAGGGGAGGGGAGGGGTGTATTATATCATCCTGAGTCTCCATAGATCAGGCTTCCTGCCAGCAGGATTCAGCACCCTCTGGCACTCTTTGTCATGCAGCACTAGTTGTAGGACTCATTTTAATGGAACAATGGGGAATTCTAATAAATCTATCACAGATACTCTCACTGCCTTTGTAAAAATCTGACCTAATTCCTTTTAAGTAAAAGAGGTTTCAAGAAAGGGAATTTACTACAGAGTCTAATTATGGGCAAATCTAGACCTTTAGGTTGATATTTAAAGTCTGTAATGGCAAAGTCGTGTTTCTGTTTAATGGTCCTTCTTAATCAGGAATATGTCTAGTCTTTTTCCTCGTTCCTAACAAATTTAGGATTTCTATTACAGGTTTTTGTAAGTCAGGAGAACCTCCATGAAAAGTGTGAAGCACAGTCCTGTGCTACAAAACAGTGTTTCAATCAAAACCAGGCAGCACATGACAGTCCCTTGAGACTGTCGCCTCATAGCATCTTAACTGGCTCAGTTTGTGTACGTGTGCTCTGGTATTCCAATAAGGACAAGAATCAACAAACAGCATGTTTCTCAGAACCCACTCATCGCTAAACAATACATGAGTGTATATGCATAATGACTGAACATAAGAAACTAGGAGCTGCCTAAGTTTTGTTCACCTTGCTTTCTCACTAAAACCCCTTTTCAGTCTTTGTGAAGCCACTGATCTTGATATTGTTACAGTCTCTGCAGAGGAAAAACTGGGTCATGGCATTCTCTCTAAAGGCACAGTGTTGATATATGCACCTGCTTACACACATCCTCTTGGAGGCTGTCCAGTATGCCTCTCCTCTTAAGGAATTGGTATTTTTCTCCTCTTAAGGAGTCAGTATTTAAAATTCCATTATTAATTAACTGAAGTATTTACAATAGGACAAATAAATAACCTTATGACTTAGATAATATGAGCTTCAACATCTTGAAGCCTTTTATAAACAGAGCAATGATGCAACCACATTATTCACCTGATCTGAGAGTGAGATGTCTAGCCCTGTTAGCCCCAACTCGCACAGTCATTTTTTACTGAACAGGTGAATGCTTAGAAAATGGCATTTTGAAAAATGTTAGCACTTTCGAGTTGAGTTTGCTCAAACAATATAATTTGACTATTTGACAGAAGTTGCCTTGGGAGCGATTATTCATCTAATTTCATCTCAAGTTACTAGAATGTCAAGATGGTGGTTTCCAACAAACCCAGGACAAGACATAAGGGAGGGCATCTCACTGGACCAAAAGCCCCTATGACCACAGGATAGCTTCAGTGTTAGACCCAGCTGTGAACTACATATGACTTGTATGGGCTAGAAAGAATCTTTGTTTTTAGATGTTTTACCTTTATTAAGATAATTATGTCCCATTTTGCTAGCATGGAAAAATTAAAAGCATGTACATGCCCCCCTAAATGTGGGGGAAATGAGAAAATTCTGAAGAGTAATGAATATGATTTTTTTTAACACAGTCTTAAAGAAATTGGGAATTTTGAGTAACTGAACTACCTTTCAGTTTTGTGGCCTAAAAGTGACAGTTACTTGTGGACATTACACTGACTACTTGAGAAAGAAAGGTAGAATATGGTTTAATATGGTTTATGGATTTGTGAAAACTCTTAGTATAAGAATCATGAGAGCTGGGAAGATGACTCAGCAGGTAAAGTACAGGTAGAGGACTTAAGTTTGAAATCTCAGAACCCACATAAAAGCCAGGTGCAGTTGTGCAAGTCAGTAATCCCAGTGCTCTAACAGTGGGATGGGAGGCAAAGACAGGAGAGTCTCTGGAAGCTCAGGGGCCAGCCAGCCTGTTGTACGCCTGTCTCAAACAAGGTGGAAGGCGAGGATAAGACCCATGTCCTCTGTCGTCCACAGGTACACCTTGACATAAATGCATGTGTGCACACCCACATACCATACACAATACAAACACACACACACACACACACACACACACATGATGCTTTTAAATTTATTTTAAAAAAATAATGAAATGCTCAAAGGATCTACTGAGAAAGATCATTTAATATTTATCTGTGGAAATGTTCAAGAGGAGAAATAAGTCTTAAGGCAGAATCTGTGTTTCTTGAAAGTAGAGGACTTGTCCAATGATCAGTGTTCGTGATTTAATAGTACACTGCCTTCTTCAGAACCATAAATAATTTAGGGGAGCTGGAAAGTTACTGACAACCTACACTGGAGGCACCATTTCACAACCCATTTCTACTCCAGGCCTACTCTTTTAAAGGATTATTTGTTGTGCTTCATTTCTGTAAGATAATTACTTTGCCTTTCAGCCATATGGAACTGTAGACATTACAGCCAACCTTTATAGGACTAAAGTGTGCCAACAAAGAGACTGAATAAGGAATACCTGTAATTTAATAACACAGAAAGAAAATCATAGTCACTAATGATTTGCAGCAAAATACTCCCCATCCTTGTCTGGAACTAGTTTCACATATTGAATGTCTTAATTACCAGTAGACTCTGAGGGACCCAGCAATCACTTTTTAGGGAGAAAATTATAACTGAGCACAGAGTCACAGCTCATTGTAATAACAGAGAGAGCTAGGGAGAACCAGGCCTGTCACCCCAGACACTTGGGAGGTTGAAGCAGGAAGATCAGAAGTTCACTGCTTGCCTGGGCTTCGAAGAAGTGTGTGTGTGTGTGTGTGTGTGTGTCTGTGTCTGTGTCTGTGTCTGTGTGTCTGTGTGTGCGTGTGTGTCTGTGTGTGTGTGTCTGTGTGTATGTCTGTGTGTGTATGTGTGTCTGTGTGTGTGTGTCTGTGTGTATGTGTGTGTGTGTCTCTGTGTGTGTCTGCCTGTCTCTGTGTGTGTCTGTTTTTGTGCCTGTGTCTCTGTCTGCCTCTGTGTGTATCCGTTTCTGTATCTGTATTTTTGTGTGAATATGTTTTGTTCGTTATGTTCAGCATGCTCTAAAGCTTCCCAAAAAAAGTCTGTAGATAACGTTGTGACTATTTCTGTTTACTGCTGGCTGTTTCTTTTTATCTATATCCTTATTTACAAAAAAAATTTCATTTATGATATCAAGTTTAATTTAAGTTAGGAAGTAGTTCCAATAAAGGTCTAATCTAATTATTCCCAGGTAACTTCCTAACTTTATCCAGGAATAAAGGTTCAGTCGGTATGCATCATAATGAAAGTGCATCTATTAAAGACATTCATGTCCTAAACCTACATTTTGGAAAAATTTCTTGACTCTAATTCTTAAGGTAATTCATAATAAAATATTGTTGTGTTTTATATTTTATACTGTTTCTTATTTCTTGATAAAATTGTAAACAAGCCTTTTATTATTCTAACCATCTAAGAGCACCATAAGACATTTGTTTTTTATAGTTTAGTAAAGCCTCTTTTTAAATTTTTCACTGATCTGCTTAAATGAACTATTCTCTCATCATCTAATATAATTTGTCATCAGTAAATGAACTTTGGGGCTGGGGAGATGGCTCAGTGGCTAAAAGCAATGCAGTGCTCTTGCAGAGAACCTGAGTTTGGTTCCCAGCACCCCTGTCAGGTGACTCAAGGTGACCTCCTTAGGCACCTGCACTCATACACATACACACAGACACAGACATGCACATACATAATTTAAGATAACAAAAATAAATCTTAAAAAATAAAATAAATAAATGAATTTTACTCTGAGGGCATAGCTCAGTTAGTAGAATGCCTGCCTAGAAAGCATCAAGCCCTGGATTCCATCCCTAGCTCTGCCTTGGGTTCTATCCCAGCCCCACACAAACTGAGGATGATGGGTCACACATGGAGGCAGGAGCCAAAGGTCTTCCTCAGCTACATAGCCAGTTCAAGGCTGCCTGAGCTGCTAGACACCTGTCTCAAAAGGAAAAAATTAAAAATAAGCAACATACTATAAAAGAATTTCTTCTGTACCATCTCAGATATGTCTTTGTTTGATGGCAGCTTGCATATCTCCCACAGGGAAGGTTTTGCCTATCTTATTGGTCAGCTCTGGGTCCCTACAAGGCCCTCAGTGAGTTATAACTGATCTGGAGCAACAAGCTCCAGAGAACAAGTTGTCTGCCTCCTCTTGCATTGGTGGCCTTTGGACCATTTGAAGACATCTAACATGTCTGGCCTAAGCCTTGACTCTGAAAATCCCCCAGTTTGACAGCTATGTGAATACACCACTGACCAACCTTGGTCCCTTTCATCTCAACCTCTCTAGCATATCAGGTCCTCCTTAAAACGTTCCTAGAACTGGGCCTTCAAGATGGCTCAGCAAGTAAAGGTGCTTGTCATTGGGGGCGGGAGGCTAGATTGAACCTGTGTAAAGGAAAAAGGAAAGAACTAACTCCACAAAGTTGTCCTCTAACCTCTACACATGTATTGTGACCCGTGTGTACAAACACAGAGAGAGAGAGAGAGAGAGAGAGAGAGAGAGAGAGAGAGAAATAATAAAAATTCATTTAAAAGCTTTTTTAAAGATTTATTTTTAGTTATGTGTTTATGTGTGGGTGTGTGCACATGGGTGCAGGTGTCTGGGGAGGCCAAAGATGTCAGATCACCCTGGATGTAGAGCTATAGGTGGTTGTGAGCTGCCTGACATGAGTGCTGAGAATTAAACTAAGGTCCTCTGTAGGAGCAGTACACATTCTTAACCACTGAGCCATCTCTCTAGCCCCTAACTTTAAAAAAAAAAAATGTAATTAAAAAAAAAATTCCAAGATGGACATGGTGGCACATGGAGGCAGAGGCAGGCAGGTCTCTGTGAGATCAAGGTCAGGCTAGTCTGCATAGAGAGTTCCAGGCTAGCTGTAACTATAGGAGATCCTATCTTAAAAGAAAAAAAAATTTCTAGAACACACACACACACACACACGCACACACACACACGCACATGCACACGCACACACACACTTCCTGATCTGCTCACGGCCTGAGACTGGGAGGCTGTGACCGCTTATGATCAGACATGACCTTTTTTTAAGACTGGCACAAAGTTATCTTCCTAATCTATGGAAATGGCTGCCAAGCCAGGGATATAAGAAAAGGAGTGATAGCGGATGGTATGTCTGTTGGCTGTCGTGCGTAGCCTCTCAGCCACAGACAGATGGGTCTGAAGAAAGACCCAAGCTAAGTTTTCCCTCGTAGATACTTCAAGCAGTAATTTCTGACACACTTTGCATTTATATGATTAAAATTCTTCTTTTCATTTGTAACCTTTGGATGATCTGTGTTTGGTTCTGTCATCTGCTTTCTGTGCAATCTCCAGCTTTTGTGTTGAATACAGATTTGGGGCACATGCCATTTGAATCAGTAGTACTGAATAAAAGATACCAATATCAAGCTTTGGTGGTGTTTGTTTCAATCCAACACAGTGGCTTGGTTAAAAAAAAAAATGCTAGAGCCTAAAGGCCTTGAAGATACTGTTATTAGCACTGCTGATTTACCTTGTATTTAAATAAGTTGGGGTTTTGTTTTTTTACTTTCAAAACTTCAGTTACTTCAACTTACAGTGCTTAATTTGCTTACCTTGAAGACATGGTAAGGTGATTAAATGGCATAATATGTGAAAGCAGAAGTTGCTGTTGTTGAAATCTTGAGAGTTGTTCAGGTGCTGACTGGGGCAGTTCTTTTGTGTGAATTTTGGAATCTCTTTTATAAGTACTGATCACCTAAGGATTTGAGTATTGTAGCTAATGAAAATATATTCATATGTGTTTTCTTTCCCTAAGGTTTAGTTATTTGATTTGTCATGGGAGTGAGACTTCCAGAATGATGATCCAATTTATGTGTCTAAAATACATCCATTTTAACTCTATTTTATACTATGCAGGACATTGTTTTTTGCCATTTAAACTACAGACCCATGAAATTTTGTTAGCTTCTTTGAAAAAACCTGCAACAGCATTCAGTTGGTGTTTGTTCTGCTAAATTACCTTGACTTTTTAATTGAAAGGCAGTTTATTATAATTTTAATATCACCATTATAAAAAGCCATGGAAATATTTAATGATCATGTAGTTTGAACCTTCTGTGAAGAGCTAAAGGATTATCTTGTCTGCCTGACTTTGAATGGATGACACTCACCCACTGAATACATCAACGCTAACTGAAATTCAAATAGAAGTCAAATTCAGACTTGTAACAGTCAATCTCTACTCTCTGCATGTCCCAGAACACTGGGGACCGTATCAATCAGCCCTCAACCCAGCTGTCTCTCCCTCATTCTGATTAGTAAGATATTCCTTTCACCCTTCCCATAGAAATTATTTGATTCTTTAGTTTCTGTAATAGCAAGTGATTTTAGCATATCCATCCAGTGGTTTTTGTTTGGTTTTTTTTTGTTTCTGTTTTTTTAAACCCTCTTAGTCATCATTTTTACAATAACAAAAGAAACAGATTCTGTGGCTGGAGAGACAGCTCAGTGGTTAAGAACACTTGCTGCTTTTGCAGAGGACCTGATTTGGCTTCCAGCACCCACATCAGGCTGCTCACAAATTCCTGTAACTCATTTGTAATGAAATTTCTCTCTTATTTTGTTAAGTAGGTATGGTATACACATAGAAAAAACAGTCAAGTTCAAATAGTAGAAAAAGAATGCAGTAACAAATTTCCATTCTATTGTGCTCCATGTTTCCCTTTCTATAGACAACTCTGTAACCAGTTTCTTCTGTATTGTCACAGGGAATTCTAGACATTTACAATGTGGGAGTCTTTAGAAAATCCAGTATACTTTTCACTTGTGTATCTTGGATAGCAATATTAGTATATACAAATTGCCTTGTTTTTATGGTCATATAACTCTCTGGGAGACATGAGATGTTTGGGTTGGTTTTTTTTTTTTTTAAGACTTGGTTTTTTGCTTCTTTACTGGGGTTGATGGTAGTTTATTGATGGGGGTTTTAATTTCTTCTGTTTGGGTTTGTTTTGTTGTATTGAGACAGCTGGCCTTAAACATGTTATATAGCCAAGGATGACCTGATCTTCCTGCCCTACAAAGTGCTGGGATTGCAGATATGATGCACAATGCCCAGTCTCCTCTATTTGAATATTTTTTATAAAATTTTCACCAACCAACCCCCAAAGGTGAATTTAGCTTTTTTCTTTATTATTGTTATGTATATATGCATGTGTCTGTGTGGAGATTTGTGCACATGTGAGTCAAGTGCCTGTGGAGTCTTAAAGAAGATGTCAGACTCCCTGAAGCTGGAGTTACAGGTAGTTGTAGGAGCTGGGAACTGAACTTGGATTCTTTGCAAGAGGATTACATGCTCTTAACCACCAAGCCGTCTCTCCAGCCCCATTTACCTTGTTTTTAATCTTTTCGTATGCTACAAACAATATCTCAGTGAGTGTTCTTTGTGTATCTATGTCCATGAACTATAGGATACAGTCCCAGAAGTAGAATTTCAGAATCAAAGAGTAAACACATTTGTTTTGGTCTGGTATTTCTGAATTGCCCACGAGAAGATGGGGTAGTTCCAGTATCATCAACAGTATTTAAGCACAACACAACTTACCTTCCCAGTGACTACTATTTATGCCACTTTCAAGTTGCTCCCAGAATTTAGGTACCTAGGAAACCAAAAGTCATAGATTCCTTGCGAGCAGGAAACAGGGGCCAAGAGAGCTGCATGGCCTGGAGGGCTGTCAGACAAGGCCTGGCTTCTCCACATTCTCCCCTTCAGCTGTATCCCGGCTTGATAAAAACCAGGAGACTCTCCTTCCAGAACCCTGTACTGAGTTGCCATTCAGTATGTGCTGCTCATGTTTCAATGCAATACGCTTCTCATATGTCTTGATTATAATTATTTCAACCATAGAATCATTTAAATGTGATCATAGTTCCATGTAGGGGTACAGCTCCTTCAGAAATAAAATCGTAGGATTTACGGGGGCGTCGGGGTGCTTTCTGTTTGGTTTGGTTTGGTTTGAGATAAAGTCTGACTATGTTGCCCAAGCTGTCTTGGAACCCTATATGTAATACAGGCTGCTTTGAACCCAGATGCTCCAGGCCCCACCTTATGATTGCTGAATTTGCAGACTCAAGCAAACAGGATGAGCTAGAAAAGATTATTTCTAGCTGTGTTTTATAAAAGCATTTAATCCCATCAGTGTGTGAGCCTGATTCAGTAGCAGCACTTGCTGGTCCCTAAGAGCTCAACTTTTCTTGTCATTTATTTCAGTATTTTTCTTGCATTAAACTCCTGGCTCATGTATGTCTGGGTCAAGAGTCCTTTCTGCCCTGATTACACTGACTGATCAATGAATGGTTGTATAGTATTTTGGAAGTAGAATACACTATAAAAACTACCAGTGATGGCACAGACTCCAGGTGTCCTGGTGCCAGCACCTTTCCTGGTCACCAGGAGCCCTCACTTCCCTTTGCTTCCTGGGCTGCACAGCCGCCAGTGTCCTAGTCCTAGCACCTTCCCTGGGTAAGTCCAGCATGCCCACTGAGGCTTGACTCCCCAAGCTTCTTTCACCCTCCCAGCTCCCCCACTGGGTCTCTTCTCTTAGCCTGGGAAGAGGCCCATTTCTTATCTTGGCACCCCAGACAATGGGGCTAACCTCTTGGCCCAGAGCCACCACTGCTTCCTGATCCTTTGCATATACACCAACCCAGTTCCTCCCTGCGGGCCCCCAGGAACCCTCTGGGCCTGGTTCCACCCTCACCTCCCTTTACTTCCCTAGATGGCACAGCCACCAGCTTCCTGAGACCAGCATCTTTCCTGGGCCCTACTCCAAGGCCAGCTCAGCCCCCAAATTCCTGAGGGCAGTGTCTTTGCTGGAGGGACTCAGACCTTAGGAGAAAGCTTGAGAGCATCTGAGCCTCATCTCACTTGGGCCTCTGTAGGGACTCCCAAAGTCAAAAGCAAATAGGTCACTCCAATATAAAATCAAAAGAGAGAACCCGAAGCCTAGATCAACGAGCTTTCCATACCCAACAAGTAAACCATAAAGGCACATAAAGTTTACCAAAAGAAGCAGATCTAAACTCAACACACAAAGGCTTGAGTCTCACACAAGAATCAGAAACTACAAAAGAAATTCACATGGAGAACTCCCTAGAGGTAACACAGGACATGGAACTCAAAAGAACAATTATAAACATGATAAAATAATTCATTGAATTTAAAGAAGACACAAATCGAACTGAAGAAAGATACAGATAAACTTCTGAATGAATTCAGAAAAGAGAACTATTGAAGAATACACAGGCTGAAATGAAGAAGGAAGTGAAACACTGAGTAAGCCAATTAGAAATGAAAGGAAAAAGCCTCACCAATAGGATGAATGAAATAGAAAACAATATCAAGACTGGAAGATAAAGTGGACAAAGTAGACCACTCAAGCAAAGATTATGAAAAATTTAAGAAAACACAAGAATGGAATATACAAAAATTGTGTGACACCATAATAAAACCAAACTTACGAATCATAGGCACACAGGAAGGAGAAGAATCTCAACATAATGGTATGGAACAGATCTTCAACAGGGTGTAGAAGAAAATTTCCCAAAATTAAAAAAAAACATGCCCATACAAATACAAGAGGCATATAGAACACCAAATAGACAGGACCAGAAAAGAAACTCTTCACAGCACATCATAGTAAAAACGCTAAACATTGAGAACAAAGACAATACTGAAAGCTGCAAAAGAAAAACAGGTCACATATAAAAGAAAAACCATCAGGATTACAGCTGACTTTACATTGCAAACTATGAAAGCCAGAAGAGCCTGGACCAAAGTATTCCCAGTTCTAAATGACCACAGATGCCAACCCAGATTACCCAGCCAAAATATCTATCATAATTGAAGGGGAAAGAAAAATCTTCCATAACATCAATAGGCAGAATTCATGTCCACAAAACCAGCCCTTCAGGGAGTTCTGGAAGCAATACAAAGAGCTGAAGAAAGGAATGACTATACCCAAGGGATTGTGGAAATAAATC
>NW_008346548.1:10019272-10020576 GCF_000622305.1 Nannospalax galili
CTGGAATCAATACACATCTTTCATTAATAACTTTAAATATCAATGGACTGAACTCCCCAGTCAAAAGACAAGACTAGTTGAATGGATTAAGAAACAAAACCCATCTTTTTGTTGTCTGGAAGAAATTCATCTCACTTTCAAGGACCAGGATTACCTTAAGGTGAAAGGATGGGAAAAAAAAAAAAAAATACCAAGCGAATGGTACTAAGAAAAAAGCAGGCATTGCAATTCTAATATCTGATAAAATAGACTTTAAACTAAAACTAATCAGAAGAGACAAATATGGCCACTTGGTTCTGATCAAAGGAATAATAAACCAAGGAGATATTACAAACATGAACATATATTCACCAAACTCTGGTGCACCCAACTTCATAAAAACAGTACTACAGGACTTTAAGACCCAGATTAATCCCAACTCACTAACAGTAGAGGACTTTAATACCCCATTGTCACCATTAGATAGGTCAACAGGACAGAGAATTAACAGAGAGACATTTGAATTAAACAATACCATATATCAAATGTACCTAACTATATCTACCAAACATTCCACCCAAGCACCAAAGAATATACTTTCTATTCAGCACCCCATAGAAGGTTCTCCAAAATCAACCATGTGCTGGGGCACAAAACAAACCTCAACAATTACAAAAAGATTGAAATAATTCCATGCATTCTATCAGACCACAGTGCAATAAAGCTTAAAATCAGCACTGGACGAAAACCCAGTAACCACATGAACACATGGAGATTAAACAACACACTCCTGAATGATGAATGGGTCAAAGGAGAAATTAAGAAAGAAAGAAAAATATTCCTGGAACTAGATGAGAAGGACAATACAACACAAAAAAACCTATGGGACACATTGAAAGCAGTCCTTAGAGGGAAGTTTATAGCTCCTACATTAAAAAAAATCGGAAAGAACACAAATGACTTAACATTGTAACTCAAGACATTTGAAAGCAACAACAAATGAAACCCAAACCCAACAGACAAGAAGAAATAACAAAAATCAGAGCAGAAATTAATGAAATCGAAACAAAGAAAACAATACAAAGAATCAACGAATCCAAGAACTGGTTCTTTGAAAAGATAAACCAAATTGATAGATCACTAGCCCAGTTAACCAAAAGAAAGAAAGAGCACCTCCAAATCAACAAAATCAGAGATGAAAGGGGAAACATCACAACAGACACCAAAGAGATCTAGAACATTATAAGGGAATACTTTGAAAACCTATATGCTAGTAAATTTGAAAACCTAAAAGAAATGGACAGGTACCTAAAAACATGGGAACC
>NW_008346548.1:10021002-10022084 GCF_000622305.1 Nannospalax galili
ACCACATGGCCATCTCAACAGATGCATATAAGGCCTTTGACAAAACTCAACATGCATTTATGTTCAAACTCCTAGAGGGAATTGGACTGGAGGGAACATACCTCAACATAATTAAAGCCATATATAACAAACCCATAGCCAACGTCAGGAACCAGACAAGGCTGCCCACTATCCCCGCTCATCTTTAACATAATGCTTGAAACTCTTGCAAGAACAGTAAGACAAGAGAAAGAAATTAAAGGAGTAATAATTGGAAAAGATAAAATTATCCCTTTTTGCAGATGACATGATATATCTAAGAGACACCAAAAATTCCACGAGAAAACTCCTAGAAATTGTTAACACGTCAGTAAAGTGGCAGGTTACAAAATTAATCTACAAAAGTCTGTGGCCTTTCTATATACCAATAACAAGAAATCAGAGAAAGAGCACATGGAAACACTCCCCTTCACAATAACTGCAAAAAAAATTAAAATATTTCAGAATAAACCTGATCAAAGACATTAAAGAACTCTACAATGAAAATTTTAAATCTTTAAAGAGATTGAGGAAGACATCAGAAGATGGAAGGACCTCCCATGCTCATGGATTAGAAGAATTAATATTGTGAAAATGACCATCCTACCAAAAGCCATTTATAGATTCAATGCAATGCCAATCAAAATCCCCATGACATTTTTCACAGATTTGGGAAAAAACAACCCTAAGATTCATATGGAAGCACAGAAGACCTTGGATAGCCAAAGCAACCCTGAGCTCTAAGAGCAATGCTCGGGAGATTACTATACCAGATAGTAAACTGTATTACAGAGCTATAGTCATAAAAACAACATGGTACTGGCTCATAAACAGACCAGTAGATCAATGGAACAAAATTGAAGACCCAAATACAAGTACATTCAATTTCAGCCACCTGATATTTGGCAAAGGGGCCAAGAACATTCACTGGAGGAAAGGCAGCATGTTCAGCAAATGGTGCTGGCAAAACTAGATCTCCACCTGTAGAAGAATGAAACTAAACCCCTATATTTCACCTTGCAGAAAAGTCAACTCCAAATGGATCAAAGACCTCAATGTGAAGC
>NW_008346548.1:10022142-10022339 GCF_000622305.1 Nannospalax galili
GAAAGATTTTCTAAACTGGACGTCAACTACCCAGCAAACAACATCAAGAATCAACAAATGGGACCTCATTAAAAAGCTTCTGTACATCAAATCAAAAGAAGCAACCAAGGAAGTAAAGAGAAAACCCAAAGAGTGGGAGAAAATCTTCACTAGCAACACATCTGACAGAGGTTTAACATCCAGAATATATAAAGAAC
>NW_008346548.1:10023095-10034688 GCF_000622305.1 Nannospalax galili
GGTAACACAGACTCAGGAAAAAGAACGACATATGTTCTCCCTCATATGTAGATCCTAGCACCAAATCCTTATAAGTGAGTATGTATCCAAACATAACTACAGGAACCAGAGTAATGAAAAGGAACCAGGGAGGTAAAGGAAAAGAAAGAATCTGAGAGAGAAGAACAGTAGAAAACAGGTGTTAACAAGAATGATGTGGATAAAAATGGGGTTATTTTTAAGGGGAGGGGGAGGGAAGGTTATACAAGGAACCTAGGGGTTAAAGGGAAAGAAGAAGCTCAAGAGAGGTGGGACCATAGGAGAAGGGTATTATTAAGGGAGAAATGGAAAAAATGGGGACACCTTAACTGGGGAAACCATGGTGGAAGGGCTAGACAATGTGAGAGATAAATAATGCCTAGCTAATTTGAGAAAACCAGAGGGAACCATATTGGGCCAACAACCTACTGACAAATTATACATACAACCAGATCAAAGAATGTAATATATGTCTAGGCAAGGTTTATATGAGAGCTTTTGGTCTTTGCCCAATCTTTATCTACATGGCACATGGTAATTAAAAGTACCAGACTGGTGGAACTGACCTTCTTGGATGTTTAACAGCCATACTATGAGGCCTATACTAATTTGGACAGAGGGATGTAAAGGGACAGTTTTTGCTCCTTTCCCTGCTAGGTCGACTAAGTTCCAGGGGAGTATGAGCATCTCTCAAGATGTCCTGTAACTGTGATAAGTCACCTGTCCTCTTGATCAAGGAGGCTGCGGAGACCCCACCAGATGGACCTGAACCAGTGTCCAGTCTACAACGAGGAGGGTCAACACAGAGGAAACATTTCCTCTATGCTTCCAAGCGAAGCCAGCCATGGTCAAGCAAGACCTTTAACTTATCTTCACATAGATGGAACTGGTAAAAGAAAGGAGCCAGGGGCTCCTCCCAAGCCCATGTGACCCCTGAGGAACAGATCCTCAAACAACCTTAAGAGTAAAAATAAATTGGTTTATCTGAGCCAACTGTAGGGTCTTAAACACCCAAAAGGAAAGTATAGCCAAAGATTAATGGGGTCAATATAATTTTTTAAGAGTCCATATATATAGCTAAAGGCTACATAACAAGCAACAATGACAGACAGATGACACCTTCCTTTGAGTTATTGGCCAAGGTGGCCCAAAAGGCTCCCAGACAGTAACCCCACATAGAACTGGGAAAATGAACAGCAGATCCCAATCTTATCTAAAGGAATATTGACAACTGATTGCTACTAGATGAGGAACAGCTGATCTTCCTAAAACAAGGATAGGCTGACTAGATTCAGCGGATGGACAAGCACTGGGGAATGGCTGTGGGTGCCTTCAACACAGTGGACAGTAACAGGGATGACAGAGTATATGGGCTCCAGTGTGGGAGCAGGGAGGCTATGGGAGTGTGCCTTTTGGGAAGTGGGTATATAGATAAATAAGATTGTGTTGGATGTTCTGTATAATATACACACAAATCAGCAAATTTTTTAAAAAAGACATATTTGAGGAGGAAGCATAAAAGTTTACTTCATGTTAAGTAGTAGAGGTGATTAACATTACCAGTGAAATCTACGACTTTATAGCCATACTCAGGTACTAAGGATCCAAGAGTAACTGACTAGTAATAATCAGATACATAGAAATTAAAGACACATGTGCAAACATCTAAGTGTTAGTAGCATTAAAAATGTAGGAAACACCATATTTTGAAATGAAATGGAGATCTTCTTTAAAGGGGAAAAACTCATTCAATTTTATGTCTTACAGAGTTTATACTGAGTTCCATATTGTATAACTGTATTAATTCAACTGTGAACCTAAAAATTTACAGCATCTTTTGAAAGAGATGTATCCTTGCTCTGGAATTTGTGACTGAATATGTTAAAGCTGTAATGACATGCTTCTAATCATGTGGTTATTAAATTTAAATTTTTTTTAAAAAACTACCAGTGACATTCCATCCCTAATAAACCACTCATAAGTCATATAAGGAGAATATGTTGATTGTTCTGTGTAATGGTCATCTAGCCAATAGACAGTGAGCATGAAGTGCTAGATTCAGATTCTCTTGGTGGGGGCTAGAGAGATGGCTCAGTGGCTAAGAGCGCATACTGAGGGAGGGGCTGGAGAGATGACTCAGCAGTTAAGAACACTGGTTGTTCTTGCATAAGACCCAGGTTTGAATCGCAGCACCCACATGGCAGCTGACAACTGTCTGTAACTCCTGTTCCAGGGGATCTGATGCCCTCTTCTGACCTCTGTGGGCATTGCACAATATGGGTACATTTCCTTACATGCAGGCAATACACATACACATAAAATAATAATTTTTTAAATTTTATTTTTTTTTTAAAAAAGAGTGCATACTTCTCTTGAGAGGACCAGAGTTCAGTTCTTAGTACCCATGTCAGGTAGTTCATAACTGTGTGTAGCTCCAGCTCCAGGGATATCCAGCATCTTTGGCCTCCTCGGGCACCCACATTCATATGTACACACACCCCCAACACACACACACGTATTCAAAAACAACAACAAAAAACCTCATGGACTGGCAAGGTGGCTTAAAAGGTAAAAGACACTTACCACAAACAAGCCTGGCAAACCTGAATTTAATTCCCAAATCCTGCATAAAGGTGGAAGGAAAAAAACCAGCTCCTGCAAGTAATCCTCTGACCTCACATGCTATCCATGGTACACAGGCGCACTCACCCATACACAGTACACATATATACACGGTACTATAATAAGCTTTAAAAAGAAAAAATCTCTTAAAAATAATGCCATGTTTTAAATGGTATTTGTTGTAGCTGTCTCGTGCTTCCCACGTAACTGAATAACTTGGCCACTGTGTTATCCAGCAGTAGATCTAGGCTGTAAGTCATTCTTTTGTTCTTTAGTTTTGTATCTGTCTCTATTCAAAGAAATAAAGGGAAGTGAAAGTAATACCAGCTTATTTACATTATTAGAATACACTAAACATTTCATAGTCCTGGAAAACTAGTGATTTCTGAAGGGGGAGCAGCAGTGAGGTTAATTGGAGAAATTCTATTAGAAATCAGTGGGTACTGTTATTTTTTAACCCCTTTGATAGAGCTGTGGACTGTTAATGATTGTAATCATCTGTGGTAAATTCTGATTTGAAGAAGAAGAATGCATAAGCTCTCCCTTAATTTCTGCAGTTTCTGTGCAATAAATTTTTTTAGCAAATGTTTGTAGCAAAAATATTTTTCTTATAACTTTAAGCTTTGAATAAATTGTACACATTATCATCAGCAGATATGTTTATTAAGATATAGATACATGTTTTAGATCTCCCCCATTCTGTTTCATTTTCAGATTAAAATTAGTAGAAGTTTACATGCAGACAGGAGTTGAGTATTATTATTTAGAGTTGAAGTGCACTTCTCTAAGCATTCTTATAAGAATCTAGATATGTCTTTTTCTGACAGATTTCACTACAGAATAGTGTTAGTGCTAATGGGCTGATCTATGATCCTACAAAACTCCCCACCTTTGTAATATTTGTTTTTTGAGACAGTGTCTTTCTAAGTAGCCCAGGCTAGCCTTAAACAGGCAGTCCTCCTTTCTCAGCTTCCTCAGTGCTGTGTTTACAGGCAGGTACCACCATACCTGGCTCGAAACAGTGTTAATTTATATATTTGGGGGTGGAAAAGTCCCTTATTTAAAAAAGAAACTACTGATACAAAACTGGTTCCCAAACGGAGGGCCAATTCTACTGCCCTTTTCTAGGAAGGACAAGCCAAGTGACACTCGTTCTGCTCTTGGAAGCCATTATGAACCAGCCCCTTCACATAACATCATTGTCAGTAACATTTCATGAGTCTTACATTTATTCCTAGATTTTAAGTTCTCATTAGAATTGTAAAATGAAACTAGATTTTTAATTAACTTACTACATTTTGCCTGTCTCCCTATTTACCTGTGCCTCAGGGGAAAGCAAAGAACCTTCTAATTTTGTTTTTATGGATCTTTTTACTAGAAGTTTTATTACTTTTTAATACATTTATCTATTGTGTGGCGTGCATACCACAGCTCACGTTCAGAGTTGTGGTAGTCTGTCCTCTCCTTCCACCATGTGGATCCCAGGGATTGACCTCAGGTTGTTAGGTTTGGTGGCAGGGCATTCACTTGCTGAACCATTGCACCAGTCTGGAAAGTTGTTTTTTTTTTTTTTAATTTTTAATCAGTTAATTTATTTTTATGTGTATGAGTTTTACCTGCGTGTTAAGTGTACCACATGCATGCAATGCCCATGCAGGCCAGAAGAAGGTGTCATATCCCCCTGGAACTGGAGTTAGACAACAGCTGTTAGCCTCCACTTGGGTTCTGGAATCAAACCCAGGTCCTCTGCAAGAGCAGCAAGTGCTCTTAACTACTAAGACATCTCTCCAGCCCCAAAAGTGTTTTGTTTTGTTTTGTTTTGTTTTGTTTTAATTAGACTAGAATAGCAAATAGTTTTTGCGCTTTGGAATAATCCATCAGAAAGGAAAGCAAATAAACTTTAATCATTCAGCAACCAAACCTTTTCATACTTACTGCAGAAAACGCAAGCCAAGAGATGACAGATGTGTGATGTTCTGTCAGACATTATCAACCACCCCTGAGAAGAAGAAATCCTAGAGTTGGTGCTTAGGAAAGAGAACACAGAAGACCTATCTGCCATGACTCATTGCTGCTGCCTTCCATGCAACTTAAAGTATTTGTGTTTTCTTGCAGTGACGTTGTATGCTTCCTGTGTTCTCCTTGGAGTATTCTTGAACAGCAGTGTACCTATATTCTTTGAGCTTTTTGTGGAAACTGTCTACCCAGTTCCAGAAGGAATTACTTGTGGAGTTGTCACTTTTTTAAGTAATATGTTCATGGGAGTGCTTTTATTTTTTCTCACATTTTATCATACAGGTAAGAATATGATTTTTTCTTTAATTTGCTGTCTAAATGTGTTTTGAGACAGACTTGTGGAACTGAAGGGTAGGGAACTTTGATAGAGAATTCCCACTAAAGCAAATTACTTATGTAAGCATTCACATGCCAGTAAAAGCAATAGCCACAGTTGTTTTTCTTGAAATGTGTTCCTCCCCACAGGCACCCTCACCCCCTAGAGCTTTGAATTAAATAAGAGCTGGGGCCATCATTTGTATTTTTAAATGTCTCTTCTCAAATGACCCCTGGCTAGTCCAATTGTCAAGTTCCCATTGAGAATCACTGGTAGATTACTTTTAAAATATACTTAGACTCTATTCTCTCAGCACAAGAGTGTAAATTAGTATATTTGTGGTTTAAAGCCTTGGGGATGAATAAGAGGAAGTCATACAAACTGGAAAGTTCTCTGAAATGTGCTAGTCCAAGAGGCTACATTGTTTATAGGGAGCCTCCTGACAAGCCTATGATTGGAATAATAACTGTTAACCTCCGTAACTGGAAAAATAACATTTTCAGAACTTTGAAAGCAGTGAGACAGACTCATCCCTGGGTCTTGGACAACTTCAACTTTCTCTTAACTGCGAAACATGTCTAAATGACAAATGAATTTCTAGGTTGTTAGTACTGAACATAAAGGTTTTGGCTCTGCTGTACCTGATGTGAGCTTGTGAACGAATGTAGTCATAACCCTTTTCTGTTTCCAATAAGGAAAAGCGCCATCATCAGGTGTTAGAGAATGGTCTTTGCTTTCCATTTGCTTTCTAAACAGTCATAACTTTTGCGCAGTAGCTTTAATCCACTTTAGTTGTGACACAGTGGAAACTGTTCTCTCAGTATTTTTAAAACAGCAATAGATGTCAGGTAATGTTATTCCCCAATGAATCTCTTTCTGTGGCCTCTAGTATATAACAGATATATTTATTGATCAGTTTAAAGCAGGGAAGACACCAATAACAGCAACTACTCTAAAAACTATTTCTATTACTCAGTTTTCCATTACTACAACAAAATACCTGAGGCTGGATACTACTAAGAAAAGTTTTATTTCACTTATAGCTTTGCAGTTTCAAGGGCATGACGCCAGCCAGTATCAGCTCTGCTCTGGTAAAGACCTTGTGGTGCATGGTATCTCATTAGTGGGAGAGATCACAGGGCAAGACAACAAGCTAGAGACAGAGGAGGAACAATGATGACTTCCCAGCAGACCCCACCTCTCATAGGTCCAGTGCTGTCACCACATTGGTGACTGCACTTCCATTACACGCCCTTTGGAAGACATAGTCCACCTTTTTTTTTTTTATGTCTAAGGTTTTATTGTTTAGACATTGAATATTATAGCTTAGATATTAGATATTACAGTTTAGATAGTAAATGTTAAATAAAATAAATTCAGTTAAAAGATTCAAGCTATGATGATAGCTTGAAAATGTTCTGGTCTTTTTTTTATTTAAATAAATAATTTATTGAGAATTTCATGCACACATATAAGGTGTTTTGATCAAATCCATGCCCACTCCCTCCCCTTCAACTCCTCCCATATCTCCCCATCACTTTTTTCTGATAACTTCATGTACTCTTTGTTCTTGTTTGATTTATTTGTTTATTTTTGTGGGGCTTTTGACTACTTTAACGTTCCCCCCTTCTGAAGAGGTATCCCTAAAATCTTTTACAGGCTCCCAAATACTTTTGACATTTTTGGCCTTTGGAACAGAGTATGTTACTAACAGGCCCAAGGACATTTTGGCTTTTAGCCAAGAAACTGGCTACTTTTCTTTGGGGTCTTTTTACCCTAACTGCCTAGCCAATTCCTACCTCCTATTCTTATCACACCATCTTCTGAACAGGTTACCCAAATTGCCAATAGGGAATCGGAACCCAGACCACTCTGGCTTCTTCCATGCTGAACAGGGACACGGGGTGAAGCACTTGGAGTATCCCTTCGGTGGGTCTATCTGAAAGACTCCCAAATTGCATAACTCTTATTTCTAGAGGAAAAAGAAAGTCCTTGAATCGTGACTAAGAGATGTGAAGAAGTAAAGGCAAGAGTAATTAGCATTATAAGTTCTAGAAGGGGAACTAGGAAAAAGTCAGAACATCGCAATTTTCAAATGTTCATATGAGAATCCATTGGAATTTCTTGCATAGTCCATCTCTTTAAACCATGGCACTGTCTTAACTACAAAAGAGTGCTGAGCATTTTGCTAGGCCAATTAGTACCTGTCACTTTTCTAGGTCCAGTTTTGATATGTTCAGCAGAGACTGGCATCTGGTGTGACTTAACTGGAACTGGTATAAGGCAGTGCCTATTCTCCATGCCACAAATCCATAGTGACTAGGTGTACAAGCTTTGACGTGGGCAGCTAAAGAAACACTTGGCACCATTTCTGCTGATTACTGCCCTAGTGACAAAACCAAAGATTTATCTGACTGGAGGAGAAAGCCTCCCTCTCTTCAGTTAGTGCTGGTTGTGTGTTCTTGCACATACCTGAATAGAGGTTAAGAGGTTTCGGACTAAACCCTGTGACTATTATGAGCAAATGAAACTTGAAATAGTAATTAACTTTAATCTACCAAGATGATTTTTCAGAGGAAATGGTCTCAGCAAACTTTGGCATTCTAGGGAGTGAGAAGATCCATGTGAAAGTGGGTATGCATCCTGAGCACCGCTGACACTCTGCATGTGTGTTCTGTTTCCTCCTAGATAATTAACTAGTCGATGTTATAGTGTGATCTTCCAGCTTCTGCTTTAAGCATTGCTTTGTGTGTGCTTGTGAGTACCCCAAGCACACAGTGCTCAGAAACCTGAGTTCTGCTGAAATGCTTTGCATGTTGATTAACTGATCCTGCCTTAACAATCCTGCAGCACAGGTCCATGTTCCTCAGGACTTAAAATAACCTAGAAACTGCAGATCTGAAGATTCCAGAAAACAGCTTCCACAAATAGCCTCTAGTGCTGCATCCTCGTACACAAAACATTTTATATAATAAATCAACTCTTTCATTAAATAGAGTATTGAAATGCCATAACTTGGTAACTTTAAAATGAAAAACTCATCGGATATATACTTAGAAGTCCTGATTTTGTTGTAGGTTTTTAAGAAGGCCTGGGTTTCTTTTGTTTGGGTTTGCTGGTTTTAAGAGAGAGGGTTTCACTATGTTGCCTAGGCTTGTCTCAAACTCATGGGCCCTAGCTATCCATCTGCCTCTGCATCTCAAGTACCAATAATGACAGAGATGCATCATCATACCCAGCTAAGTCTGGTTTTTAATCATCGTAAAGATCTGTGGTTTTTAGATCGCCTCTCAAGGAAGTACTAAGCCTCCTTGACAAGTTTTTTTCCTACCACAATGTGCTGTCCAGTGAGTGCACTGGATCGTTTTTCAGGGCTAGCCAACTCTGCCCCAGTGAGCACGTAAGAATGCCTTGCCTAGCAAGATAGGTTGCACCCAGAGTACTTGTAGACTAAGGCCACTGCTGCCTTTGAGGCTGAGTGTTATCTAGGCTCCTGTACCAGTACCATTGGGTTATTTGGAGCACTGGGCCAAAGACTGTTTCAGTTCTGCTTTGAGTACTTAAAAGCATGTCTGAAATTTGTGAGCATTTTTCTAACTTAGATTTTTAAATGTCATTTTCTAAAAAGAAAGTCACTTGTTCCCACCTATAAATTTGTAAAATTAAACTGCTTCCTAGGATATTTGCTTCAAGAACTTCCATGAGCTGTGAGAGCCCAGTGATACTTTATTCTTGTAACATCACATACAAAGTCAATCTGGGAATGTTGTTCTGTCCTCCACGCACTCTGTAATGTATTCTGGTTTATAGTTTGAAGTTGTGTTATCTGGTTTTGTTTATAAGCTCAGCAACAGAATTTGGGGTAGCTGACTGAATTGGAGGCTTTACTGTCATTGAAAAGGTTTAGGGACCTGGCTGAGCTGGGCAGCATTGGCTAATGATTATTGGAAGAACTGGAAGGATCTGCAACGTGGACTGTGAAGGACAATGTTAGGTCTAACAAGTAAAGTGTTACAGTGTGAGATATATGGGGTAAGCCTATGGAATGAAGGGAGTAGGGCACTGACCCAGGGAGCAGGGTGCCAGCTGGCTGCTCATGTTGAGGGAGAATGGAGACAAATTTGTTAAATGACCAGTTGGTTCTGGAGGGTTGTAGCTGGAAACAGTACTTGTAGGTGGTCCAAACTGCAAGCATGGTGGCTTTGAAGGGAAAGAAGAAGTGGGAGGCAAGCAGGGCTCCTGGAAGAAGGTAGGGTAAGCAGACAATTAGTGCAGAGATGCTGACCAGGCTCAGTGTGGGTGCAGAGCCCATGCACGGAAGAAAAGTGGCACTTGAGCTGCACACTGGCAGCGAGGATGAGATTGCCATGTGGTGAATGGTCATATAGGGCCCAGTTGTGTAGTCCTGTCTTCTGGTATGAATTTCTATTCCCTCCAATGAGACAAAGGGGAGGAGTACAGGAAACTGTTCAGCCTAACATAAAGAGTAAGAACATGGACATCTCAGTGGACTGGGCTGTTCAGTTTCTTCAGGATACTGAGCTCAGAAAGTCAGGGGCTAAAACTGATCAGCAGATGGGATGTTTGAGCATCCAGTGGCCTGCTCTCCAGAGCCTCTAAGCTGTGGTTTCTGTGGATGGTCTTCAGTGGGGAAATGCAGCCGTTCTCCAGTCTCTGATCATTTGCTTTCTGAAAAAAGAAGTGATTTCTAAGAACATTGACAGTTGACTGAGCCAAGTGAATTTACTGAAAGGTCGGTTGACTTTTCAGGGAGACAGTGAGTGAAAACCAAACTATGACACTAAAGAATAATTATGAGGCATTTTCAGACATTTCATCTGCACCCAGATAGAAGGAGTAATTTCACCACTCTAATGAAATTAATGTTCTATTTTGGCAATATTTGACAAATTCCATACATGTGTATTACTCTAGCTTTCTGTAAATTAAAATCATGTAAGATTTAGAAAATGCCATTGTCACAGACCATTGTGTTTAAAGTGTGGCCTTCAAGTCAGAGCGTACTGTTAATACAAACAGTATGCATTTGTCTATATTTTATTGTTGTTCTTTAACTGCTTCATCTTGCCTAGTAAAATTATCATCAGAAATCCAGACTCTGTAGTTAATATAAACACAGAAGATGCCTGGTGTGTCACTCCAGGGACTGTCAGAATGAAAACAGGACTGCAGGGGTCAAAGCTTTTCTAAGTATTAAGATTCCATGTACCCAGCTACAGCACAGAAAACAGCTTTTCAGAAAGTGCCAGTGGGATACTTGTCTGTGTTTCACACTCTGGAAAAACATGTCTGACTTTTTTAAATGCAGTCATCAAGAGATGAGGAGGCTGTTTTGTGAGCATCGTATAGAAAAGAAGCCATTGCAGCACTGGTTTCCCAGTCCCTTTTCTGGTTTCCAGCCTAGCATAAATTGCTCTTTTAGGGTGTATTAATTATGGATTGAACTAAAGCAGAAGTGTGGGAATCTCTAAGATGACTTTTTGAGATTAAGACAGTATTAGCATTTTTGTGGAAGGACAAAGGAAGATAGAGAGGGAGGAAGTAGAAAACTTACTCCCTCATTGTTTCATTGGAACCCATGAATGATATTGGACTAAGGAAGTTGTCCCCAGTCACCAAGGAGCTGCTTACTCAGAAGCCTTGGGATTGCTGGGCAGGTGGGATGGGCAGAGGGAGGCTGACCAGATGCAGGTGCCCAGCTAGTGGTCCCTGAAGCTCCAACAGCAGGCAGAGGCAGTGGCAGTGGCAGGTGAGTGGCCCAGGTATGTTCTGTCAGTTCCTAATTCATGACAGCGTTATAGAAGACACTGATCCTTGATGCCTTTAAATCAGATAACTCCTGAACCACCCGTTTGCATGACTTCTGCCGGTTTCTCAGTAATTAGCGTCATATATAACTGTCCATGCTATCGGGGGAAAAGATTAGAAAAGAAAAAATTAAATAGTTGCTGTGGTCTCTCTAATTGAATCTTGATTAATTTTTTAGTGTTTTGCTTCATTTTTCTATATTTTCTAATTTGTTTTTCTGTGGTTACTATTTAATGTTTTTGTTGAAAAGTGCATATTTCCATCTAAAAAAATATCAGAACATTATCTTGAAAATCAGGTGAGGGGTCGGGAAGATAGTTCAGTGGGTAAAAGCTTGCTGTACAAGCATGAGGACCTGAGTTCAATCCCTAGCACTCCCATGAAAAGCCAGACATAGTCACATGCACCTGTAACCCCTGTACTTTTGGGAGCAAAGATAGGAGGATCAACAGGTTTATTGGCTCCCAGTCCAGCTGGAAAAAGACAAACAACAAAAAAAACCCATGAACTCAAGGGAATAAGGCAAATAGTGAAGAAGAGAGCACTGACACCTTTGGCTGTGCCCGTGGGTGTGTACCCCTACATACACCCCCCATATATATATAGTGAAGAGGAGAGCACTGACACCTTTGGCTGTGCCCGTGGGTGTGTACCCCTACATACACCCCCCATATATATATAGTGAAGAGGAGAGCACTGACACCTTTGGCTGTGCCCGCAGGTGTGTACACCTATATACACCCCCCCATATATATATAGTGAAGAGGAGAGCACTGACACCTTTGGCTGTGC